>NC_042617.1:113111878-113426461 GCF_901001135.1 Rhinatrema bivittatum | reverse complement strand
AGCCCAGACCTCCAGGGAGGAACCTCGGCCCTCTTTGCCTCGGCTGCATTTGGCAACCGCCATCATGGTCTGGCCATCTCCTGGCCTACCTGCTCCACCCGGGGCAGTCCTACGCCCTCTCCTGCTGCCTCCCATCCATGGTGGGGAAGTGCTGCCTTTGTCTGGGATTTAAAGGGACTGTGGTGGGAAAAGCTCCTGCAGCCCCTAGTGATGACGTCGGCAACCCTGGGAATTTAAGGCACGCTCTGTCACTCAGAGCTTGCCTTGGCAACAGGTCTCCTTGCTATCATCTACCTGAGTTCCTGAGTTGCTGTTCCTGTCCCTGCATTCCTGTGCCTGCACCTGCCTCCTGTTCCTGCTCCTTCTCCGGATTCCCAGTTCCAGTTCCTGCATTCCAGTTCCTGTTCCTTTGCCCTTTTTCCATCAGACGGACCTTGGCTCTTGATCCAGACTGCTTCCTGACCAGGTCTTCTGCTGCCTGCCTCTGACC
The DNA here is from genome assembly GCF_901001135.1 of Rhinatrema bivittatum. Taxonomy (NCBI): domain Eukaryota; kingdom Metazoa; phylum Chordata; class Amphibia; order Gymnophiona; family Rhinatrematidae; genus Rhinatrema; species Rhinatrema bivittatum. The sequence continues at coordinate 113,425,971 of NC_042617.1, read as the reverse complement.
TCTGAACCAAACCTGACCACATCTTCTGCCACCTGCCTCTGACCTCCAAACCGGACTTGACCACATCTTTTGCCGCCTGCCTCTGATCTCTGGACCGGACCCGACCACATCTTTGGCTGCCTGCCTCGGACCACCGGCTCCAGGTTGCCGTCCGCCTTGTCTGGCCATGTTCCCGGGATCATCCACTCAGAGGCCCACCTAGACCAGCTGGTACTGACACCCAAGGGCTCAACCTGTGGGGAATGTGGACTGGTGGTGGTGAAGCTCCTGCTGGCCACTGCTTCCTGTCTGGCCTCGCCTCCTGATGGTGGGGGCCTCTGGGGGTTTCCCCCACAGGTAGCGTCAACACCACTCAGGCCAAGGGTCCACGCTCGCAAAAATATCCACAATGAATATCCATGAGCTATATCTGCATGCACTGCCTCCAGTGCACATATATTTCATGCATATTCATTGTGGATATCCTGAAAATAAGACTTCTTTGTGGCACTTGAAGAATGGTGCAGTCTACCCCTGTATTAAAGGACCAAAGATTTTCTTTAGAAAGAAAAAAATGAGATATAAACAGGAAAAAGATTTAGCAAGTGGTATTAGAAGATAAATTATAATTATACTTTGTCATATGCTATAGCCATTAAAGCATTTACAATATTATATTGAAGAAAATAAATACAATATGGATGAAGTCTAATAGATATGAAATCAATAGCTAAGGTTGATGATTGGTGCCACTGCTTACAATTTTCAAACATGCTACTTCATACCCTTTGTATGACTGTTACCCATATGTTCATTATATAGTGTAATTCCAATTATGTGTTTGTAAGAGTGGGAGTAGTTTGCTTATTGCGGCGGTTACTACCCCTAACCAATTAAGTTAGAACTTTACTTTGATGCGGCTCCAGCACTGCTCTCTGCATCAATGGTAGAGGGGAAGGAAATCGGAACCAAAAAGTTTCAATAAGGGCCAAGAGTAACAGATAAGTATGAGAAAAACAAGTATGAAAGCTTGCTGGGCAGACTGGATGGGCCATTTGGTGTTCTTCTGCCGTCATTTCTATGTTTCTATGTTACGGATCCAAGGAAATGGGTCCCCGTAAGGATGATGGTCATCACTTGACTGAAAGAGTGTTAGTATATGTACTTTTCTCTAAATTGGACAATGTAAAAGTTTAAACAGAATTAGCTTGGTTTAGACATGTACAGTGAAAAAGCAGATGGAAATCAAGGCAAAATTGGTGTCTATTGCAAACACGCCCAGCAGGCCCTGGGAAGGGACACAGAGGCGCAATCGCTTGCTCCTGGGAGAGAGTGAGCCCTTGGACCACGAGACAACTCAGGGATGAGCCCCAAGACACACCCTGAGGGAGGTGAGCAAGTACAGACATGGGCAGAGCAAGAACACAGGAATAGGATGAAGCGGGGTCAGCCCCGCGCTGAGCCAACACGTACCAGTGAGATCAGACAGAGGCAGAGGGCTGTAAATTAGAGGCAAGGAACTGGAGCAGGGGCTCAAGATCCTAGAGCATAAAAGAGTCATAAGGGAACAAGGACTCCTGGAACTTGGACGAGATGATGACTTCTGGACTTGGACAAGAAGAGACGAGACTCTGGAGACTTGGACGAGACAAGACCCTGGAGACTTGGAAGAGACGAGACTCTGGAGACTTGGAAGAGACGAGACTCTGGAGATTTGGACGAGATGAGACTCTTGGAACATGGGAGAGATGAGTCTCCTGGAACTTGGAAGAGATGAGACTCTTTGGAGTTGGAAGGTGATATCCCTCAGGGTGCCCTACACAGCCTGATGTGGACTGGTCACGGACTACTCTGTCCCGCTGCACACTCTACACAACCTGGGAGTCTGGTTGCGGACCACGTGGAGAGCGGAACATGCAGAGAATGGAGAAGAGGATCCGGACAGTGCTTGAGAGAAATCCAGCTGGAAGGAGATTCCAGTCAATTGAAGACGGACACCAAATGATATGGATTTACTCCTAAGAAGGTCAGCTGGAGACGAAGTCCGGTGGATGGCAAGGCTGCTAGTGGATTCTTCAGGATCAGGATAAGGAGTGAAGGAAAATGGTACACAAGAGAATGGTATCTCCGGCCGCTCAGACATCAGGACATCTGGACACCTGGACATCTGGATCTCTGAATGAGTAGACATCTGGGCATCTGGACAGATGGACATCAGGATGGATGGGCATCCAGACATCTGGATAAGCAGATGAGCAGATATCTAGACAAGAGTACATATGGACATATGGACAACTGGACATCTGGATCTCAGAATGAGTGGACATCTGGATGAGTGGACATCTGGATGAGAGGACATCTAGAATGTCTAGGACATCTAGGTACAGACAAGGAACTCCAAAGCTTACAGGAAGGGAAGCCGAGGGCTGGAACATACCACGCGGATGATCCGACGAGGGATGAGGCCCGGGGCATTGGACGGAGACATCGAGAATGAGAAGACATGGAACATGAAGTCATCCAGACAGGAGCAGCAAGATGGACCATGATAGAATTGGGGGAACTCCATGAATGATGGAGTAGCTCCATGGAGTGTGTAATTCCATCCGAAGGCCCTGAGGAACTGAAGCAGGGCCTTTATATAGGGCAGGTCCAGGAAGTGCCCCAAGAACGTCATCCGAAGGGGCCGAAGGGTCCTTCCTGCTTCTGGCCCTTAAAAGCAGGAAGAGAGGCGTGCGCCCGCACCTAGATGGAGCCATGGAGGAAGGTGGCAGCAGTATTCTGCCGTTTGGAGGAAGAGGAAGCAGGCTGGAGGCGGCTCCTGCCGTGAAGAGGAGCCACGCTGGGGGCGACTTCCTGCCCCGAAGAGGAAGGGAAGATGGCAGCGACTGCATGCCACTGATGGAGATCCCAGCAGGGCCTCCCTGCTAGAGGCGGAGTCAGTGGCATTGCTCAGCGCAAAGGAGGAGAGCAGCAACAGGCTGCACAGAGGAATGCCAGCGGTGGCCCATGGCCGTGAAGAGATACAGCAGCGTCGACGGTGCTCCAGGATAGAGGTTAGAGCCTGTTCCCGGGATGGGGCTCGCAGACAGGATCTTAACAGTGGCAATGTATGATTCTACCTATATTTTCTCCTTTTAGCATCAATTCCCACATTTGCTTCCTAGCTACTTAAAAATGTGCTTTGTTTTAGACACCATCTTCCCTCAACCAGGGATTCAATTTCACCTAGAGATCTTCTTTCCTTATAAATATTTGAGGTCACTATTCAACCTTGGAGCAGCTATTTAATTTAGCCGGATATAGCTATCTGGCTAACTTAACGGGGATATTCAGCAGCGCAGCCACATTGCTGAATATCCATGGCTATCTTAAAGTTAGCTGGATAGGTGTGAGTGAGCTGTTGAGCTGCCAATCTCTAACAAATTTAAAAGTCGATTTTTACCCGCACTTCTTCCTAAACAGCGAGAGATAGGATACAAAAGAATATATACAAGAATTTTGGATATTAGTGTTGACATCGCAAGAAGCATTTTTTACATTATATGAAAGAACTTGGGATATTAGCTCTGGTATCAGAAGAAGAGATTTTCAATAATATTAAATGAAATAGGTTCTTATCACTACATGGAATAATTTTTAATAAATGCAAAAATACAAACAAAGCTGCAGAACAATATGTTCTTGGAGAATGATTTATTAAAATTATTTACAAAATAAAAATGCTGTGGTGACATTCCTCAAGTGTGAAGTTAATGTATCCTCACTGATTGAATCTTATAGGGCAAACCTATGCCAACATGGTAATTACACCTATATCCGCTTGTTATTTTTATTAGTGTTTTTTTAATAGGGGATTTTCTTTGAGGCATATTTGTTTACTAATTGAATCCCAGATGCCAAATCTTTGACCAATCTTCAAGCTGTCTTAAATCACTTTTCATTCTCTCTACTCCTTCAGGCATGTCCACTCTGTTGCAGATCTTAGTATCATCTGAAAATAGACATACTTTACCTTCTATCCCTTCCGCAATGTCGCTCACAAAGATATTGAACAGAACTGGTCCCAGCACGGATCCCAGTGGCACTCTGCTTTACACGGCTCTCTTTTCAGAGTAGATTCCATTTACCATTACACACTGTCTCCTATCAGTCAGCCAATTTGTAATCCATGCCACCACCTTGGCACTCACTCCCAAGTTTCTTATTTTATTCACAAGCCTCCTATGTGGGATTGTATCAAAAGCTTTGCTGAAATCCAAGTAGATCACATCCTCGATCCAATTCTCTAGTCACTCAATCAAAAAAGTAAATCAGGTTTGTCTGACAGGACCTTCCCCTGGTGAATCCATGTTGCCTTGGGTCCAGAAACCCATCCGATTATAGATAGTTTACTATCCTTTACCTTGTCCTAGCAGTTCTACCAGCCAATCAGAAAAGAGTTGAGATTCTGTTCTAACACCATACCGCAAGCTCAGATCCAAAAAAGATTGGACTTCCACACTGTCATCCCCCCATATATATCCCACAAATTTCAATATACCCTCCACCACTCTGTCATGCATATATCTGTCATGCATATATAGCTATTTTTATGCACAAAACCACTTTGAAAATTTGCTTCACAAATTGCTTTTTTGTGTAAGGAACTATGGACTGCACACAAAAATTCCAAAAACAAATATAAATGAATATTTTTGTTTGGTGGAAGCACTCCTGGTTCAATTAATTCCCCTTCATAGTGAACCACAAATTGGCTTTTTTTTTTGTTCCAAAAACACATTAATTTCAAATGAATTAACATTCTTACTAATTAGTATAGACCCCATTTTCAGAATTGAATGCATGAAATACAGGCAAAGCCTAGAGCAGAGATGGCAAAATTCAGCACGAGTCTGCTGTAGATAGGTCTGATTCTCAGGCTAGTCAAACTAAGCAAATTAGCTTCATTCATGGATCAAATGAATGCAAATATATCTCATGAATACTCAGTGTGAAATTCCAGAACTTGATTGAGGCCTAGATTCATTATTCTGCTATATTTATAGCTGAATGATGAGTCATGCTAAAACAAGGGGTGGGGGAAAAATTGTGCAGCTGGCCGCATCACAGCGGTGTGTTTTCGCCCACCGCGGTTGCGGCCGGGCCACACACTTTTGCACCCATAGCGCCATGGGAAAAGATGTAGTTATTTCCCACGGTGCTGCCGGTGATAATGTGTATAACATTATCACCTGCAGCACTGCTGAGACATAACTCCACCCAAACCCTGCCCCCGCTCTTCCCGTTCACCTAATTTGCATTGTAGCACTGCGATGCAACCTTTTTTGCATGTAGTAGGGCATTATCGCGTGCGATAACGCTCTAATGCATGTGATAACCCCACATCACGGTTTGATAAATGACCCTATGAGTTTGTAAATAGAGGCTTGCAGACACAATGCATTTATGTCTTTTCATTTGCAACAAATGCTTTAGATATATACCCAACCTGGACACAAGAGAACCCTCCAATTTCCGCCCCATCTCTAACCTCCCTTTTCTGGCTAAAATCATGGAGAAATTGGTAAATACTCAACTCTCAGAATACCTGGAGGAACACAAAATCCTCTACCCATCCCAATATGGCTTCCGTAAATCCTTCAGCACGGAAACCCTCCTTATCTCCCTCTCAGACCACATCCTCATGGGCCTAGACAAAGGGCTTTCTTTCCTTCTAGTCCTTCTAGACATCTCTGCCGCCTTCGAAACCATAAACCACGCCATCCTTCTGAATCTCCTTTCAGACATCAGATTATTAGGATCGGCCCACAGATGGTTCAATTCCTTCCTCAGCAACAGAAGCTTCAAAGTAAAAATCAATAATAAAGAATCTCCAGACATCAAATCAACTTTAGGCGTACCCCAAGGCTCCTCCCTGTCACCAATCCTCTTCAGTATATACCTCCTGCCCCTCTATCAGTTGCTCACAAACCTAAAATTAATACACTACCTCTATGCAGATGACGTACAGATTCTGATCCCTATAACTGAATCCCTCCCTAAAACACTCACCTACTGGGAAAACTGCCTCCAATCTATTAACCGCCTCCTCACCAGCCTGAACCTGGTTATCAATGCAGCCAAGACAGAACTCCTTCTCATTTCCTCCCACCACACGGTCCTAACCTATCCAACACCTGCCAACACCCAGATCACACAAATAAGAGATTTAGGAGTAATCCTCGATAACCATCTGAATCTAAAGAAATCCATCAACAACACAACTAAGGATTGTTTTTACAAACTTCAAGTTATGAAAAGGCTCAAACTCCTCCTCCATTTTCAGGATTTTAGGACCGTCCTCCAAACCACGCTCTTCTCCAAAACAGACTATTGCAATGCTCTCCTCCTCGAGCTCCCCATCTCCTCCACCAAACCACTACAGATGCTCCAGAATGCAGCAGCTAGAATCCTAACCAACACCAACTGGGGAGCACACATCACCCCTATACTCCGGAACCTACATTGGTTGCCTATAAAATACAGAATTTTGCATAAGTCCCGCACCACAATTCACAAAACCATTCACAATCAGCAACATCTAGACCTTCAGATCCCACTCAAACTATACTCATCCTCAAGACCCATCAGAGAAGCATATAAAGGTAACCTACAAGTCCCCCCAACGAAATCCATGCGTCTATCAACTACCAAAGAACAAACATTTTCTACAGCGGGTCCTGCCATTTGGAATAACCTGCCTACAGACCTCAGGTTGGAACCCTGCCCTCTAACCTTTCGAAAAAAACTCAAAACCTGGCTTTTCCTCCAAGCCTTCCCTTAACTTTCAAAACCATCAATATTCTACCTAATCAGACCCCTTGTACCTGTCTAGGTGCCCCGCCTAGTTAGGCGTTATGTTTATGTTTTTTATTTTTGTTCTCTATTTAGTTATGTTGTCCTTTGTTTCTGGCTACCTCAGCCTCCCCAAGTTCTGCCTCCTTGTTATATGTAACTTTGCCTCTTGTTAAATGGTTTATCAAGTTATACCCCATGTTCCCTGTAAACCGATGTGATTTGAATTTATTCAGGAATGTCGGTATAGAAAAGTGTTAAATAGATAAATAAATATCTGAAATCACACATTTTGAGGGATTTTGGTTTAATTTGAACTTATCATCAGATTTCCTTGTGCAAGATTTCCTTGTGCAAAATAGATTATTGTGCCCTTCTCTAGTTATAACTCTAAGAAATGAAACATGGAAGAACTCCTTCCATAAAAATGTAAAGGGGCTTCATGTACAGAAAATGAAAGATCAGACAGTTTTGAAGGGCATTCAAATTAATCCTTGAGTGAAAAGGAAAGCACTGTCAATTTAAGCTTTAAGTTTTAAGTTACAGGATTAGCATAAATGTTATAGGAGGAAATAGCTTGTGGTAACCTGAACACATTGCTGTGCATCAGGTCTGTATTGGCTTTATACTGAGCTCACAGGGCAGAACAGTCTGCATTGTTTTTATGTTTGTGTTATTTTCGGTGTAGTGCTATAAAGAAGGACATGATGTTGGAACAATGGCGCTGCTCTGAGAATGACGTGATCAGGATGTTGAAACCTGTCCAGTTGGCTGTTGCTCTTAGTCTTGCAGTTATCTGTTTTGAACTTAATGTGACATTTGTAAATTCTGATAGGAAGTTGCTGGGGGTGAACTCAGGATGATGTCTCTCTTGGAAGTTATAAATCTTCTATTTGTATGGACTGCAAACCTAGATAGGATGACGTATGCTGAGTTTCTCTGTATAGTGACCTGAGAGTGCTGCCCCTTTAACTCCAAATTAGCTTGTCTGACCTTACTTTGTGATTAGCTGTACTAGTCAAATTGTTAAAAAAAGAAAATCTAATTTTAATAAAAATCTATCAAGCCTTAGATGTGTTTCTTTTAAATATAAACATATCATCTTCATTATCATCAAAATGTGATAGATTACATGGAAATCAGATAGATGCTTTATCTATGTGCCACTGTATTGATTTTGATATAGCTTTTTTATACAACTGGAAGATCATAAATCCCTGGTCATGTTGGAATATTATTTAATTATGCCTACATTTAATGACTTCATCTATTCTGTCATTTTAATGAGTCCTTATTTTTCTCACATTTGATTGGTAAATCATGTCCTTTCACAGTTTATTGCCTCTATTTCCCTGTCCTCAGCCTCTCTAGCTCTCCAAGGTGATGTGAACTTCTTCATATTATTGACTTTTCTCACTCCCCAACATAGGTTGTTAGAGAGAATTAAGCTATTGACAAGTCAACAGTCATAATTGCTAGGAATGGTGAAATGAACATGTCTATGGTTTGTGTATTCAAAATATGGCCTGCTACTCTTTCATTTAAAATATGTCTATAGCAAAATAGTTTGAAAAAATAACTGAAGCTAGAAGAAAGTTTGTATAAATGTGCTATAATGAAAATGGCTTTTACAGCACTGAATTATTTTTCATATAATCTTCTTTTGTTTAGAACTAGTACAAAATTATCAAGAGAATACAATTCAGTTTTACTGTTCTTTAACTTTGTCAGTAGAAAATGCTGAGATTCCTATAAGAATTTTATAGCAAATTCATATTGAGTATGAGATAAAGTGAAGTACAGAGGGCTCAGTTTTGAAAAATCTAGAGCCTTGCAAGTGTGCCCCCCCCGCCCCCCCCCCCCCCCCCCTGGTCCGGACTATGAATTACCCTTATGCTTAGGGTGGGGAAAATGCCAAATGAGAAATTATATTTACTAATATGATTTATCTTTCAGGGTCCTATTTACCCCAATACCACAATTTTGTGCCCTTCCCAAAAAACCTCTCACTTGTGGCAACACAGACCAGATAAAGTCATCACACCAGACTAGCAGGGTCATTTATCATACTGCGGGATGGTCTTATTGCGTGCGTTAGACCTTACCGCACGTCATACCGGCTGCATCGTGGCAGTATAATGCAAATTAGGGGAAGGGGAGGAGTGTGGGTGAGGTTTGGGTGTGGTTATGTCCCGGTAATGCTGTGGGCGATAATATTTTACACATTATCACCAGCAGCAAACTGCGGGAAATAACTACACCTTTTCCCATGGTGTTATGGGTGCAAAAGTGTGCGGCCTGCCCGCAATCACAACAGGCGAAAACGCACTATTGCAATGCGGCCGGCTGCACATTTTCGCCCCTCTGCCTCTTTTTTTTTTTCACACAGCTCATCATTCTGCTATAAATATAGCAGAATGATGAATCTAGGTTTAAAACAGTAATTAACCTTTTTACTAGTATTATGTAAGTAAACAATAAAACCAACCAGAGCATTAAAGTATAGTAGTGAAATATAATATAAACTTGCATTTTTCTTATTTTAAATCAAGCAATGCAAAAATAACACTGGGTATGGCCTGTTAGCCAGGGCAAACAACATACTCATTTGGATAATAAAAATATAAGGAATGCTAATAGAGAAAGACTGGGGGAGGGGGGGGGGACAGAAATGGTCTTTATCCCTGAGTATTAAAAAAAAAGGGAGTGGGAAACACCCCAATGTCACCAGTTTACAAAGGGTGCACCCTGTCCCAAATGCAAAACTGTGTGGAAAAAAAACACCATCAAGAAAATGAATGAGTCCCTCTTGATGATGGAGCTGGCTTCATAATAAACCAAATAGATGAGCACTGCAGTATGTGAATGATCTCTCTGTCCTGGGGATTTTCCTCTCTTCCCTGTCCTATCTTGTGGGACTGTGGCAAGGGTTTATGCTTGACTTCAGCTGAAAAGCTAAAACAGTAAAGATGAGATACTGAATTTGTGACAAAAGGCAAATAAATAAACATTCTCCTTCCTCTGTAAGATACACTCCTTGCAAATTTTAGATTATTTAACTGAGGAGTAGATTTTAAAAGGTTGCACACGGGCGTACATGTGCGCACGCTACTTGGTGGGCGCACATGTACACCTAATTTTATAACATGCGCGCACAGGCGCATGCATGTTATAAAATCCTGGGTCAATGCGCGCAATGGGGTGCTGAGCCATGCTGCCTTCCTTTGTTCCCTTCCCCTTAGCCTGATCTTTTCCCCCCTCTAACCCCCCTGACCTTTATTTTACCTTTTGCACGCGCCAGCCAACTGCTGACACACAATCTCCAGCACAGCAGCAAATATGGCCGCTATGCCGGGAGCCTGACCCAGCCCATGCCCCGCTCCTCCCATGCCCCAGCCATGCCCCGCCCCTTTAGTAAAGCCCCGGGACTTACACACATCCCAGGGCTTTACGCACGTCGCCAGGTCTTTTGAAAATAGGCCCGGCGCGTAAGGCTGGATTTACGCGTGTATCCTTTTTAAAATCTGGCTTTTAGTGTCTTATAGGAGGGTATTCCAGCCATGTGCTCCTGGGCCTGGCTAGGAAATCTCTCAGTCTCTCAGATTCTGGCTCCTCTATCCCTTGTGATTTTACATGTAGCTCAACTATAAAGCAAGAACAGCTATGTGTATATTAATCAGAGCACAGACTTCTGTCTCTCCCTCATGATAATTAGCTCTTTAGGAGAAGTACTGATTGCAGGGCTGCCAGATGAACTCCTCTCTTCCTGTCTCCTGGCCCCAACTCTGAACCATCTCCGCCCCTCACACAAATATAGAGCCAGCCAATTTGTGCCTTTTATTCCTTAAATGGTCTCCCATAATTCCTTTGGCTTCCTTCTCTCTTAGCTAAGTTGTGTTGTTCTCTGGACAGGCTAACCAGTACAGCCCTTTTCCCAAGTTTTAACATTGTGAGTGGTGTATGTTGGTTATTGCAGAACATTTGTCATTCACAGAAGAAAAGACAAGAGATTTTGACATTTTTATATTCTTTCACTTTGAATGTGGCAGCTTGCAGCTCTGTAAGGTTCAAAACCCCTTTTTGACAAGTCCAAAACACATCACTCAGATCTAGATACAGCTCAGTCTACACTGTAAGGCATCAACACTTGATACACTTATGAGGGCAGGAACCTGATTTATAGTAGCTTGCTACACTGATAAATAAATAAATAATTAGCATTATTTTCATATTTGCCTAAAAAATGTAAGTGACATCTCAGACTTATTCTACGAGCGTGCAAATTTATTCAGGCTGCATAGTTGAGGGGAGGGGACAATGAACAGCAAACAAGTGCTTTGAAAGACAGGTCTAATCTACCTTGTCTAGTGTCCGTAGGTGTACAACTCCAGAGGGAATCAATGGGTGATCCTCATGAAGCCCCTGCAATTTTTCTACATTACACTTTCGCCTAATCTTCTTCTCCCCTACTTTTTTTTGTCTTTTATAACTTTCTCTCACACTTAAACCCTTTTCTAACAGATCTTTCTTTCTTGTTTCTTCTATAACCACCTGATATGTTCTCAACTCTTTCAAACCCCTGTGAATAGGTATACCCCCCTCCCCCACCGAACACATTAAGGGACTGGATCCAAAGATCTGACCTCATACACCTTAAGCCCCAGACATCAGGGAATCCTGGTCCAGGAGGAGGATGCTGGGAAGATTTATATCTAGTCAGGCCCAGGAGGGAACAGAAGGCCACAGGGGAACAGGAAGAACCATAGGAAAGGTATGGACTAAGAGACTGTATTGTGATACTGCTTCTTTGTTTATGAACTGTGAAGATATGCAGAGTTGTTTTCTGTTATGAAAGTTTATAAATATTCAATTAGAGTCTAGCCTGCATCTATTGTCTAGTCATTTTGACTGCTCACGGTGCCACATATGGCGTCAGTTCAAGGATCTCTGAGCTAAGCTTGCACAGCTAGAAACACACACTAAAGAGAAGAAAATATATACATTTTTTCTTTTTCCTTTTTCCAAGGGGCCCAGAGACAGCAGTTGCCCAGGAGAGGGATATAAACCGGCTACTTGTAGAGAAGGAATTAAAGTAAATGCTGAACAAGAAGGGTTTGTTTTTCAAGAAAAAAGAAAAGAAACAAAAAGGCTTTTAGCGCAGGTGCTCTTGAGCAGCACAGAGCCTTTCACAGATTTACTGGGCAGCCAGAACTAATAAGCCAACATGGAGTGGGTGATAAAAGTACTGGCGGAAGACCAGCAGCAGCTCCAGAAAGTTGTTCAAAACCTATATGAACAGTTAACTCAGTTGCAAGCCGCCACAATCCAGTTTATTCTGCCACCTCCCATCTTCTTGAGAATCTTCTAAAGGACTTCCCGCATGAAGACTTGGCCAAAAGGTAACTGGAACACATTGTGGCAAATTTGCTTACAAGCAAAATCCAACTGGCCTTTCAAGCAGCAAATCTTGAGGGATGTGCCACCTATGTGGAAATCAAGACTGCCATACTAGAAAGGGCAGGATATACTTCAGAACTCTTCTGCCAATAGTTCAGGTGGGGCATGATACAGCCCATGAAAAGTTCCGAAAACCTATTCCACTGACTGAAAGATGCTGGGTGGAAATGGCTGTAGGCTGAGGAAAATTCTGGCCTTGAAGTAACCAACCAGGTGCTTCTATAACAGTTCATAGACAGGATTGACTGGCCTATGTGGAATTGGGTCTGTCAACACCCCTGGCTCACTTTGGAAAAAGCATTAGAAATGGCAGAGTCCTTCCATCAAGCCCAACTAGTGCCTGATGTGGTATGGAGGATGGAAAGGCAGCCTACACAGGCTCTATGGTAAAATAATGAAAGTGGAAAACCCCAGCAACAATCCTCTGAAGTGGACAGTTCACAGGATCCACAGGATCCAGCACACAGGCTATGCTCTTTCCTGCCTGCTTTCTACTGTGGAAGAAGTCACTTGGCAAAAGACTGTTGGTATGATCGAAGTGAAGTGATAGACATCAACATTTTGACATCACTGGCACTAGAGACTAAAGTGTCCATGAATAAATGGACAGAGGAAAGACTCCAAAGCAAGGTCGATCTTCAAGTAAAAAAAAAAAAGGGTTTTGGAGGGACTGGTACAAGCCAGTAACAAAGATATAGACACTGTTTCCTTCTGTGCCCTTTGTGTGGGGAGTGGACATGAGGAAGAACGATATCTATATGAAAAAGTGAAAAAGAAAGGGCCCTTGGAAAGAACAGGTAAAGTTAAATGGGAACCACCCCCATGGGCTTGCTACGACTGTAAGACAGAGGACTACATGGATGAAGAGTGCCTATGGCTTGAAGAAAAAGAGTGGGAAAGTAAGCTAGCAGAACAGCGCAAGAAGGTACATGTTGCAGAGGGCAACCCTCAGCATAAGAATGAAAAGTGGGAATACAAATGGGCACTTTTGCAAAACTTCAAAGCTATAACTTGGTGGATATCCCAAATCGGGAACCTAAGGAATTTGTGATCCAGGTGGAGCTGGATGAAGTTCTCAGCCAAGCCTTGGTAGATACTTGTTAGTAAGGATTTGATCAAGAGAGAGGATATCAATGAGAAGACGACGGCGATGCTGATCTATGTACATGGCAACAGACAACAGTACCCCATGAGTCAGAACAGCAGGAGAAACTGTTATGGAAGCGGGAGTACTTCCCTACCTCCCTTATGCAATGGTTTTAGGTCACAATTGTGCCCAGTTTAAAACACTGTTGAGTCAGCCTATGGGCAGTTGAGCCAGATTGGAACAGTGGGCATCCCACAATGCCTGAAGTGGTTTCCTAAGTGACTTGCTTACGCAGCCCCAGCATAGGACAGGGAGTGAAGAGAGAAGCAGGAGTCTTCTTAGGAGTATATCCTTGGTAAGGACAAGGGCTCAACCTAAGAGATTTGAGCTGAGGGGGAGGATATGTGAAGGGGCATATACAAGAAAACCCCAGAATACCTTCTGGCACAGTCCATTTTAAGCCCCAGACAAGAGGGAATACTGGTCCAAGAGGAGCACCATGGGAATGTGTTTATCTAGCCAGGCCCAGGAGGGAACAGGAGGAAAGGCACAGACAGACTGTAAATTGTGATACTGCTTCTTTGTTTATAAGCTGCAAAGATATGCAGTGTTGTTTTCTGTTGTAAATGAATAAACGTTCATGAATATCTAGCCAAAGCTAAGCCTGCATCAATTCACTGGTCATTCTGACTGTACATGGTGCCACATCCCCTATATGGATTTTATCACCTCCTGTTGTCTATACCTTTCTCTTAACTCTTGACTTACAATTCTCACCCTGGTCATCTTTCACTTTTGCCCTCCATCCTGATCTCTTTTTCCTCCCTCCTAAGCAAACCTATTCACATACCTTCGCTTTGAAAATCCTCAGGAAATTGAGCGAATATGCTCTCACAATGTCACACCTGCTTCAAACAGAATATATCTTGTTCAATGTAACTTACAAGCTTACATTTTAAAATTAAAAAGTATGCGCAGAACTGGCAATTACACCCTCAGGGTGCATCTCCTCAACTCACGAAAAAGTATTTGCAAAACTGGGTAAATGTGTGCACTTGTATGCAAACTGAGCCAGAGTGCATTTCAGAACAACCATAAATAGCTTTGAAAATTACCCTCCCAATATTCGAAATTCCTGATATCATGCTAATCTAGTCATATATACTTCATGCCACTGCCATAATCCCTGCCCATATTTCCCTGTGGCTCCATCTCCATGTGGCACCTCGAGCAGTCTGTAGCTGGCTAGAGAATAGACCCAGGCTAGACTCTGGCTTGTATTTCATAAACCTTTATTAATAAACAACTGCAAAACAGCTCTGCTTACCTTAGCAATTCTTAAACAAGCAAAACAGAAATGTAGTTAACAGCTTCTCAGTCTGGGCCTTCCCTTATCTTCCTGTGGCCTTCTCGTCTTTCCTGGGCCTGGCAAATTATACCCCTTTCTTAGGGACCCTTCCCCAAGGATGAGGATTTCCTGCTGTACAGGGTTTAAGGTAGACAAGGGCAGATCTCTGGAGCTGGTCCTCTAAGGTGGTTCTGGGATTTCACCCTCCACTTCAGTATCCCCTGTTCTTACCATCCCAGACCCATGCCGGAGCATTTCTAGTTCACCGCCTTTAGCATTCTTTACTATTTTAGGGGCAATTTTTAAAAGCCTGCATTGGTGCAAAGTCTATGGATATATTTTACTCATAGATTTTACACTAATTTTCAAAAGGGAAAGTACCCAGGTACTTTCTCTTTTGAAAATTATCCCATAAACCTACCCACACATTTTTACCTCTGCTAATTTGTACAGTTAGTTTTACTGGGAAAACTTATACATGTAGATTTGAAAATTCAAAAGTATGCTTGCAATTCCAGATCCCACCCATTAGATTGCCTCTTCACACAGATAAAAGTATGTGCATGGAAGCTTTAAATTGCATGTAGGGCAGATAATTTTCTAAAAGCCCATTTCCACGGGGAAAACTACTGTTTTAACTGTGGAAATGGCTTTGAAAATTACTCATCTCAGTGTAGTACATGGTATGTCCCCTATATTTTTTAACTCTACTGGTAGTGCGTCAGGGGGCCAATGTCATAAAAGTGGCATTAAAAAATCTGCATCCCTCCGTCCAGTGAAAAAGGAAGACTCTCTGAAATATGTGGAAATTCTGGAGGGTGGCAGGGCCCAGATCCTCTTGGTTTAGGGAGTGAAGAAGAGAGAGGCCACTGTAGATCTTTTTTATTATATGGAGAGGTGGGAGGGAGGGGATTGAAGCTCAGTGGGTTAAAAGTATCAGGGATCAGGCAGGAGGGTATTGCAGCTTGGCAGGGGGAAATGATCACCTACTCTGGGCATAAGGACAGTGACTAGATATAGGGCAGTTATCCCTGCACCTGATTTTAGTCATGTAAATTGGCACCTAGCACTGAAAAAAACATTAGGCACCTAAGTTCTCTCCCCTGATCTAATTCTACCTATTTGCCCACCCATATTTAAGGCACCTAAATTTAGGCACTCAGTGGACAGTTCTAGGATCCTAAATGGCTGAAAGGCAGAATCTAAATCTAAATAAATAAATAAGTCCAATGTTAGAAGCCTGATCTTTTGAATACTGGCTTTACAAGGGTACATTTTGAATTGCTTAGACTGGTCCTATCTGAATACAATAAGGAGTTATGCACGTAGTTTGCCTGAATGCACTTAAATTAAATTGGTAATGCATATGAATTTGGTCACAAAACGAGGTGTTCTGGGGATGTTTCAGGGGCATGCTATAAATCTACGTCTGCAACCAGCATGCCGAATACAATTTTCATCATCATTTGGAAAGAGGACAGGTTATATATTTATATTTAGCAACAGAACAACATGATATTGAAACACAATTAATGCAGATGCCTTCTGTTTGAAAATCAGGTTGTTGTTTTCTGAGTATTTAAAAGTCCAAGTTACATTGTACTAGGGCATACTAACTGAAAATCTACCTGTTAGTTGTTTTTGAGAAAGACGTGCAAGAAGGTACAGATCACAGCAATAGAGATAGAATGTACACATGGCAAACAGAGAAAACAAAGATATCAATCCCCAATGACTCAATGTCAATCTTGTCAGAATGTTCAGTTGTAAATTTGTCTAAAAAGGCTTTAGCAATATATCATTTGGCTTTGTTGTGCAAAGAGGTTTTTTTTTTGTTTTGTTTTGTTTTGTGTATCTACCTCGTCATAAAGTGTGTTTACAATGTGGATGGATTTATTCATATGTTATTTAGAAAACTGAGATCCAAGCTTTTTTTATTTCCCCGGGAAATTTCCTTCTTCCCTGGTGGGTTGCCCATTGTCTAGAGTGTAGACAGTAGAGATGTGAATCGTGTCCTCGATCGTCTTAACGATCGATTTCGGCTGGGAGGGGGAGGGAATCGTATCGTCGCCGTTTGGGTGTTTAGAGTATCGTGAAAATCGTTAAAATCGTGAACCGGCACACTAAAACCCCCTAAAACCCACCCCCGACCCTTTAAATTAAATCCCCCACCCTCCCGAACCCCCCCCCAAATGCCTTAAATTACCTGGGGGTCCAGCGGCGGTCCGTAGCTAAATCGGGGGAAGGGGAAGGGCAGGAAAACCGGCACACTAAAACACCCTAAAACCCACCCCCGACCCTTTAAATTAAATCCCCCACCCTCCCGAACCCCCCCCCCCCAAATGCCTTAAATTACCTGGGGGTCCAGCGGCGGTCCATAGCTAAATCGGGGGAAGGGGGAGGGCAGGAAAACCGGCACACTAAAACACCCTAAAACCCACCCCGACCCTTTAAATTAAATCCCCCCCTCCCGAACCCCCCCCCCCAAATGCCTTAAATTACCTGGGGGTCCAGCGGCGGTCCGGAACGGTCTCCTGCAATTGAATCGTGTTGTCTTCAGCCGGCGCCATTCTGTGCCGCCATTTTGCAAAATGGCGGCGCAAAATGGCGGCGGCCATAGACCAACACGATTCGACTGCAGGAGGTCGTTCCGGACCCCCGCTGGACTTTTGGCAAGTGTTGTGGGGGTCAGGAGGCCCCCCCAAGCTGGCCAAAAGTCCCTGGGGTCCAGCGGGGGTCCGGGAGCGATCTCCTGCCGCGAATCGTTTTCCGTACGGAAAATGGCGCCAGCAGGAGATCGACTGCAGGAGGTCGTTCAGCGGGGGTTGGACTTTCAGAAGGCGTTTGACAAAGTCCCTCATGAGAGGCTTCTAAGAAAACTAAAAAGTCATGGGATAGGAGGTGATGTCCTTTCATGGATTACAAACTGGTAAAAAGACAGGAAACAGAGAGTAGGATTAAGTGGCCAATTTTCTTAGTGGAAAAAGGTAAACAGTGGAGTGCCTCAAGGATCTGTACTTGGATCAGTGTTTTTCAAAATATTTATAAATGATCTGGAAAGGAATACGACGAGTGAGGTAATCAAATTTGCAGATGTTACAAAATTATTCAGAGTAGTTAAATCACAGGTGGATTGTGATAAATTGCATGAGGACCTTGTGAGACTGGAAGATTGGGCATCCAAATGGCAAATTAAATTTAATGTTGATAAGTGCAAGGTGATGCATATAAGGAAAAGTAACCCTTGCTGTAGTTAAACGATGTTAGTTTCCATATTAGGCGCTACCACCCAGGAAAAAGTTCTAGGCATCATAGTGGATAATACAATGAAATTGTCAGCTAAGTGTGCTGTGGCAGTCAAAAAAGCAAACAGAATATTGGGAATTATTAGGAAGGGAATGGTAAAAAAAAATGAAAATATCATAAGGCCTCTGTATCGATCCATGGTGACACCACACCTTGAGTACTGTGTACTAGAGATGTGAATCGTTTTTCTGATGATTGAAAATATTGTACGATATTTTCAAACTCGTCAGAAATCGGGGGCTCCCTGAAACCGATAGGAAAACCCCACAAAATTGTTTTGGGGGAGGGCGGGAAAAATGGCACACAAAAACAACCCCTAAACCCACCCCGACCCTTCAAAACACATCCTTTAGCTTCCTCCACCCTCCTGACCCCCCCCAAAAAACTTTTTAAAAGTACCTGGTGGTCCAGTGGGGGTCCTGGGAGCGATCTCCCGCTCTCGGGCCGTCAGCTGCCACTAATCAAAATGGCGCCGATGGCCCTTTACCCTTACCATGTGACAGGGTATCCGTGCCATTGGCCGGCCCCTGTCACATGGTAGGAGTAATGGACGGCTGGTGCCATCCTTAAAAATGGCGTGGGCCATCCAGTGCTCCGTTATCAGACCTACTCTGAAAAAACCCACACTTGATCCCTCGCTAACTACCGCCCCATTTCGAACCTTCCCCTATTAACCAAAATATTAGAAAAGTCAGTCAATCGTCAACTAACTGATTACCTTGATGAAAATAATATTCTTTCCCAGTCTCAATATGGCTTCCGACGACACCACAGCACTGAGACCTTACTTGTTTCCCTGGTGCGCGAACAAAAGTACACTGGATTTTATAAGATACGTTTGAAGATCTACCTCAATGTGCGTGCATTTATGCCTAAGATATAAAATACATGGCCATACATGTCATGCATGTGTCCATATAGCTGCCTATATGCGCACACTCACCCTTGTTTTAAAGTTATCCTCCCTGCGTGCAGTGCACTAATTCAAATTACTGCACATTGAATTTAAATAGTGCATATTATTTGATTTAGTGTGCACTAATTTGAAATATTGTGGAATATTTTGTTAGGGTGCCATATTTTGAGTTAGCGCATGCTATTTGAGTTAGTGCACACTTAAAACATATATAAAAACAAAAAAAAATAAAATAAAAAATTTAAAATAAATTAAAAACAAATTGAAAAGAAAACATATTAAACTTTTTTGCCATGTACTCCCCTACAACTAATCACAATCTGTTAACCTTATCATAGTTCAGTGTTTAAAGGGGCTGAATTATATTGTAACATAGTAACAGAGAGGTCTATATTCAGCCGTTATACAGCTGAGCTAGAGCTAGAGCTATCTGGCTAACTTAGCCAGAATATTCAAGCAGCCATACCACTGAATATACCCAGCTAGCTAAAAGTTAGCTGGATAAGTCAATCTGGTTAGCTTTGGGACAGGACTATAGCCCAACCAGAGATAGCTGGATAAGTTATCTGGCAAACTCTAAAATATCATAATTAGCCAGATAACTTATCTGGGTAACTGAACTCCTCTCCATTATATCCTGTCCTGCCCATCACTTAGCCGGTTAACAAATTAAAGCAAATTGCAAAATATATTCACAACATAAACATTTTTAGTTAAAAGCTTCTTGATAAAACTGTTTAACCCCATTCTTAAATACCTTTATATCATTTTCAATTCTGAGATTCCCTGGGAGTGCAGCCACAATGTTGGTGATGCTTATGAGAAAACTCTAGCTCTTGTTAACTGAAGACAACAATTACAAGTTGATGGAACTGAGAGCAATTTTGTCACTGTGGATTTTAGAGCATACTCAGGTTCATACCAATGAAGATTATTGGCAATTAAATACTTTTTCTTCTAAATATAATAGTTTGTATATCAAAACCAACAGTTTAAACTGTGACCTATATTTTACCGGGAGCCAATGAAGGTCCCGCAAAATAGGAGTGATATGCTCACTCTGTTTCACTAACTTCACTGCGGCATGTTGTACCAATTACAGTATATGCAAAAATTATTAGGAAGGCCTACCGAAGGCTATTGCAGTAGTCCAATTGACCCAGCACTAGAGATTGCAATATTATTTGGAATATATCTGCTGAAACAATTTTAATTTATAAAAGGCAGTTTTTCGCCACTTGTTATTCATGGAATTTCATAGTTAATTAGTCTAAGAATATCCCTAAGCTCCTTACCTCAGAAAGAACAAGTAAGGAATATCCTTCAAACGCTAACTATTGACAGTCATCTCTTTAAGGATTCTTTCTTACCCAAAGCTACTTAGTTTTGGAAACATGCAAGGATAGGCCTCTTCTAACAACTCGTTCTTTAACATTTCTCAAGTAATGTATGTGGAAATGACTCTGTATAGATAAAATAGATGAAACCCCTGATAGATGATTGTCCTGGATAGAGGTGCCAGGAACCATACCATAAACACAGTCTTTTAAGTTCTTTCTTCCCAAGCTGTTATTTTATCTGAGTGTCCATGATTCCTTGAGCAGGGGAAGACTTCTCTTCTAGGCTTTGTGCATTGCTTTTAGTCAAATCCCAATTTTAAAGTTCATGTAAACAACACTAATGATCACAGAAGCAATAATCATGCTGAAAGCATTGGATGGTTCCCAACTTAACCTTTTACTGATGAATGATGTTATTGATGAAATGATGTTATAGCTTTAGTGGTTTCAATATATGTTTCAAATTAAAGTCTTTAAGTAAATTTGTGACCTTCTCTCTCTTCAATACATTTATATGGATGGTTGAAATACTTTCCAATTACAAATCCAATTTTTCTTCCTGTCCAATCAATGTTCGGGCATTTTTGTAAGCTCCCACCAAATTGATTCAGGACAATTCCTTTTATTCAATTTTGTCAAAATTCATACAGAAATATCCCCATCTTTCCTACCTGTCTTGAAGTTTTTCTCCTTACTCATGGTACTTGATGTGCATCTTTATATTCCTTTTCTCCTTGGATCACCTTGATATAATGAACCTAGTGGTAGGTTCAAACAGAATCCTCTCATTTTCACTCCTTCCTTATCCAGGAATGGATGAGAATCCACTTCTCTTCAGAACTCCCTACAGTTCACGTGCGTTCTCAGACAGAGAAACATGGCTCCCTTACCTGACATACACTGATCCTCTGGTTGAATACCCATGCATGCTGGAAAAATAAATGTTTCAAAACAGGGGAAACCAAAAGATGAAGGTGGAGAAAACTCCTGTCTCAAGACATTGAAAAGTTAACAGGTTTCCAGCCATGGTCTGTACTGTTTCAAACACAGTCCTTCAAAAATGTGAAAGCTCTCGTTCTCATTCTCTGAATCCTGATTTCAATCATAAGAACAAAAGACTTGCCATATTGGGTCAGACCAAAGGTCCATAAAGCCCAGTATCCTGTTTCCAACAGTGGCCAATCTAGATCACAACTATTTGGAAGGATCCCAACAGGTAGATAGATTTCAAGCTCCTTGTCCCAAGAATAAGCAGTGGGTTTCTGCAATTCTACCTTAATAATGGTTAATGGACTAGAAACTACACTAATAGGTTTTTTCTAATCCTTTGGCAATAAATTCCAGAGCTTAATTATGTGTTGAATACAAAAATATTTTCTCTTATTAGTTTAAGTTATTTACCTAGTAACTTCATTGTGTGTCACCTGGTCTTTGTACTCTTTGAAGAGTAAACAACTGAATCACCTTTACTCATTTCACTCCACTCATTATTTTATAGACCTCTTTCATATATCCCCTCAGCCATCTTTTCTCCAAGCTGAAGAGTTCTAATCTCTTTAGCCTTTTCTCATATGGGAATTGTTCCATCCCCTTTATTATTTTGGTTGCCCATCTCTGTACCTTTCCTAATTCTGCTATATCTTTCTTGAGATGTGGTGACCAGAACTGCACACAATACTCATGTTGGTAAACCATGGAGTGATACAGGGGCATTATGATGTTCTCTGTTTTATTCTCCATTCCTTTCCTAATAATTCTTAGCATTCTATTTGTTTTCTTGGCTGCTGTTGCACATTGAGCAGAAGATTTCAACATATTATCAACATTGACGCCTACATTCTTTTCCTGACGCCTAATGTGGAACCTTGCATTTTGTAGCTATAATTTGGGTTACTGCTCCCTAAGTGCACCACTTTGCACATCTACATTAAATTTCATTTGCCATTTGAATACCCAGTCTCCAAGTTTTGCAATGTCCTCCAATTTCTCACAATCCTCTTGTAATTTAACTATTTTGAATAATTTTGTGTGCTGAAAAGCAGTTAAAGAGACTTACCATCTTCTCCTGGACAAGGTGAGAGTAAGCCCAGTCCGAGTGGGCGGACCCACTCATGACATCATCAATGGGAGCCACTGGGACATTATAAAATTGAGGGCCCTGCGGCGCGCAGCTGCCGGCGTGCAGCCAAAGCCGCGGGCCCCTAGGTAAAATTTTGATGTACTGAAATATGGGAAGGAAACGAAAATCTAAGAATTTTGCCTCCTCTTCAATAACATCAATGCCAAGAATGATTGGACCCATGGACTCCCACATAGTTCGTATGAGTGAGTCCATTGGTGAGGACGTTTTAGAAGGAGACTCAACTGGGAGTTTCCTTAAGTACTAGGTCCTCACAACCTCCTATAAAGCCAATAAGGGAAGGTACATATGAGACAAATATAGTTATGGACCCTAGGGGAAGTGTATCCCCAGCTTTGTTAACGGGGGAGGACATACCAGGAGGGAATATACAAATCAATATGTTAAAAACGGGTGGGGAGGTTGCAGCTGTTAATAGAATAATTCAATGCCCAGGTATAATTTTTGATTTAAGTAATGAAGTTATGGATAATGAGGTAGAGCCAGAAAATGTATCATTATTAAATCTTTGGAGGCTAACAGCTAAAACTGATAAGACATTTTCAAGTTCTATTGCTAAAATCCACACTTTCTCTGTGGAAACCAGAGAAAAGTTTGTGGATTTGGAAGATAGGACTAATAAGTAAAAATAGCAGTTGGAAACCTGAACCCTACGGTTAGTAATCTTCAAGCCATCAGTGTATCATCCATTAAGGATAATCTCATATTGCATAATAGGATAGAATTACTTGAAAATGAGTTGCGGTCATGTAATCTTCGATTGCTAAACTTTCCTATTTCTAGCTTGATTTCTGCATTTGAATTGTTTAAAAAATATTTAGTTGAGATTGTATCCTTTGATTTAGCGGAAATCCCTACAGTTTCTAAGATGTATTACCTACCACAAAGAAGAACGTTAATGGCACAAGAAGGGGGAATAGATGTTTTGGAAAGTCCAGGGGTCTTTACCTTTTTAGAGGACTCCATGGACAATATTTTTTCTAGCGCAACTTTGTTAATATCTTTTTCATTAAAACAAGAAAAAGACCTGTTCTTCTCAAAGTATTTTCAAAACAAAGATCAAAATTTTTGTGGACAGAAGATACAACTTTTTCCTGATGTTTGTCGGGCTACTCAAACATGATGAAAGCAATTCTTGTCTTATAAACAATCTGTTCTAGACATTGGGGCTAGTTTCTATTTGAAATTCCCCTGCAAGTGCCAGATAATGTTTCAGAATAATAAGTTTATGTTTATTGACCCTTTACAATTAGAGCATTTTCTAAGGGATAAGTCATTGGTAAAAATATGAATGATGTTAAAGAAATGGTTGTATTAGAAAAAGTATCAGCATATCTGACCGTTTTTACACCCCTCCTAGATGTGGGCTTGATATCCAAAGTTGTGGGATAATGATAATTTTGGAGAGTATTGTTTTCTTTGGAATTCTTGATTATATCATTTTGTTACAAATGTTATCATTTAATAAAAATAAAATTAAAAAAAAAAGTTTGCATAAATCACTTTGTCCAGAATATAGCTGCAAAGATGGCCTCCAACTGACATATTACTTCTATTCTGGCCAAGCTGCATTGATTTCCAGTCTCATTTTGGCTTTAATACAAATTACTTTGTCTTACGTTTGGGCCCTGAATGATAATGGCCCAAGTTAATTATCAGAATTATTTAGCTGACAGAGAGAGAGAGATAGTCTAGTCTTGTATTTAAAGTCAGAAAGGAATGGTCTTCTTTGTATTCCTTTAGTAAAAAACAAAAAATGAAAAAAAAAAAAGTGAAGTTGAGCATGTTCTTGTGCAGCTTTCACTGTGTGGAATATACTTCCAAAAAAATTAGACTAGAATTATTTTATATTCCAGATTTATATAACGATTATTTTATATCCAGGTGTTTAATAAAGCCTGTTTTTGTGTATAAGATTATGAAGCTAATAATGGCAGATTCTTTTAAATTTCTTATCCTTTTAAATGCCATTATTAAATAACGCATGTCTCAACATTATTTGAAGTTTGGTGTTTAGTCTGTATTTATGGTGTGTAATATAATTTTTTATCTATTTTATTTCTTCATGCTTTATGTATATTTATTATGAATGTTTTTTGGTATACCACTTGGAAATGTTGACAAGCAGTATAGAAATTTGATAAATAAATAGATAAATAAATTCTTAATGTAATATATGTATTACTGGTGTGCTTTGTTTTTCTATGGGGTGATTATTTGCTTCAATTTTAAAATATGGAGTTATGCATGCAGGCCCCGCCCTGAAATGTCCATGCCTCATCCATGCCCCACCTCTTTTCCGCCCCCTTAGTTTTCATGCACATATAGGCACATACACACTTAGGGGCAGATTTTTAAAAAATACACGAGCGCGTACTTTTGTTCGCGCACCAGGCACGAACAAAAGTACGCTGGATTTTATAAGATACGCGCGTATCTTATAAAATCCGGGGTTGGCGCGCGCAAGGGGGTGCACATTTCGGAGCGGCCTCGGAGGGAACTTTTCTTCGCCCTCCCCCACCTTCCCCTCCCTTCCCCTACCTAACCCACCCCCCCCAGCCCTATCTAACCCCCCCCCCTTACCTTTGTTGGCAAAGTTAACACCTGCTGAAAGCAGGCGTAACTTTGCGCGCGTCGCCGGCAGCCCTGCTCCGTCCTCCGGTCCCAGGGGCTGGTCCGGAGGCCTCGACCACGCCCCCTGGCCCGCCCCCAAAATGCCACGTTCTTTCGGGAACGCCCCAGACACGCCACCTCCCGCCCCTTTTCAAAAGCCCCGGGACTTACGCGCGTCCCGGGGCTTTACGCGCGCCGGCTGCCTATGCAAATTAGGCGCGCCAGTGCGCGCGGGCCTTTTAAAATCCGCCCCTTAATTTGTGGCTTATTAAAATCTGCGTTGCTTGTGTGCAACCCACAAACACGCATATGTGGGCATTTTTGCATGAGCAATGCTTTTAAAAAAAACTCTCTATCTTGTATTACACTCATTTTAATGTGACTCATAAGTACACTAGGGGCTTATATACATGAACAATAATTTTTAAATAGGCGCATGGCTGCACATTTGCAAGCGATCATCGGCCCATGCCCAGGGATGCAGCCATTTTATAACATTTCACATGTATATGCATGCTTGTTATAAAGCAGCCTGACCACATGGACATGTGTGCACAATTTTAAGTGGATGTGGGCCTATGTGCACAAATGCCATTTCTACCGTGCAAGCGGGAGGATTTTAAAAGACACTTTGCTGACAGCATTGCCAGTTTTACCAGTTCATTCCCTGTTCACCCAGGTAATGGATAGGACTTCCAAACCCCACTAATTTAATAACCTCCTTTCTCCCTTGTTAGCCCTGACCCTTAAAACCCCACAGATCTATTTGTCTTTATTTTATAACTTGCACATCATCCATAGCAAAAGTAGAGTTACACAGCAGGGGACACAGGCGCGCCTGTGCATTTAAGTATGCACCGATTTCAATGTGAAATCCAGGAATGTCCATGTCCCACTTATACCATGCCCATGCTCCACCCCTTTTTTGAAACTTTTTATTCGTACGTGTAGCAGCAAGTACGCATGCCCTTGGGCGGCTTTTAAAATCTGTTCTGCGCATGCCAGCCCTACTTGTGCACATATCTTCCGATTTTGGCCTGTGCCAGGCTCTTAAAATTCACCTTTAAGCTTTTCCCCATAGACAGAGATAAAAACTTTAGTATATAAAGCCTGATTCATGAAGACAGAGAATGGAAGAAAAGCCTCCGTGAATCTGGCTCTAAATGACTGAGTTTACATTTTAAAAAGTAGAATGAAAATCTCTAGGCTCTGGCTTTCAGCTGCTTTAGAATCCTTTATAAATTAGATTATGTAATCTTTAGACAAAATATAGGAGCTCATGGTATTTGTACCATATGAAGCTCTTATATCTTCTTGCAAACTAGCAATAGATCAAATACTGCACTACTGAAAAGTTTACATGGAAAAAAGGTGTAAATTTAAGAGTAGAAAGAGCAGCACACAAGTACTCTTTTTTATATATCTGTGCCCTGAAGTCTTGTAAACCATGAATTCCAACCACGTTTTGTGCCTGCCTCAAGTGGAACTATGCTAAGAAAACCTTTTTTCATTATCACAGTCTTTCAGCAAATCCTACTGATAGATTATTCTTTACCCCAGTCCTCTAATTACTGAATGTTGTAAACATCACAACCAATTTTAACTCAGCATCCCTGTTTTATGTTCTGTATATGATTTTTTGCTCCTGCTACTTACCTAAATTGTGAGCTCAGTGAGGGTAAAGATATACCACATTCTACTTGGGGTTTTTTTACATGCTTTTTTTAAAACCTTTTGAATCTTGCATATTTTGTTTCATTTCTCTTCTTTCTTGTCTTTTCTGACTTTATTGATAGCACTATATATTACAGAATAACGACATTTTTCAACACAGTTCTACACGTAAGTAGATTGTACATGCATACATGCTATTTTAGATACATCAAAAGTAAGCAAGTATTTTTGGTTTTGTGCACACATTTACACATGCAAATAAGAGTGGTCTAGGGGTATTCTGGAGTGCAGCCAAGAGTTACACATGTAAGTTGCTATTTTACAAGAGATATTTGGCAACTTCTTTGCACAATTTTATATCAGCTTATAACTAGTGCACTTGATAGCAGACCTGGCTGCTGTCTGCTATTGATTGGGTGAGAGGTCTGGGTGATCTGGGAAGGGGTATCGGCAAACTGGTGATTTCAATTGTGCATGCACGTTTCCAAATAGGCTGAATATCTAGGAGGTCATGATGTCTTAAAGAAGGACTGGCTGAACTGATGGAGGTATTGGTACACTAGTGATTTCAATTGCACATGCATATTATAAAAAAAATACCAACTTCTGAGTATACATCAGGGTTTTATGCAAGGAAACTATTATTTTTTTTATACATAAAATATATGCACATAAGTTTATAAAGAGTAGGAATATGTACCTTCAATACATTGCAAGTATTTGCATATATGTGCATGTTGGGGATGGACGTATGCATATCTTAGAATTTGTACACACCTGAAACATGCAAGATATAAAATACTGCATTAGATCTCCATGCTGTGCGTGCATATTATAAAATTGGTGTGTCCTTGTGGGCATGCAGGGTAGCGTGTGCACATGGACGCACGCGTGCTTCTTTAGAAATCTACCCCTTAGTATTCAATAGCTCTCCTCCTTCTTCTGTCAACACCTGCAAAGAGCAGCATGTGTCAGGGTGAATTTTATGCACTTTTCTAGGAAAGAAGCAGAGTCAAGAGAAAAAGGGAACTAAGTATGCTTCATTTTGCATAATGATGATAAATCCAAGGACTTGTGCCTTGTGCACAAAAGCCCTGTCAATAATGGCAAGGCGCTGGGACGGCGAAGCACTCGCCTGTCCCGATGTGCGTTTTCTATCCCAAGCCACTGAGTGCAGGTGCGGCCCAGGAAAAATGTGCTCCAACGCAGAGCGACCGACATCATTGGCCTGCGACGCGCGCCTCAATGGGCATTGCAGAGCCGATAAAAGCTTAAGCTGTTGCCACCGTTTCTTCTTTTCCTTGGTGGCATTGGTGAGTTATCCTACCCACCCATCCTAAGCAAGCAAAATACCTTTGTTTTTGTCAGCGTTGTGTATAATTTTTGACATTATATCTAACACACGCCTCACCCAACTGGTCATAGGCACATACAGTGATCATATATAGATAGGTAGTTTATGTTAGGCAGTAGCATGTTTGCTTGTTAATTATGTGTACACTAACCTGTTTTGTTGCATGAAGATTTGTTGCGTTGCAACTTTAGGCTGGTGCATGAGCCATGATGGGCCAAATTTGGTAGGCCTTGGTTGAGGCTCCCTAGTTAGGAAGATCAAGGTGGGGGGCCAGACAAAGGGGCTGCCTTGTTAGGAGACATGGCGGGCGGCACCCGGGACTATTTTGGGCATAAAACGGCTCATGCTTCTTATCGTTGTTCCAATTACAATTGTTAATTATATAATAAAGCTGCGGCCTCTTCAACCACCAATAAAGTCTATGCCTCAAAATTTGTACAAAATGTACGATTTTGTCTTAAGGGGTTTGAGGGGGTGGGAGGGCTCTATCAATCAGTGATCTTGACGTTATTGGTATCATGTTTACCTTGTTGTTATCATGGCCACAGCCATATTAGTCAATGTGTCCACTGTCCATGCCAGTTACCATAACACTTTTTAACATGTGGATTTTGCATGACTGTATGTGGCACTAGTATCACCTCTTAATAAAGGTACTTTATTACCACCTACATGATAAAAGTTATTGTATAAGCAGTTGAGGGGCATTTTAACATGAATGTTAAATGCTAACCAACTCAAACATTTCATTTGTTTTACTGTGAGTTTTATTGTATAGGCCCTCATATAACTACTTTAGTTATCTACCTGATAAATGCCTTTAAAAATAAATGGGGCTGCTACAAATGTGATATAAAGAACACACAGTCAGTTCTTTGCCCTCTCTTTCCTGGTCATGTTAATGACCAGTTTAGTTTTATAGAATGTCATATTAAAGCATTAAAGAAGGCCGTGATAGTAGCCAACAAGAAAACTAAACAATCTTTATACAGTTTGGTTTCATAACCATTAAACACCCTGGTTGTAGGTAAAATAAAGTTCAGTGTCATTTTATTTTCAATCCAGGAGATATCAAGGGAACAGTGGCAGGCATGTGTTCAGTAACACTCTGCAGAGGGGCTAAGTTAAAATTATGACTGGAAAGCAAATGCAGTGACCTTTAAAGGAACCGAGAAGAAGCTGTTTCCAGCACTTTGCTAAATGCTATATGTTAAAGGTTCTAACCTTATTTGCTACAAGTATATAATACTAGGAAAGCCTTGCAAGCAAAAGCTCTGCATTCATCATATGGCCCTAAGTCGCCCATATAAAGATGGGAAAAGTTATTACTTTCTTACCTTCTTCTAGACACCAAAGTTCAACCCCATTTCTGTTCTATTTTAATGCATTAAATAAGGTTCGGGAAAACACTTCCAGAATTACAGTCATTTATTTACTAATGGACTGGTAACTTTTTCAGAAAGGCAATGAAAATCCCTAGCACAGAGGAGTCCTTTTTAATTATAAATTACATGCATGTGTGTTCTGTTCTCATCATGCAAGCCTGAACACTAGTGCCCAGTCCTCTGAGCATTGTGGATATCCTGAAAATCTGACTGGTTTAGGTGTGCCCCCAGGACTGGGTTCAGAAGCATTGCACTAGTATATTATTTTGTCTGGCAGTGCAGCAAAGTGTTTTCAGCACAAAAGACTGAACACAGAGAAGCCAATATTCAGAAATGCAGTGAACAGATAATTTATCTGCCTAAAATTAGTCAGATAAGTTAGCAGAATAAGTATCCTGCTGAATGTACACAAATAAAGTTCTCTGTAGGGATGTGAATCGTGTCCTCGATCGTCTTAACGATCAATTTCGGCTGGGAGGGGGAGGGAATCGTATTGTTGCCGTTTGGGGGGGTAAAATATCGTGAAAAATCGTGAAAAATCGTTAAAAATCGAAAAATCGAAAAATCGAAAAACCGGCACATTAAAACCCCCTAAAACCCACCCCCGACCCTTTAAATTAAATCCCCCACCCTCCCGAACCCCCCCCAAATAACTTAAATAACCTGCGGGTCCAGCGGCGGTCCGGAACGGCAGCGGTCCGGAACGGGCTCCTGCTCTGAATCTTGTCGTCTTCAGCCGGCGCCATTTTCCAAAATGGCGCCGAAAAATGGCGGCGGCCATAGACGAAAAAGATTGGATGGCAGGAGGTCCTTCCGGACCCCCGCTGGACTTTTGGCAAGTCTCGTGGGGGTCAGGAGGCCCCCCACAAGCTGGCCAAAAGTTCCTGGAGGTCCAGCGGGGGTCAGGGAGCGATTTCCCGCCGCGAATCGTTTTCGTACGGAAAATGGCGCCGGCAGGAGATCGACTGCAGGAGGTCGTTCAGCGAGGCGCCGGAACCCTCGCTGAACGACCTCCTGCAGTCGATCTCCTGCCGGCGCCATTTTCCGTACGAAAACGATTCGCGGCGGGAAATCGCTCCCTGACCCCCGCTGGACCTCCAGGAACTTTTGGCCAGCTTGTGGGGGGCCTCCTGACCCCCACGAGACTTGCCAAAAGTCCAGCGGGGGTCCAGAAGGACCTCCTGCCGTCCAATCTTTTTCGTCTATGGCCGCCGCCATTTTTCAGCGCCATTTTGGAAAATGGCGCCGGCTGAAGACGACAAGATTCAGAGCAGGAGCCCGTTCCGGACCGCTGCCGTTCCGGACCGCTGCTGGACCCACAGGTTATTTAAGTTATTTGGGGGGGGTTCGGGAGGGTGGGGGATTTAATTTAAAGGGTCGGGGGTGGGTTTTAGGGGGTTTTAGTGTGCCGGCTCACGATTCTAACGATTTATAACGATAAATCGTTAGAATCTGTATTGTATTGTGTTCCATAACGGTTTAAGACGATATTAAAATTATCGGACGATAATTTTAATCGTCCTAAAACGATTCACATCCCAAGTTCTCTGGGTAACATGTCCTGGATAACTTTCAAATATGACAAGCTATGTTTCAATGTATCCTGTTAGGTTTTAAGTTACCCGGGAACATGTACCCAGATAATTTTACCTCGACCAGGTGAAGTACTAAAAAAATATTGCTTTAAAAAGACTGCAGGCCTGTGAAAGTAATGTTGTACATTGCACCCAGTCTCCCCCTTCTCCCTAAGCCTCCCAAAAGATGAATAAAGTTGAGGGCCTTTCTGCCCAAGGAGCTGCCCCAATTCCCCTGCACTTTCTGGGATTGCCGGCTGGCCGATCGTCGGCTGGCGCATGTAAGTTATGCCTGCCGGGAGACAGGCGTAACTTCTTCAACAAAGGAAAGGGGGGGGTTCTAGGTAGGGCTGGGGGGCGGGTTAGGTAGGGGAAGGGAGGGGGAAGGTGCGGGGGGGGGGGGGGCCGTAAGGAAAGTTCCCTCCGGAGGCAGGCTGCGCAGCTCAGTGCGCGCAAGTTGCACAATTGTGCACCCCCTTGCGTGCGCCGACCCTGGATTTTATAGCATGCGCGTGGCTGCGCGTGCATGTTATAAAATCAGGCATAGATTTGTTCGCGCCGGGTTGCGCTAACAAATCTGCCCCTTTGATTTTATAAAGTTGCCCGCACGCATCCATATGGGTGTGCTACCTGCCTGATTTTATAACATGCATGTGCAGGTGCGCGCATGTTATAAAATCGGGAGTTGGCACGCGCAAGGGGGTGCACAATTGTGCAACTTGCGCGCA
Source organism: Rhinatrema bivittatum (assembly GCF_901001135.1). Taxonomy (NCBI): domain Eukaryota; kingdom Metazoa; phylum Chordata; class Amphibia; order Gymnophiona; family Rhinatrematidae; genus Rhinatrema; species Rhinatrema bivittatum. Next base: position 113,394,233 of record NC_042617.1, on the reverse strand, counting down.
CCGACTCCCGCAGCCTTCCCAGTTCCCAACTCCCTAACCTAACCTCCCTTCCCCTTCCCCTAACCTTCCCTCCTCCTAGCCCTAGCCTCAACCCCCCCGAACCTTTATTTTACCTGTTGCGTCTGCCTTTGGGCAGGTGTAGATTGCACTTGCCAGCAGGCTGCCAGCACATGATCCTCTGACACAGCAGCAAATGGCCACTGTGCCGGAGGCCTTTGGCCCCACCCCCAGATAGACCCACCCCCTCCCCACCCCTTTTTCGAAGCCCCAGGAATTAGACACGTCCCGGGGCTTTATGCACGTCACTGGGCCTTTCTAAAATAGGGCTCTCAAATATAGATTCCCTATATATACGTTTACTTTCTAAAATAGGCACAGCGCGCGTAACCCCACTTATGCTCGTAAATCCAATGGATTTACGAGCGTAGGCTTTTTAAAATCTACCCTATAATGCACACTGATGTCTGGTATTTCTTCTATGAGTTAAACCATATATTGGTTATAGCTTTACTATTGAATATACCGTTTTTAATTTTTAATTTTTGTTATATATTATGATTTTTCAATTACTACTGTTCCCAATCCAATGATATTTTTATAATGTAAATTTTTCTTGTCAATAAAATCATTTTTAACCATCACGTCTTGTGATAATACTGTTGTCTATAAATAGCTCTCTCCTGCACGGTCACCCTAAATCACATATGCAAAATAGCTCTATTCACTTATCTAATCTCTATAGGATGCAATCATCTCATATTAGATCCATATTTTTGCTGCAAAAATAGAGCCAGTATATTCAGTAGTGAAGTTATAACCGATATATGGTCTAGCTCATAGAAGAACTACCGGATATCAATCTGCATTATATATTTTATAGTCCCCTGTCAGTTGATAATGAGTTTATTCCATTGCATGCAGGCACTTGTGTTTCTGATTTTCTTAGATACATTAATGGGAAAATCAGAACTACCAGTGTCTTCATGCAATGAGGTAAAGCTAGGACTGGGTTAGCCTATTCCTTATGACACTGAGCCAGGTGATAACACTAAGTAATGATCCAAAGCTGCCAAGTTACCCAATTTATTTTAGTTTCAGTCTTAATTTACTGCTATGCCACTTAACATATCGAAGTGGTTAACAATAAGGATGTGAATTTGTTAGAAACGAAATAGGAAATGGTTATGTTTTGTATTTCATTTTATTTTGTTTTCAAAATGAAACTATTGAAAATCTGATGAAATTTTGTTTGTTTTCACGTTTCATTGGAAAAAAAAATGTCGCACATCAGGCCTAGGCCTAGGCCCCAAGGCCAGAGTCTCACCTACGATAAACCGAGGCCCAAAGCAGTATATCCCTGAGTGTATTGTTGGCACCTTAACCTAGGTTTAAGCATGATGCAAGGGCCATGACCTATGCCTGAGAGCAAGTCAGTGGTCTGAGCCAAGACCCGGGCATGGTGCCAGTGCCTCAGCTAAGACCTGAGCAAAACCTCATGCCTGAAACAGTTTGCTGGGGATTAGAAACTTTCCAGCCCCTATTTACTGCATCCATCAGAGATCCAGCGCCATGGCCTGGCACCAATACCTAGAACCTGACCTGAGCTTGGTCCCAACACTAGAGCCTTGCCTGGGCCAAGGCCCAACACTGAGGCTTGGCTCGAAAACCCAGTCGCGACACTGGTGCCTTGGCTAGGCTTAGGGCATTGGGACCCAGTCTGGAGATTGTATCCTGATGCTTGGGCCTCTGCCTAAGCCAAGTCCAGACCCAATGCCAAGGCCTGGACTGAAGACTAGGTCTTGATGCCTGGGCCTGGGCCTCTGGCCCAGTTCAAGGTCCAGGCCTAGAAGAAGGAGACCAGGCCATTGAGATACTCTTCTTTCTTATCTTTTTCTTAAAATAACATCATTTGCTGGGGACATGTCAGACGTGAATTACGTCATTTTAAGAAGGGTCTCCAGGCCGAGGTCTAGGCATTGGGACTGGGCCTCTAGGCAAGGTCCTGGCATCAGACCTGGTCTTAAGTTGAGGCTTAGGTCAAAGCCCTGGAATCCAGCCCAGACCCCAGCATCGGGCCTAGGCCTCAGCATTGGGACCAGGTCTCTAAGCTGGGCTTTTATACAGGGCCTAGGCTGAGGTCACAGTACCTCCTAAGACCTAGGTTTACACAAGTCCATCGCTTTGGCCTGGGCCTAGGCCTCATCATCGGATCCCCCCTGGTCAGGATAGCTGGAGTGATGCATGGTAGGGAGGCCTCAGGAAACCCCGTTTCTCTTTTTTATTTTACAAACTTAGGGCCTCTTAAGTTTGGAGGAAAGTGAAGCCCCTATTTGGACTTCATTATCCAAATGTCTTAGTTCATATGCTGAACTATGTAGAGCATCACAGAAAAGAATGGATCTGGGAAAATGCAGATAAATGTGTCATTAAGGACAAGACTGATTATGATTTTGTGAGGAACCATCCTGACTATGGAAAAGAAAAGGCCAAAAGAGTGAAGAAAATGAAAATAATAATATGACTTTATGAAGATCTTACTTTTTTATTGACATTTTGATTATCTATGTACCTTGTACGCTGCTCTGAATGTAGGAAGTGCAGTTAGTAACAGTTTTAAAATAAAATGAATAAATAAATAAATAAATAATATGATTGGAAAAAGTATTTATAAACATGCGGCTAAGTATTTCAAGTGGGATGGTTTTTTGGATAAATTCCAAATTGAATGCCTGTTGCCCAATTTGCTGACCATTAAGAAGCGACATACTGAGCACTATGATCCCTTGTCACTATGATCCCTTGATGATGAAGAAAAAGAAGAAGAAGAAGGATATTTGTGAACTGTCGGTAATCATTTTCCATTCCTAATACAGAATGACTAGGACATCGTTTTCTTGTCACAGTTAAGTTATAGTCATTATAAAATGTTATATTTTGAAGGTTATTGGATTTATTTTGCCTTTCATGGATTTTGCCCTTTTGCCTTCCAGAATCTACTTCAAGATTGATCTACAAGCAATTTGCACCTGACCATGATGAGGCCTAGGAGACTGCTAGATTGGCTGCATTCCTCCATCAACTATGTTCAATGACTTCCTTTCCATGTGAGGGTGGGAATGTAATATTAAATGCTCTACAGTTCTATTTTTGATGATTTTATACAAAAATTGGGAAAAATTGTATAAAAATTGGGAAAAATGTTTAAAACCCTCCAAATCTACTTGTGTTCATTGCTTTTCTTTAACAATCAATGTTTAAAATTTGATAATCTTCCAGCTTGGCGTCCCTGCACTAGGATTTCCTCTTATGTTCTGAGAAATGTGTTTCATAACTTTTGTTATACTTAGGGTTGTTTGGGTGCAGTTGCTTTCAATCCCTTTTTTCTTGAGGTGCTATGAACATTCATAGCCTTATTCCCTAGCCCAGGGAGCCCCAAGGACCTTGATAAAGGTGCAATGTTCCATAGCATCCTCCACATGATTATGCAATATGGTGTATGGTATTTTCATTGATGTGTTCCCTACAAGAGGACATGTGTGGGCAGGCTGGTGGGACCAGTATGCCTCCTTTCTAATACTGTTGCTCATGGGTAGATTTGTAACAGAAGGGGCTCGTGTGCTTAGACTGGGATATTTTCCACCAGTTTTTCTTGAGGAGCCCAGGTGTGCCTACACTGGGACATTTTCCCTCAGCTTTCAGTGGGGGTGGTAACAACCACTCTTCTTAGTACTTCATCTAGGAATGCTGGCTAATGTTGATGATGAGATAGGATGATGATGTTGAGAGTGAATAGGTAACTATTAAATGTTAAAGTTTACAATCTGGAAAGCTTCACTGTTAAATGTAGTGCAGGAAATAGTCATTGTATGTCTTGCATTTGTGCTCTATGTTCATTAATGCCTCAGGGTTGAAAAGTTTTGTAGGTCATGGCTTCCACTCTGCATTATGAGCTCCTCCAAGTGATCAATTGGAAAATTACAGTTGTATTTTTCAATGTATAATGTTTTGTGTGTATCTTTTGTAATTGTGCCTGCAGGGGGCTAGGAATAAAGAAAACTGAATCTGAGTCAGTCTCCCTGACCCATATTTTTTTCTTATTTGTGGCAGAGGGAGGATGTAAGGGGGTAGTTAATTCCCTTACCACACATTTTCCTTTTTTTAATCTCTAGAGAAAGGTTTTTAGCAATTTTTGGACCAACCCTAGGATTCTTCCCATCTTGGATGCTAAGATGTTCAGGCTTCTCCTATGTAACTTGGGTTAAGCATGTGAAATATATGTTGTTGTAGTCTGAGTTTTGGAACAGAAGGAGTTTTATTTCTGGTGGATCCCAGTAGGTATCACAACCTACAGAACTGGGAAAAACCAAGGGCATTATCCTTACTAGAGCCTTCACAGACTTGGAAGGGACTGCCTTTAGTGAGAAGAGAAGAAAAGAATTTGATTTTTGAGAGTGTTCTTTTTTTCTCCATTGACCTGTTCTTATTTCAGGAGGGCAATCACCTCTGCCTGAGGGGAATGGGACAGGATGCTGCTTTGCCCTGTGTCCAGTTAAAGTGAGGACTACAGTTGCCCAGAAGTAACAAGTATGTATGGAGATGTTTTTCTTTATTCTTGGATGGAAGGAAGCCTTTTTATCATTACCTTCCTACCTACTTTTTGAAGGAGAGAATTTTCCTACTTTCTTGTCACCAGGAAAGATATTGACTCAGAGTTGGACAGAAAGAAACTAAGGTTTTTAGAGTTCTCATTTCATTGGATCACAAGAATGTTTAGTATTTTTGTGATTTTTTTCACATTTTGGATCAAGTTCTCTAAATTACAGTAAAGATTTTTTGTTTGAATATCACTTCAAATGTCCGCCTGCTTATTTTGAGTTCAGCCTTTGGGAACTACAAGGAGTGAGTATTATTGCAGGAAGATTGAGTGCATTGGAGTGACTGTGCTCTAATCCTCATGCTAGTGCACCTAGGGCCCCAAAATCTTGTCTTCCTCCCCACTGGCACAATCCCAGCATCCCAGTTACTATCACATGGCAGAGTATATGGCAGGAAGAATTAGAGGTCCAGGACGATAAGAGTGGCCCTGGCACTGTGAATTGTCTCTATATTCTGGATATTTATTTTATTTTTATTCTAAACCAAAGGTGGGGGTTACATAAATATAAGTACATAAATATATATGTATATACACATATATATTCAGACACATATATAGAATTCTATTTAAGAAAAATATATCCTTTATCATAACCTTATTACTAAGAAAAAATTATTTAAACTCACATTTAATATTGATTTATTCATATTTCAAAAGTACAACCTGCATTCATACCATAGACCCTATACTCCTAAATACAAAAAATACAACATTCATATTCATACGAACACTCCAAAGTTTAGCAAAATGCAATGACAACACATAAGTAGCACTGTAGACCCAACCAAGGCCTGGGTTTCACCTAATGAAAGGCTTCATCAGGGGACCCTTGCATGATTATCAACTCTAATATATACTTAATAGCAGCAAATATTCAAAATGGAGTATTTGAAACTCACAACCACTTCATTTATTCCACATTACGCGACATCAATCTGCTCCGATGTTTGCATAGTGTCAAAGGGCTTAATAGTACTATCTATACAGGCAAGTTTTCTTGCTTCCTTTCAAGCCTCCATCCAGCCCGCTGCTTTCACAAAAATATTCCAGTGACCTTAGCTTGTTTACTGATGATACAATATAATGTGCTTATAGTGTCCCAGCTATAATTCCAGTAGTTCGTCATGCATTGTAAATGGCCGAACACATATATCTACAATGTCCAGTGTTGCATTGAGATGTTCTGTTTTGAAAACTTTTGCCAATACAAAAAGACTGCAGAAGCTGTTCTAACAGAAAAAAAATACCTAAATGACTTATCTAGAACAGTATAAAGTTTATCTAACTTTTATTACAGAAAATGCTGGAAGGAAGGTAATACAATTAGCGGTATGGTTAAAAGGTGAGGTGAAAGAGGCATTTTTAGCCAAAAAAAACATCCTTCAAAATTTGGGAGAAAAATCCAGCTGAAGAAAATAGGAAAAAGCATAAGCATTGTCAAGTTAAGTGTAAAATATTGATAAGACAGGTGAAGAGTGAATATGAAACGAAGTTGGCCATAGAGGCAAAAACTCATAACAAAAACTTTTTAAAATATATCCAAAGCAAGAAAACTGTGAGGGAGTCAGTTGAATCATTTGATGACCAAGGGGTTAAAGGGCTCATGGGGAAGATAAGGCCATTGCAGAAAGACTAAATTAATTCTTTGCTTCTGTGATTACTAATGAAGATGTTGGGGAGATAAGAGTTCCGGAGATGGTTTTCAGGGATGATGAGTCAGATGAACTGAACCAAATCACTGTGAACTTGGAAGATGTAGTAGGCCAGATAGACAAACTATAGCAAATCACCAGGACTGGATGATATTCATCCTAGGGTTCTGAAGGAAATAAAAAATGAAATTTCAGATCCATTAGTTAAAATTTCTAACCTATCATTAAAATCATCCATTTTACCTGAAGACTAGAGGGTAGCGAATGTAATTCCAATTTTAAAAAGGGCTCCAGGGGTGATCCAGAAAACTATATACCAGTGAGCCTGATTTCAGTGCCGGGAAAAATAGTGGAGACTATTCTAAAGATCAAAATCACAGAGAATATAGAAAGACATAGTTTAATGGAACACAGTCAACATAGATTTACCCAAGGGAAGTCTTGCCTCACAAATCTGCTTCATTTTTTTGAAGGGGTTAATAAACATGTGGATAAAGGTGAACTGGTAGATGTAGTGTATTTGGATTTTCAGAAGGCGTTTGACAAAGTCCTTCATGAGAGGCTTGTAAGAAAAATAAAAAATCATGGGATAGGAGGCGATGTCCTTTCATAGATGACAAGCTGGTTAAAAGACAGGAAACAGAGTATGATTAAATGGTCAATTTTTTTAGTGGAAAGGGGTAAACCGTGGAGTGCCTCAGGGCTCTGTACTTGGACTGGTGCTTTTCAATATATTTATAAATGATCTGGAAAGGAATACAATGAGTGAGGTTATCAAATTTGCAGATGATACAAAATTATTCAGAGTAGTAAATCACAAGTGAATTTTGATACATTGCAGGAGGACATTGTGAGACTGGAAGATTGGGCATCCAAATGACAGATGAAATTTAATGTGGACAAGTGCAAGATATTGTATATAGGGAAAAATAACCCTTGCTGTAGTTACATGATGTTAGGTTCCATATTAGGAGCTACCACCCAGGAAAATGATTTAGGCATTACAGTGGATAATACATTGAAATCGTGAGCTCAGTGTGCTGCAGCAGTCAAAAAAGCAAGCAGAATGTTAGGAATTTTTAGGAAGGGAATGGTGAATAAAATGGAAAATGTCATAATGCCTCTGTATCGTTTTATGGTGAGACTGCACCTTGAGTACTGTGACCAGTTCTGGTTACCGCATCACAAAAAATATATAGTTGCACTGGAGTAGGTACAGAGAAGAGTGACCAAAATGATAAAGTCGATGGAACAGCTCCTCTATGAGTAAAGGCTGAAGAGGTTAGGGCTGTTCAGCTTGGAGAAGAGACAGCTGAGGGGGGATATGATAGAGGTCATTAAAATCATGAGAGTCTTGAACGAGTAGATGTGAATCATTTATTTACACTTTCGGATGATAGAAGGACTAGGGGGCATGCTATGAAGTTAGCAAGTAGCACATTTAAGACTAATTGGAGAAAAATTATTTTTCACTCAGCGCACAATTAAGCTCTGGAATTTGTTGCCAAAGGATATGGTTAGTGCAGTAAGTGTAGCTGGGTTTAAAAAAGGTTTGGATAAGTTCTTGGAGGAGAAGTCCATTAACTGCTATTAATCAAGTTGACTTAGGGAATGGCCTCTGCTATTACTGGCATCAGGAGCATGGGATCTTCTTAGTGTTTGGGTACTTGCCAGGTTCTTGTAGCTTGATTTGACAGGATGCTGGGCTTGATGGACTCTTGGTCTGACCTAGTATGGCAATTTCTTCTGTTCTTATATTCTTAGGGGCGGATTTTAAGAGCCCTGTTCGCGTAAATCCGGGCGGATTTACGCAAGCAGGGCCCTGCGCGCCGGTGCGCCTGGAGCGCCAACAAAAGTACACGAACGCGCCGTTTTTGAAAATCTTCCCCTTAGATTTTAATTCGTGTGTGCATGCACATATGGATGTGCCAATTTTATAACATGTGCGTGCCAGCACGCATATGTTATAAAATCATGTAGCTGCATGCTCATGCATACTGGATTTTAGAATCCGCTCATGGATGTGCGTGCAGTGCATGCAAGGGGGGGGGGGGGACTTTTGCAAACTCCGTGTGGCGACACAATCCAGGCTTCCTCAGTTCCCTCCCAGTCTGCTCCAATTAAGAAGCAGACTGGGATGGAACTTTCTTAACTCCCGGCCTAACCTTCCTTTCCCTTCCACTCTCCTCCCCACCTCCTAAACCTAAGTTACCTGGCTGGAATTTTTTTATTTTATTACTTTTATTACTGGAGCAGAACTAATTTATGCGTGCTGGCCAGATGCTGGCATGCACTTCCACGGGACACAGTGGCTAATGGCCACTGTCCTGGCTGTCATCTATCCTGTTCCATCCCACCCTTCCTCACCCAGAACATGCCCCCCTGGCCCGTCCCCTTTTCAGGGGCCGGCACTTATTCATGTACCGTGGTTTACGTGTGAGGCCGGGCCCGTTTGAACTTTTGTTCAGTATACTTAAAGCCTGGCCATGCTTGTAAACCCCGGGATTTATGCACGCAGGGGTTTTAAAATCTACCCTCATGTTGATAGCTTAGACACTTTTATCAGAGAAAAAGAAAATTTTTGTTGCAGTCACGTATCATTAATACAAAGGTAATCCAAAAGAGGCTTAGAAGAAACTGAATAGGCACCAGTACTTCCACCAAATATCAACTTATCAAATATTCCACATCCTGACGCTGCAGCATTTCAGCACCAAGAGCGTGCCTGCCTCAGGGGAGCTTCTTCAAATCTAAAATCATATACATATACACAAAAAAATCAAATAATCAAACCTACACAGAAATAATGTAACAATATAAAACACTGGCAACCCTCCTTTAAAAAACTACAACACATACCTCAGTCAATGCAGCAGGTTCCTCACGGTCAACAAACTCTCGGGAGGAGTACTACTGCTAAACTGATGGATGAGTCTATTTAAAATGGCCCTATTATCCAATGGGAGGGCATGTTTGATAAAAGGGGCCATGTGAGGAACCTCTACCCCAATAGACCTGACAGAGAACTCACACAAACAGAGAAGTACTGAACCTGAAGCATAGCAAAGGCACCAAGGACTTAAAAGAAGACTGATATCAAACAAGCCCTCACTATAAATAAATTGCAGTCAGAATAAATAATTCCGTCACTACTCAATCTATAGGAGGCCTGTTACATTAGCCCTCTGTATGATAACAAAATGTACTGAGTAATATTAAAAATGTGTCAATAAAAGTCATCCCAATCCACTTCTTTATTAAGCCCCTTCGGCGTCACAGTGTCCCAGTGGAAAACATAAGACTGTTCTTTCTGTAGCAGCCATTTGTTGGGATCACCCAACCTCCTACTGTGCATTTGTATTTGTTCAAGAATGACAAATCTCAAGTCCTCTGGCTGATGATTAACCAATTGCCAATGGAAAACCAGAGGAGCATCCAGTTTGCCACGTCTAATACAGCTAAGGTGTATTCTAATCATTACTGGGCGGGTAGTTTTGTCAATGTATATGAGTTCACACGGTTAATAACTCCCACTGACTCACATGACATGGAGAACAATAATCTAAAGGGGCAGCGATTGGAAATGCCAAACACCTCTCCCTTAAATGAAAGAGAGTGCACACTACAATGCCGACAGTGGAAATGACCCCTTAGAGACAGTGGGGCGGATTTTAAAAGCCTTGCGCGCGTAAATCCTTCCGGATTTACATGCGCAGGGCCCTCGTGCGCCGGCGCGCCTATTTTCCATAGGCCGCCAGCACGCGCAGAGCCCCGGGACGCGCGTAAGTCCCGGGGCTTTGTAAAAGGGGCGGGGAAGGGGCGTGTCAGGGGCGTTCCCAAAACGATGTGGCGTTTCGGGGGCGGGCCCCGGTGTTTCGGGGGCGGGCCCCGGTGTTTCAGGGGCGGGCCTGGGGGCGTGGTCGAGGCCTCCGGACCAGCCCCTGGGTCGGGTGACGGCGTGCCAGCAGCCCGCTGGCGCACGCAGATTTACATCTACTTTTAGCAGGCGTAAATCTGCTAACAAAGGTAAGGGGGGTTTAGATAGGGCCGGGGGGGTGGATTAGGTAGGAGAAGGGAGGGGAAGGTGGGGGGAAGGTGGGGGGAGGGCGAAGGAAAGTTCCCTCCGAGGCCGCTCTGAAATCGGCAAGGCCTCGGAGGGAACAGGCAGCGCGCGCTGGGCTTGTCGCGCGCAGGTTGCACAAATGTGCACCCCCTAGCGCGCGCCGACCCCGGATTTTATAAGATAACCGCGGCTACGCGCGTATCTTATAAAATCCAGCGTACTTTTGTTCGCGCCTGGTGCGCGAACAAAAGTACACGATCGCGCAAATTTTTAAAATCTACCCCAGTGTGGCATTTCACCAAGTCGCTGAACTTTTGCTGTGGTAGAGTGGTTACAATCTATGACTACCCTCTGATGTTGAGAGTGCATTTTTCTTAAATACAGTTTTATTGTGATTACCCTATTGTATTGGTGGTTGCTGGGTGGGTTTAGATAGCTATCAATACATATCCAGTTCCAGGAGGCAGACTTTTTGGTCAGTCTTAGTTTTGAACATACAATTCAAAGTAGTGTGGTATTTGTGGTCCCTGATTCTAACTTATGAAATCAGCATTGCAGGTCCCATAATGCATCAGGGTGGGTTTGTCAAAAATCAAGGTCTGGCCTAAAAGCTCCCTCCTGGAACTGGATAACTTTGCAGCTCTGAATGATCTGATAACTTTCACAATAAGATAAGTGGACTTAAATGAAAGGCCTTAAAAACTACAGAAGTGTAAGTGATTCTTTTTTTATAAGATATTTCAGGTATTTTGATAATTTCCTGATTTTGTTTGTCAAAATTAATTAAAAACAATGAAATAGAAAGAGATAGAAGCAAAGCAATCTTTTCAAGGTTTCCAATAATCTCAAACTCCCATTATACACTACAGATGTCACTGAGCACAGTATTGGAGAAAGCATAAATGAGTGCCAGTGAAAAAGAATACACTGGAAAAATAATTTGTTTTTTTGGAATAGAAAATCTGAAAATTTTGGAAATGGATGACTGTATCTCACAAGTTAAGAAAAAGTTTACTGTTAGTGGGCTCACTTTAATCTGTTTTATCTACTAGGAAAGTCTCAAGATGTAATGGTTCAGAAAATATAAACTTCTTGCCTTGAAATTTATATTTTCTGAACCATCTCATCTTTAGACTTTCCTAGTAGATAAAAATGAGATTAAAGTGAGCCCACTAACAGCAGATAAATAAGGCCTTAAAATATTTAACCAACCTCTCCTCTGGTTTAATTTTATTTCCCAGTTTAATTTTTTAAATGTTCCCCATATTATATGAATCTTGTGAGGCATATAATATTTATGTTAAAATTTCTTTCATTTGATGTAAGCTGTACACAAGTTTGCTTATATTATATTATGTTATAGTTTCTTGATGTAAAAAGAAAAGTTCATTATAGAGAAAATTATAAAAAAAAAAGAAATAGTTTACTAAGCTGAGTAGTGCTATTATACTATAACAAGATTTGTCTTCATATTTCTTTAATCCCCAGTTTAAGAAGAGAAAACTGAGGGAACCCCTTTCACGATAGATAGAAAGATGGGTAAGATGGTCTGATATTTTGGTATAAAATGTTCCTCTCTGTTTATTCTCCCTAGCAAAATATAGAAGGAGAGGTTTCTATTGTAGCTGATGTTTGACTACTATATATATATGACCGTCATAATAGGCATCATCGTTTTAGCTTTCGCGGATTTCAACTCTGCCTTATTTTTAATCATATGGTCATTTTAGTTCATGAATGAAAAATTGTTCATCATTTTTTTTAAATAACGTTTTTTTTGCACGTAAAAATATTTCTCTTAAAATGTATATGTGTGCCTTAAATATGCACTTAACTTATTTTTTTCATTCCATCAGTCTTCTTGATAGTCTTGCTTCAATTCGCAAGTCAGTCGATGACCCAACACTGAACAGTGTTTCGGACTGCTGCCAACATTTTCCCAGTCCTTTCTCAAGGGTGAATATTTCTGCGTCAAAAAAATTGTATTTACTACAGATTACATGTTTATTTTTTATTACTTGCCATATTTAAAATGGACTACAGCTTATCCGACAGTCTATTGGTATCTTTGTGTACTTACTTCGTTTTTTTAATTCATTTTTTCTCTCCGTCTGAACAATGGCGACCCGGCGTTTTTTGCTGTTCAACATCCGGCACCCAACCGGAACCGTCATTAAAGGCTACCCTTAATGGGTTCCACCCATTTTATTAATCCAATCCCTACCTTTGCTCAAAACGTCATTGAGTCATATTAAGGAATACCACTCAATGGAAGCATTTAGACCATTAGGGCTGACGGTATTGAGCCTAAATATCCACTGTTGTTCCTTATAATTTAATGTTTTATTAATGTCTCCCCCACGCGGATGTGCTTCGACTTTTTCCAGAATTCTCCAACGTAAGTCGCCAAATCCATGGTTTTTTTCTTTACAATGTACTACCAGGGGAGCTGTAATTTTTTCCGTTGTAATGCAGCTTTTATGTTCCGTCAATCTAGTGCGGATCATTCTTTTAGTCCTACCCACGTAATATAATTTGCACGGACATTCAATCAAATAAATAACTTGAGTGGACTTACAGTCAGTGTACACACGCAACACATGTTTATACCCATTCACACTTGTCCATGTTTCACCTGTGATTATTTGTTTACACATCATGCATCCTATGCATGGCCAACTTCCATGTGGTAAATTTTGTTCATCCAGTTGCGGTTCGAATAAAAATGACTGAATGATGCTGTCGCCTATATTCCGACCGCGGCTGTAAGCCACTATCGGACGATCTTCAAATACTGGCGCATGTGGTCTTAACACAGTCCAATGTTGATGAATAGATGCTGCTATTGCTCCAGCTTTGTTAGAAAACGGAATAGAACAGACCAACGAGGGGTCATTATCTTTTTGTTTATCTAGTAATAACCAGCATCGCGCTACATTTGTAGCTCTTTTCCAAGCTTTCTTTACATAATAACTTGGATATCCTCTGTTTAGTAGCCTTTTTGCTAGAATCTCTGCTTCTGCTTGGAATGAATTTTTTTCACTACATATGCGTTTTAACCGCAAAAACTGTCCTATTGGCAGATTTTTCTTTAAGTGATGTGGATGAAAACTGGAAAAGTGCAGAAGAGTATTGGTTTCACACGATTTACGAAACAAAGTCGTTGTAACTTTGTTCGCTGATTTTTCAATGTGTATATCTAAAAAATCTATATATGAATTATGAAATTCAATAGTGAACTTCAAGTTATTGTCGAGTGAATTGATCCATTGATGAAACAATAATAGCTGATCTATGCTTCCATGCCACAGAAAGAAAATGTCATCTATATACCGAGTGTATTGGGAAATGTTTGCAAATTGCTCTGCTTCATATAGAAATACAGTTTCGAAATTGGCTACATATAGATTAGCTAAACTGGGGGCCATAGTGGCCCCCATAGCAGTTCCATGTATCTGTTTGTACCATTGTTGTTGAAAAAGGAAGAAATTTTCACATAACGCCAATTTCGCAAGTTTCATCAAAAATTCGGTAGAGATTCTGTGTGGGCGTGCACGCTGATTTAAAGTTTTTTCTACTATTTGAAGAGCTTCAAATTGTGGTATGGAAGTGTACAAGGACTGTATGTCCATCGTTACTAACAGTGCCTGTGCTGCATTATCAATTGTACCAAGTTTGGTCAACATATGTTTTGTATCTTTACAGTAGGACTTAGCATCGGAAACAAAAGGCTGCAAAAAAAAGTCCACAAAAGTGGATAATGGCTCAAGTATAGAACCTAATGTCGTTACAATTGGTCTTCCCGGAGGGTTTTCTCGATCTTTATGTACTTTGGGTACAAAATAAATGGTGGGTGCCTTGGGATATTCTACACAAAGATACCGTGCTTCTCTGGATGTTAAGCTTCCAATAGTTGTCTGATCATTCACTAGTTTTTCAATTTGCAACTTTAGCCTGTCTGTGGGGTCTTGATCTAGGGGTTCATACTTGGTGGAATCCTGAATATGTGTTAGAATTTGCATAATATACCTTTCTTTATCTTGTAAGACTATTGCGCCTTCCCTTGTCAGCTTTTTTTATAATGATAGAATTTTCTCTCTTTAGTGACAACAATGCTTGAAATTCACCATAAGACAAATTAAATTTGGGCGCTGTCTGTGTTGATTCAATTCTTGCCACATCTAACAATACCAATTCCATATAAGTTTTTATTATGGGATCTACCGGTCCACCAGGTATCCAACTCGATTTTGGATGCAATATAGAAGAATCTACTTGAGGGACATTCTGCGAAAAATACAACTTAAGTTGAATTTTACGAAAAAACCTGTATAACGCTATTCTACTAGAAAATGAATCGTGATAATGAAAAGGAATAAATGACAATCCTTTTTGTAGCAATTTTACATGTTCCAATGTTAGCTGTATCTGGGATAGATTTATGATGTTACATTCCGGTTCTGTGATCGGGTGTGTGGTCTCTGTTCTAAATCTGGTCCCATTGGTTGTCGAGTTTGACGAAAAAACCGTCTCGATTGAGATCTTGTTGTTCGAAAATTGCCTCTGCCACGATGATACTGTGTAGTAGTGCTGTCTTGGGGAACTTCTTCCTCTGATCCTGATGACTCTTCCGAGGATCCAGCAAACGCTACCTTTCTAGGGAGATTTTTAACTCTTCTTTGCCACTGATAAATAGCTCCTGTCGAATAATCTTTCTCATCCCGCTTGAGTTTTCCTATCTTGCTGTTTTTTAATTCATTTCTAAACTTTTCAATAGTAGTATTAAATTCGTGTAATTTCACATCGTATTCCTCCAATGTGTCTTGCTGTTGTAAACTGGTTTTCATTTCTTCATATTCCGGACGTAGCTTATCAGCCAGCTGGTTTGTCGTCTCTACCAATAACAGCATCAGATCTAAAGCACATTTATTTAAGATAGAAATCCATTTATTGATGAATTCTTCATTATCCGGGTATATTGAAGGTTCTAAATTTACCCTTAAACCCCTTGGGATTCTTTCCGTTTTGATATATTGTAACAACGTAGCAGAGTGCAATTCAGATCTAATAATTCTCTTCTGTAATTCTACTAGTTGTTCCCACGTATGTCTCTCTACAACATTATTATCCTCTTCCAAAAGTAAAGTCCCCTGCAGTGCTGCCGCAATCTGCTGTTCGGAATAGCTGTATACATTGGTCCACATGTCTTTAAATATTTTTTATTCTCCTCTGCACACTATCATGAAACTCAACAGAAACCAGAGTGAGAATAATGAGTGTTTTTTGCTTGACTGTATCGGCAACTTGTATAATATTGGAATTAGCCAACACACTTCCAAATTACTACAAACTACAAACTACAAACTACAAACTTTAAAATTTACCACATGGAAGTTGGCCATGCATAGGATGCATGATGTGTAAACAAATAATCACAGGTGAAACATGGACAAGTGTGAATGGGTATAAACATGTGTTGCGTGTGTACACTGACTGTAAGTCCACTCAAGTTATATATTTGATTGAATGTCCGTGCAAATTATATTACGTGGGTAGGACTAAAAGAATGATCCGCACTAGATTGACGGAACATAAAAGCTGCATTACAACGGAAAAAATTACAGCTCCCCTGGTAGTACATTGTAAAGAAAAAAACCATGGATTTGGCGACTTACGTTGGAGAATTCTGGAAAAAGTCGAAGCACATCCGCGTGGGGGAGACATTAATAAAACATTAAATTATAAGGAACAACAGTGGATATTTAGGCTCAATACCGTCAGCCCTAATGGTCTAAATGCTTCCATTGAGTGGTATTCCTTAATATGACTCAATGACGTTTTGAGCAAAGGTAGGGATTGGATTAATAAAATGGGTGGAACCCATTAAGGGTAGCCTTAAATGACGGTTCCGGTTGGGTGCCGGATGTTGAACAGCAAAAAAACGCCGGGTCGCCATTGTTCAGACGGAGAGAAAAAATGAATTAAAAAAACGAAGTAAGTACACAAAGATACCAATAGACTGTCGGATAAGCTGTAGTCCATTTTAAATATGGCAAGTAATAAAAAATAAACATGTAATCTGTAGTAAATACAATTTTTTTGACGCAGAAATATTCACCCTTGAGAAAGGACTGGGAAAATGTTGGCAGCAGTCCGAAACACTGTTCAGTGTTGGGTCATCGAGTTACTTGCGAATTGAAGCAAGACTATCAAGAAGACTGAAGGAATGAAAAAATAAGTTAAGTGCATATTTAAGGCACACATATACATTTTAAGAGAAATATTTTTACGTGCAAAAAAAACGTTACTTAAAAAAAATGATGAACAATTTTTCATTCATGAACTAAAATGACCATATGATTAAAAATAAGGCAGAGTTGAAATCCGCGAAAGCTAAAACGATGATGCCTATTATGACGGTCATATATATATAGTAGTCAAACATCAGCTACACGGAGTGCGTCTATATGTTTGTAGTAATTTGGAAGTGTGTTGGCTAATTCCAATATTATACAAGTTGCCGATACAGTCAAGCAAAAAACACTCATTATTCTCACTCTGGTTTCTGTTGAGGTTTCTATTGTACCATACAACCACATCTTTATGCTGTTTTAGATTATATTTTCAAGATAGTCTAAAAAACAAATGATTTCCTCAGAGATAGGGAAGAAAGATTAGCGTGAAGAGATTACAAAGACAATAGATTCAAGAAAGTTAAATCTACCTTTTCTTTCTAGTAGACATTATAATCACTTCAAACTTTATTTTGATATAGAAGCAACTCTGAACAATCTTTAACAAAAAATATTTTTACAGGAATGTTTCTATTATCTCCGGGATACAAAAAAGTTTTCAGTTTAATACAATACAATGAAATCCTAGAATACAGTGACATTAAATACAATATATCCATTCAATGAAATAATCAATCTTTCTTTTTTTTTTTCTTACACAGGTTCACACAGTGAGATAGAAAACATAAGTAAATTAATTATATATAATTATGTGTTCTACAGTTTCTCTTTTCTAATACAGTAGAGCACCTTTTATCTGGAGTAGTTGGAATCAGGCTTCTCCTGGATCACGAATTTTTCTAGCGGGAGATGGTGGTCAAGCTTACCCCAAAGAACCACTCTTGGTGATGGATCCTTCCCACTGTGATGATGAAGAAGTGAATCCAGGGATGGGGAGGGAGACATGGACCAGAGATGGGGGGTGGAGGAACTCACTCACCTATTTAGGGTACCACTAGCCCTCTCCCTGTCATCATACTTGTGGCCATGCTTTCCCTGTAAGAGTTATGAGACTTCTGTCTTGCAGCCAAGCTTCTGCCTTCCTCTCCCTGTGCTGCCATGATTTAACTACTTAATCTCATTGTTTTCATTGACCATGAAATTGGCATATCTCCTACATCACTCTCCTTCTAGACGCTGTCATGTTAGGCAACATTACAGTCCTAGGATAATTTCAGCACATTGCTTTATATTCTTTACTTTATATTATCTTTGTCCCTCCTCACCCAGTTCACTTCTCCAAGCCTTCCCAGACCCCTTGGATACACACTAGATGACTAACTCTTTTCACGAGCAACGGACCTTGTACCTCCTCTAAGTACTTTATAAGCACTAGTACCTCTCCTAACTACTTAATAAGCACTAGCCCTGATTCCACGATGTTATTGTTCTTAGTTTAATGCCCTCTTAGGCCTTTCTTTCCAGCTGCTTAAGCTTCCAAGTTCACTCTCCTTGTTGAATGTAACTTTGATTCTTCTGTGTATATAAAAGTTGTTTTCTGTTACAGTTTTTCCCAGTTCGATGTAAACCGATCTGATATGGCCATTTAACCATGAAGGTCGGTATAGAAAAGTGCTAAATAAATAAATAAATAAATATTAAAAAAAAAATTAAAGGTGCTTAGATTTTGAAGAAGAAAAGATGGCTTCTCCCAAAGATGCAAGAGAATTGTCATCTCCTCCAGTTTCCCTAGAACCCAGTACTTGAGAACATATGATTTTCCATACTGGGTCAGACCAAAGGTCCATCAGGCCCAGTATCCTGTTTCCAACAGTGGCCAATTCCAGTGGCATACCTAAAGTATTTGGCACCCGAGGTGGATACTTCCTTTGGCACCCCCCCCCCTATATTCAATTCTCTATCCCTTCTCCCCCCCACAGATTCACTTCTCTGTCCCTCCTCCTCCCCACCTAGTGATCTCCGGTTCCCCTCTCCCTCACACAGGCTCCCTCTCTCTCTTGCACTTATTTTCACACAACCCTACATACAGGCTCCCTCATTTCTCTCTCTCATACATAACATACACACCCCCTTCACAAGCTCTCTCTCTCACACACAAACATGCACCCTCACTCCCAGACACACACACATGCACCTACACACACACATACACCCAGACATAGTCTAACACACACATAGACACAAACACAACCTCCCTTACTTCCTACCCTGCTCCCCATCAGAAGCACAGCAGCAGCTTCCTTCTTCAGTCCCTGCGACAGACAGGTACGCTTCATTTTTCTTGAGGTGGCACGGAGGCTGGTGTGGCTAAACTTACTGCATCTGTGGTGGGGAGGGTGGGGGCCAGCCACAACTGCATGACCTTTCCTTCTTTCTGCCCTGCGGACCCACCACTTCCTCTTACAGGGCCGTGGGGGGGGAGGGGGGGGAGAAGAAAAGGCTATGCAGTTGCTGGCTCCAGACCCATGGAGCTCTAGGCAGCTGCCCAGTGCTCCCTCCGCTCGTGGCCCGGAGGCCTCCCTCTTCTTCTATTCCAAGTGGAATGGACTCCACTCACAGCCACCAACTTTCTGGTTGTCACCAGGGGCAGACTGTGCCCCTGCGCCCCCCTTAGTATGCCACTGGCCAATCCAGATACCTGGCAGGGTAAATCGATTCCATGTTGTTTATCCCAGGAATAAGCAGTGGATTACTGCAAGTCCACCTTAATAATGGTTTATGGACCTTTCCTCCAGGAACCTGTCCAAATCTTTTTTAAATGCAACTACACAAATGGCTTTCACCACATCCTCTGGCAGCAAATTCCAGAGCTTAATTATGCATTGAGTAAAAAAAATATTTTCTCTTATTAGTTTTAAATGTAGAGCTTAGTAACTTCATTGTGTGTCCCCTAGTTGTTACGCTTGTCTCCTGCGGCAGACCCGCGGAGTGGCCTTTTCACCTTCTCATGTGGATTCCAGCTCCTGGTTCCTCTTCACTGGTGGTGGTGGGCCGCCAGCTCCGACCTTGGGTCACCTCCGGTGCCTCCAGCTCTGCCATGGTCCCCAGTGTTGCCAGCCAAGATGTCCTTGCTCGTCAGGCCTCTCCGCATGGCCTGCAGAGAGACGCTGCCATCGGCCCCGCGCCCCTCCCTATGCGCACATCTTTTCTTTCTCTCAGCTAATGCTGCTGCTGCTGACTCCATGCTGCTGTGTCTTCTACTGGGCCTCCTGCCCCCATGCTGTACACTTTGCTCCTGGTCCTGCTGCCTTTTTGCTGAACTCTGCTGCCTTGGCCCTTAGGCTGTCCCCTTAAGTACACTCTTCCAACATGGACTGTCTGGGACCTTCACTTGCACTATGCTGCCTTCGCCCTTAGGCTATCCCCTTGAGTGCAATCTTTCAACTTGGACTGTCTGGGGCCTTTTCCTAGTCATCACAAAGCAGGGCTGCTATCAGCTCCAACATTAGAGCTGTACGGTACCTATTGGGGATGCTACTTCCTTTTTCTATGTTCTTTGTTGTAATTATGATTGTGCCAAAAGGATAAGATGCTAAGCCTGTATATGTAATGATGTCATTTCAAACAATGTATGCACAGATCTACAAAGAATGTGCTGTTCATGTAATGTACAATGTTTTGTGCTTTTTGCTAACAAATAAAGTCAAAGACTTTGACTTTATTTGTTTTCGCTAATAAAGTGGTCACTGGTTTGAAAAATACACTTCCTGGTTGGTTCCTTTCATTCAGGTCAATACAGTAAAGCGCGGCCGAGGTTACCCTGCTTCTAACCCACTTCTAACTCACAATTTGGCCGCGTAAGTCCAGCCCTCAATTCACTACCCCTTTAAACTAAACCTTACCACTTCTTTAAATCAACCGGTAACCCTTCCCGCTCGCAGCATGTATATGAGATGTAAATGCTCCGATTAGCTATTCCCACCCATACAGCAATATGCGCCCCAATTATCTCCTTTTTAACCTGTAGTTTTGCCGTGCGTTTAACCTGCTAACTTACCGCCTACCCTTACCCCTGCGTTAGTGTGGAGCGTCGGGTCAGAGAGACGAAATTTCATGGGCAAATGACCCCCTCACCCCCCGGGACCCTTACCCTGGCGTTAGTGTGGTGTGACAGCAATAGTCAGGCTCCAGTCAAAATCCCCCCCTCCCGGCGCAGGGCAAAAATCGACATGTCATTAAAACAAAAGTAAATAAAGTATAATAAAAGTAAACTTACTGCATGTGACCAAATTGTACGCTTTCGCTCGCCGCTTTCGCCCGTATGCTTTCGCCCGCTGCTTTCGCCGCCGGCTGCCCCCGGGAGGTAGGGGAGCCACAGTACGCGCCTCGGGAGGAGGAGAGAGAGAGAGGACTGTTCAAAGAAAATTCACATGCAGTAAGTTTACTTTTATTACTCTTATTACACATTATTCACTTTTGTTTTAATTTTCGCACTGCCTTGCCTCGGGAGGGGGGGGAGAGGACTAGCAATCCCCCCCTGGTACCTGTCATTTCAAACGTCATTTAGGTACCAACGCACCCAGAATACTGTATAGGTGCTGTATAGCGCTCTATACAGCGCCTATAGCTTGCATTTGCAAGCTATTTAAATACAGTATCGAGCGGTAGGTGATCCGAACTGTGTGTGTGGTAAACGCGGGTGCGCCCGGCCTTAACGCACCTCTTCCTACCGCTCCTTACTGTATCGGCCTGATTGTATGGGTTTTGTGTTAATGGTTCACTTGGTACCAGGTTGGCCGTCCACAAGACCCTACATGCTAGAATGCCCTTGAACATTCTAACTAGTCACTTATCTAGGCAGCAAGACCATATGGGCTAGGCTATACAACTGAATGCTCAGTATATGCTCCTAAGGAAGCCAGAAAGAGCTAAAGAAGAAGGTTATTACTGGGGACCTTCAGTATTGCCTCTTGTTGCCTTCTTCGTACTGCATATTCTTAGCTAACTCCTGCTTACTTGTATGTGAGATGGACAGTAGCTTGTGTGGTGTTAAGCGGAAGTTAGAGTCATCCTTATACAAGACTTTATCTTTGGCCCCCTCACTTGTGTCATGACTCAAAGGCTATCTGTACACAACCATTTGTACCTTTCAAACTAAACCAAATATGATGTCTACTTGTTGATAGTTGGAACTGAGTGACATCTGCTGTGTGACAACTAGGGAGAAGGAGTGAGGGAATATTGTTGTGTTGAGGATGTCCACAGACCAACAGCAGAGGCCTAGAGGGCTGCTGCTGCTTGGGAACAGGCAGCCTTCCACAGACTGGCTGTCACCCCTGTACTCGCATGGCTTGGGGATCTGTATAATATGTGTAAGGTAAGGATGACCTTACACGTAGTATCCAGATCCTAAAGGCAGCCCATTACAGGGATGACAGTCAGTCTGTAGAAGTCTACCTGATCCCAAACAGCATCAGTAGTTCTCTATGCCCTCAGTTCTTTGCTTGTGGACATTCTCAACAAGACACTACCCGTCTTGCCTAAACAGCAAAATCAACTTGTGAGAACTCTGAAGGTGCATTCAATAACACAGTGAGTAGCACATAAGGTTTCGTTGTACTTTGTCTCTGCCAGTGTGTTGGGAATGCAAAAGGGTTGAAATGCCAGGTCCTGCAACCGTACCCAGAATCTCCTGTGGCAAAGACAGATTTAGCCATCAATCATAGCAATGTCACATACATTCTGGCTTGTAAACCACAGCATCCTATAAGACTGTATAAGGTAGCCTGTACGTTAGGGTGGCCCTTAGTTGTATATAATTTTGTGAACTGAAATATTTTTCATCTCCCAACCCCCAAAATTGTTCCAAACTGTGTAAAAGTACTCTCTGTAAAATTTCAGCTCAATGAGATAATATTAAAATGGCCCCCAAACGCCCTGAAGTTTCAGACTTTAACAAAATCAATATTTTTTATATTAACTGTTTTTTGCCTATACAAATCTTGAGAAAATGTTTGATTGTGATTACTCTACCTTCCATGTTGACATTACATTTTCGAATTAGTCGTGAGAAGTAGTTTTGATGCAGTAATGGGTGCAACTTCGGGACCAGATGTGAATTTGTTTAAAAGAATTAGGGAAACCTGGTTGGCCATAGACAACAAAAAATACCATAGTGGGATAGAAGATGTGACCGAAAATGTCCATGTTAGTATGCTGGAATTTGTACAAGAACAGTTACATCATAAACAGCATAGAGATGAATACCACAAATTATTAGAATTGGCCATGACCTTCCTCTATGACACTCCCACAAAAGGGGTCTCATTTTGCATTCCTGGAGCTGTGAGCCACATTCAGTGGATGGCAAAGGCTATTTATGCCTTTAAAATATATTTATTCCAAGATCAATTTAAACTCACCAAAAAAGAGAACAATTCAGTCAGAAGAACATGCATTTTCCTTATCAGACGATTTACGAGCCTGGTTCCTAGCACCGCAGGCTCTGAAAGCTCTGTATCTAGATTACAATTTTTTACTGAAATGAATTGAGTATAAGGACATTGATCCAGAAATTAGTAGTGCTGCCGTGAAAACATTTGCAAACCATTTATGGTATCTATCACCAGAAACTGCGGCATTTGCATTCATTGATGATGAAGTTCCACTAGACATTAAGCAAAAAATGGCAACTATAATGATGATTACAGAAGACAATGGTGCAGAAAATCAAATATCAAATAAAATGATACATTGTTAGTAGTGAAGACCTCAACCGTTTAAAAGAAAAACACTTCTATGATTTTATTTCCGAAGAATCGAGGATGTGCTTCTCAAGATTTTCAATAAACATATATTTTCTAAAAAACTGCTCATCTACTTGGAAAGATGATGTCAACTTCTAACGTGTGTTGGAAACATTGAAAAGCATTGTAGTACTTAATGACGTGATTGAGAGAGGAGTGAAGCTAATCCAAGAATATCAGAACATTCTGACCAAGAACGAAAAGAAAAGCAATACATTATGCAGATTGTAAATAAACACAGACAAAAGTACCCAGATGCTACCAAACTGGCCTAGTGAAGCAGTAAAATCTGGTATCTTATTACATTTTTTATTGCTATTATTTCCACTTTAGACATTATTTTGTGAAGTGTGCTTTTTTCTTTTGGTTTCAATTTATGCTCAATATCTTGGCTAATTTTTATTTCATGTAAATAACTGTATAAAGAAAATAGTTACAAATAAAATTGTCTTTTGATTATGCTTGTCTATTATTTTCTCAATGTTTGAAAATGAAATACAAAAGTTTTAAATAAGAAATACTAATTTTTGGTGAAATTTGAAACTTTAAGGCCTTTGGGGTTCACCTTAAAATAGTTCAATTGAGCTGAAATTTGACAAGGATCACTTTTTCATATATTGGAGCAAGATTAGGGGTTGGGAGCAAAGAATTTCAAAAGTTGAAAAATAAGGGCCACCCTACTGTACCTTTCCCTGAGCCTTAAAAGTTGATTTGCCTTGTCTAAGTGAATGTCACATTGTTTTGGGCTACTATATGTGCAGGATAACAGTAGCCAAAAGTAATTATATTCTTCCAGACAACTAATTTGCAACTGAGTATTCCAACAATTGCGTGCCAGGCCTTCACAACTGAGCTAAGGCTACTGGTATGTAGCAGTCTGCCAACCTTGAAGCAATACAAAAGAGCAGCCACACCTGTGTTAGCTAAAAAACGGTACCTCATAGTGTGATTGCAAATGTCCCTGCCTGCTCTGCAGTATGTCCTCCATAGAAACCCATGAGTGAGCCCCGATACAGAGAATATGCCAGGCCACCAACATGCACAGGACACTGCTTCTGGTTCAGCTGTGTGAGGGTCAAGACAAACTGTGGTCCACAATCTGGATATCACATCACTAACTGGCCACACGTGATTGTGGAGTACCAGCACTGTGGACACTTCAAGCTTGTCATTAACCAATGAGATTTGGTAAGAAGATAGGAACAGGGCCATTTTGAAAATGAACACAATGAAAGTGTATAGTGGCTACTCACACACCAAGCTTTATGACAGGTGCATTGTTTGCCCTCACAAGATTAGCAGGCCTCTGCAACATGGCGAGAAAAAGCCAGGCCCTGGGGCAATAACCTGCAGACGTAACTGTACAAGCCACTTGTCATGGCTTGTACAGTTACCTCCCCCCCAGCCATCCCCCATGTCCATGCCATTTGACATAAGCACATAGCCAAAGATGGAATATACGAGAAGAAAGAAGTGTCTCTCTTACCTATGAGCCAACCGTCACCATCACAATTTTCATACAGGCCCAATTGCCTAAGTATAAAGGAATCGTGCTCAGCTCCTGGGGACCTGGCCACCATGTCGAGTATGCACATTTGATCATCACAGACCACTTGCACGTTGATTTAGTGGAAGAGCTTTCTGTTGCAGTACATCTCCTCCTTGTCATGGAGTGGAATGATGGCCACATGAGTGCAGTTGATAGCTCCTAGAACATTGGGGAAGTTTGCAAAGGCATAAAAGCCTCTCTTCAAGTCCATCAAATCCTGCCTGTCCCGAGGAAATGCTATGTAGTGATTAACGTGGTCAGAGACTGCTGAATGACCTGGTCCAGACAGTAGGAAAATGTGGTTTGGGACATTCCCCCCACAAACCCTACTGTCATTTGGAAGGAGCCGGTTGCCATGAAATGCACGGTGGCCAAATGTTTGGTGAGGCCAGGCACAGGGTAGGAACGTTTGGTGACCAGATCCAAATCCCCTTGGATTTCTTCATATAATTCCAAGATAACCCAAGAGCTGAGGCGATACCTGCAAACCACATTGTCCTCTGGCATGTCCAACAAGGAAGTTTATGGAGGAAAGATGCGCTCCCTGTATCTCCTCCATCGTGGCTGCCTATGTGCCATGTGCTGCTCTGGCCTAGACCCTGTGGGGCCAGTGGCTCCGCCTCCGGAGCAGGGATTTCCCTAGGAGGCTTGGAATTGTCCTTACCTGTTCTTGAGGTTGTTGTCATTCTGCTTGTTGTTGTCTGCCGCGAGCCTCCCGAAGCAGCCAATATCCCGCAACAATTATACTTGCCACAAACATTATGGCTTTAGAAAGCTAGACCAGGTAAGAATCGGTGTTTTTATTAGGGCAGGAAGGCCTAGTAGCTGTGTACCTTATAATTCTTCTTTTAGTTGCTTGCAATAATTGCTGCAATAATACCTGTGATCTGCAATATCAGCCGCAGGAGCGCAATAAATAGTTTTTTCACTGTACCACCAAAAAAAAAAAAGTGTAGTTATTTCTGGCATTAAATCCTGTGATAGTATGCGTTACTCTATTGCACTCTGCGATAGCAGACCCTCATTTCCATTTACTCCGCCCAAACTCCTCCCACTCAAATACTCAATTTTTATTTCATATGCATTTTGTGTTGTATTTATCGTGTGCATTTCGGCATTATCACATGCATTAATGATCTTATCACACACAATAAGGACCTAACACTGAATGATAAATGACCCAGTTAGTTGTTCCATCCACCAGGATATAAAATAGTCATCTTTGGTTAGATCAAATTTAGTAAAACAATTAATTTTTGGCTAGGTACTGAGGCAAATTTGGATTTGTTGTTTGAACAGACCTGCTAAATGAATTAGCTTCCCTTGCTAAACCATTCATTATATAATTTTCTTCAGTCTCCAGAGATTCTTTCATGAGTGCATGCTATCTTTCCCCTCTTTCCATTGAGTGGACAATTTTCAAAGGAAATTGCCCAGGTGACTAAGCAATTATTTACCTGGGTGTATTCTCTGCGATGAAAATTGCCATCCATTCATTGGAAACAAGTATGTATGCAGTTCCACAGTGCATACTTCTGGCTACAGGCAAAAGGGAAAGGATACACAAGGATTTCATTATGAAAAGGCTGTACATTACTGTATGTACATTCCACCTGCTATATGAAAGTGCAAAAGTCTCTGCCAGCCTGAAATATTCAAAAGGTTTTAAATATGGCCTCTGTTCTATGACAATAGAGACAACATGTTCTTTGCTTTGGACAAAATTATTTAATTACTTGACTTTTTTCTTGCTTTTCTATTTTTAGCTCAAAGCAGTTGCAAAAGCACAGTATTGCAAATGAACAATCTTCCACATAAAACAAGACAAAATTACTCCAAAAATCCATATAGGAGTTAATTTCCAAAAGAAAATGTAAATATAAATGTAACATATTATTATAGCAATTTTGAAAAGCCCATTTACTTAAACTATTGATAATTCAATAGTATATATATATATATATATATATATATATATATATATTCTAATGATTTGTCAATAGGTTTTATCTGCACTAAGTACACAATGCGAGAAAATGGGCTTTTGAAAATTGCTACAATAGTATGATACATTTATATTTACATTTTCCTTTGAAAATTACCCTACTATACATACTGAAACAGCTAATCCTAAAACTAAATAACCAAATACATATAAATAAAGAAAAGAATATCAACTTTAAATAAAATCATTCTCTAAAATAGTTTTCATCAAACCTTTCTAAAATTTCATAATCGTAATAAAAAATCAGTTTAAGAATAGAAAAACACTTGTCCAAAACTGATCAGCCTCATCAAACGTTTCTAATAGCTATCAAGAATGTCTTTACTACTTTTCTAAAAGCTAAAAGGTTAGAGGACAAGTGGGCTTCTTTGAAAAGCATATTCCATATATTGGGTGCAGCATATGTAAACAACTATTTCCTAGTACATTCCAGCTTTATTTCTTTTGGTGGAGGTAACTTAAGAAGGGCCTCACCTGTTGACCTTCATTCCTGAACTGATGCATACTTCAACAACCTCTGTGTAAGGTAGAGGGGGCCAGTTTCACTCAGGCTTTAAAAGTTAAAACATTTTAAACTGAGCCCTGAACTTCAATGGAAGTCAGTGCAACTTTTCAAGAGTTGGTCTAATGTATTCCATCTTTTTCCCACCAAAGATAACATACAATGCTGCATTTTGTATGACTTGTAATTTTTGAATGCTTCTTGGGGGAGGCCTATACAGAGTGAATTGTAGTAATCTATGTAAATAAGTACCAGTGCATAGAATACCAAGATTAAGTCTTGCTGAGATAAATAGGGACAGATCTTCCAATTTCTACGCAAATGAATAAAGGAACTCTTTTTTTATGGTCATAATTAGAGGTTCTATAGACAAAGAGGCATCTAAGATTAGCTCCAAATGATGGGTTGTCTTACATCCACTCCCTTCAAAAAAGGGGGAAAATACAGAAGAAATGACAGATTTACCAAACCATGAGACCTCTGTCTTTCTTGTGTTAAGTTTCAGTTTATTAAGTCTTTGCTATTCTGATATCTTCGATAGACTGGCATTGTTTTATACAATATCATTGCAGTCAATTGATAAGGTCACATAAATCTGCATATCATCTGCACAGATAAACTACTTAACATTAAAACTTTGGAGTAGGCTCCTTAGGGGTTGATTTTAAAAGGCGTACACACGCGTCCATGTGTGCACGGTTCCCAGCATGTGCACATGGACATGCTGATTTTATAACATGCATGCACCAGTGTGTGCATGTTATAAAATCTGATGTCCATGCGCATGTGCGGGCGAACCATGACTCGCGCTCACGGTGGGAGGAATTTTCAAATTATGTGCAGCGACGTGATTGGCCTGTTTTCCAGTTCCCTCTCAGGCAGGGGGTTAGGGAACTTCCCTAACCCCCTGCCTAACCTTCTTTCTCTTTCCCCTCTCCACCCCAAACCCTAACCCCTACCTACCTACCTACCTGAAATTATTTTATTACACTACTTACTGCTCCTCTGGAGCCCTTTGAAAATTAGGGCTTTAGGGATTTAAAAAAATTTAAATAAGATAGCTGAAAAATAGACCATTAGGGTATGCTGTACTTTAATTGCCAAGAATATGAACAGCAATTACACAGGCTGATTTTCTGCAATAATTTGACAAAAATGAAGTAACCTTTTCAGTGCTGTCCCATTCAATCCAGCTGAAGATAAGAACATGCCATACTGAGTCAGACCAAGGGTCCATCAAGCCCAGAAAGCTGTTATCAACAGTGGCCAATCGAGGTCACAAGAACCCAGCAAGTTACCCAAAAACGAAGTCGATCCCATGCTACTGATGCAAGTAATAGCAGTGGCTATTTTCTAAGTCAACTTAATTAATAGCAGGTAATGGACTTCTCCAAGAACTTATCCAAACCTTTTTTAAAACCAGCTACACTAACTGCACTAACCACATCCCCTGGCAACAAATTCCAGAGTTTAATTGTGCATTGAATGAAAAAGAACATTCTCTGATTAGTTTTAAATGTGCTACATGCTAACTTCATGGAGTGCCCCCTAGTTCTTCTATTATCCGAAAGAGTAAATAACTGATTCATATTTACCCATTCTAGACCTCTCATGATTTTAAACACCTCTATCATATCCCCCCTCCAAGCTGAACAGTCCTAACCTCTTTAGCCTTTCGTTATAGGGTAGCTTTTCCATCCCCTTTATCATTTTGGTCGCCCATCTCTGTACCTTCTCCATCGCAACTATATCTTTTTTGAGATGCGGCGATCAGAATTGTACACAGTATTCAAGGTGCAGTTATGACATTTTTGGTTTTATTCACCATTCCTTTTCTAATAATTCCCAATATTCTGTTTGCTTTTTTGATTGTCGCAGCACACTGAACTGACGACTTCAATGTGTTATCCACTATGATGCCTAGATCTCTTTCTTGGGTGGTAACTCCTAATATGGAACCTAATATTGTGTAAGTATAGCATGGGTTATTTTTCCCTATATGCATCACCTTGCACTTATCCACATTAAATTTCATCTGTCATTTGGATGCCCAATTTTCCAGTCTCACAAGGTCTTCCTGCAATTTATCACAATCCGCTTGTGATTTAACTACTCTGAATAATTTTGTTTCATCTGCAAATTTGATTACCTCACTCATCGTATTCCTATCCAGATCATTTATAAATATATTGAAAAGCTTGGATCCCAGTACAGATCCCTAAGGCACTCCACACTGCCTACTCCACTCCACTGAGAAAATTGTCCATTTAATCCTATTCACTGTTTCCTGTCTTTTAAGCAGTTTGTAATCCATGAAATGACTTTGCTACCTATCCCATGACTTTTTACTTTTCCTAGAAGCCTCTCATGAGGAACTTTGTCAAATGACTTCTGAAAATTCAAATACACTACATCTACCGGTTCACCTTTATCTACATACTTATTAACCCCTTCAGAAAAGTGAAGCAGATTTGTGAGGCAAGACTTGCCTTGGGTAAAGCCATGCTGACTTTGTTTCATTAAACCATTCCTTTCTATATGTTCTGTGATTTTGATATTTAGAACACTTTCCACTATTTTTCCTGGCACTGAAGTCAGGCTAACTGGTCTGTAGTTTCCTGGATCATCACTTGAGCCCTTTTTAAATATTGGAGTTATATTAGCCACCCTCCAGGTACAATGGATGATTTTAATGATAGGTTACAAAGCTTTACTAATAGATCTGAAATTTCATTTTTTTTTAGTTCCTTCAGTACCTTGGTGTATATACCATCTGGTCCAGGTGATTTACTACTCTTCAGTTTGTTGATCAGGCCTACCACATTTTCTAGGTTCACCGTGATCTGGTTCAGTCCATCCAAACCACTACCCATGGAAACCTTCTCCGGAACGGGTATCTCCCCAACATCCTCTTCAGTAAACACTGAAGCAAAGAAATCGTTTAATCTTTCCGTGATGACCTTAGCTTCTCTAAGTGTCCCTTTACCCCTTGATCATCTAAAGGTCCATCTGATTCCCTCGCAGGCTTTCCGCTTCAGATATATTTTTAAAAGTTTTTGCTGTGAGTTTTTGCTTCTATGGCAAACTTCTTTTCA
This sequence comes from Rhinatrema bivittatum, assembly GCF_901001135.1. NCBI lineage: Eukaryota > Metazoa > Chordata > Amphibia > Gymnophiona > Rhinatrematidae > Rhinatrema > Rhinatrema bivittatum. Next base: position 113,363,710 of record NC_042617.1, on the reverse strand, counting down.
AATTCTCTCTTAGCATGTCTTACCAATGTCTTACATTTAACTTGCCAATGCGTATGCTTTTTTTCTATTTTCTTCTGTTGGATCCTTCTTCCAATTTTTGAATGAAAATCTTTTGGCTAAAATAACCTCTTTCTCCTCACCTTTTAATCATGCTGGTAATCATTTTGCCTTCGTTCCACCTTTCTTAATGTGTGGAATACATCTGGACTGTGCTTCTAGGATGGTATTTTTTAACAATGTCCATGCCTCTTGCACACTTTTTACCTTTGTAGCTGCTCCTTTCAGTTTCTTTCTAACTACTTTTCTCATTTTATCAAAGTTTCCCTTTTGAAAGTTTAGCACGAGAACCATGGATTTGCTTACTGTCCCCTTTCCAGTCATTAATTCAAATCTGATCATATGAACACTATTGCCAAGTGGCCCCACCACTATTATCTCTCTCAACAAATCTTGTGCTCCACTGAGAATTAGATCTAAAATTGCTCCCTCTCTCGTCAGTTCCTGAACCAATTGCTCTGTCATTTATTCCATCCAGGAACTTTATCTCTCTAGCATGTCCTAAGGATACATTTACCCAGTCAGTATTGGGTTAATTGAAATCTCCCATTATTACTGCACTACCAATTTGGTTGAGAGAACATTGTACAACTTTCATCTTTGTATGAATTTCCTCACTTTGAAGGACATCAAATCTTCACAAGAGTGTACTATTCTGTCCATACATCTCACTCTGCATGTAAAAGTGGCCCCTAACCCCTGCGCTACTACCTAAACCTCGCCTTGACTAATTAGGTGGGACTCCTATAGTAGTATCAATAGCTGTTTACTATGGTGCCACCCCCAGAGGTTCTCTCTCTCTCTCTCTCTCTCCCTCTCCCTCTCTCTATCTCTCCTTCCCATATTTCAGGCCCTTCCCCCACCTAAAAATGTCCAAAACGGAATTTGCAAAAAAAATCACAAATTACGTTATGGGCATAACGCATGAGATTGCACAGCTTAATGCAATTGAAAAAGGTGTAGTTATTTTTGGTGTTAAAACTGTGCAATATCGTGTGTTATAGCTTTGCAAAGCCAGCCCACTTTTGCAGAAATCCTGCCCCCAACTCCTCCCCAATCCCTCCTCTTAAAAATTTGCATCGCAGTATGTGTTATGGTGCTTATCACATGTTAAGGCTTTTTTCGCATGCGAAAATGCCTTTACACATGCGAAAATGCCATAACACGAGTTGATAAATGACCCTGTTAGAGACACCAGAAATAACCCTGGTTGCTGTATTTTGAAGGAGTTGAATAGGGATGTGCAGAGCAAAATTTTATGTTCATATTTTTTATGTCCGAAAGGGGGTCCCACTTGCGGCCAATATGGACATAAAAAAAATCCAATGAGTTGGGTATATGTACATATGTGCAAAAAAAAAATTTAAACCCCCTCACCCTCCTTAATCCCCCCCCCCAGACTTACCACAACTCCCTGGTGATCGAGCGAGGAGTGAGGACGTCATTTCTGCAATCCTTGGCGAGAAGCATGTGACATCGGTGGCACGTCGAGTGACGCGGCGTCACGTGATTCCCGGCGAGTTCGCGCCGGACGGCTCATTCGGCCCAAAAAGAACTTTTGGCCAGCTTGGGGGGGCCTCCTGACCCCCCCAAGCTGGCCAAAAGTTCTTTTTGGGCCGAACAAGCCGTCCGGCGCGAACTCGCCGGGAATCACGTGGCGCCGCGTCACTCAGACGCGACGAGACGCCGGGAATCACGTGACGTCGGCGTCACGTGATTCCCGGCTCGTTCGCGCCGGACGGCTCGTTCGGCCCAAAAAGAACTTTTGGCCAGCTTGGGGGGGCCTCCTCACCCCCCCCCCCAAGCTGGCCAAAAGTTCTTTTTGGGCCGAACGAGCCGTCCGGCGCGAACGAGCCGGGAATCACGTGACGCCGGCGTCACTCGACGTGCCGCCGACGTCACATGCTTCTCGCCAAGGATTGCAGAAATGGCGTCCTCACTCCGCTCCATCACCAGGGAGTTGTGGTAAGTCGGGGGGGGGGGGGATTAAGGAGGGTGAGGGGGTTTATATTTTTATTTTGGCTCAACAATCGCGATTTCCCACATATCGAACATATCTATGTTCGATATGTGGGAAATCCGATCGTTTATGTCGAATCAATTTTTTAAGTAAAAAAAAAAATGAGTTGCGTTTCACTAATGCGGTCAATCCGAATGCACACCCCTAGAGTTGAAATCTCATTAATTCTGTCTCAGCCCATCCTACATAAAATATATTGCAATAATCTAGCCAAGCTGAAATAAGGAAATGGGTTGGGTTTTTTTTTTCCAAAAAAGCTTCAACTTCCTTATCACTCATAAAAAATTAAATGCAGACATTATCAAATTGTCCATCTGGCTTAACATTGACAATAGGGATGTGCAGCAGGGACGGATTCATCTCATTCGGTATTAGTATTTGTGGGGAGCCAAATCCGTTGCATCCATTCTCAGGGGACCTCAATCCATTCTTTAGTTACATATGTATTCGTTTCCCAAAAAAAACCCCAACCCAACTCTTTAAATTTAAATAACTAAAAACTCCCACCCTCCTGACCCCCCACAAGACTTACCAAAAGTCCCTGGTGGTCCAGCGGGGGTCCTGGCGTGATCACCTGCATTCGGGCTGTCAGCTGCCAGTATTTAAAATGGCACCGATAGCCTTTGCCCTCACTATGGCACAGGGGTTACCGGTGCCATTGGTCATCCCCTGTCACATAGTAGGAGCAATGGATGGCCAGTGCCATCTTGTGCTCCTACCATGTGACAGGGGCCGACTAATGGCACCGGTAGCCCCTGTGACATAGTGAGGACAAAGGCTATCTGCACCTTTTTGAATACCGGCAGCCGACAGCCCGAGTGCAGGAGATCACTCCAGGACCCCCGCTGGACCACCAGGGACTTTTGGTAAGTCTTGGGGGGGTCAGGAGGGTGGGGGGCAGTGTTGCCAACCTCGCTTATTTACCGCCTGATTGGGCTTCTTTTCCTAATCATTCGCATTTTTTTTTCCGATTCGCTGGTTGCTATTAATTAGGCTATTTTTCCTGCCAGTCGATTTTTTTTTGGGCTTGTTGGGCGGAACTTGTGCTCTGATGTTGCAGTGATTGGCTGCTGCTGCGATGAAGCCTGTCCATAGCAGGTGCACCCTAAATTATTGCAGCAGTAAGCCATTTAGAGCTGCAAACCTTCACAGGACACATTTGTGGGCAGACCTAGCACCAGCACGACATGCGCAAGCGTCACACATAGGCAGACCTGGAAGGCCAGCATGGCATTGCAGCAAGCAGCCAGGTATCAGGAGGGGAGGAATTAGTATGTTGGGAGGGGGAATGAGAATGTGGGGGCCAGGGATGTGCTTGGAGGGGTAGGGAGGGGAGAATCAGTGAGTGGGGGCCAGGGATGTGCTTGGAGGGGTAGGGAGGGGGGAATCAGTGAGTGGGGGCCAGGGATGTGCTTGGAGGGGTAGGGAGGGGGGAATCAGTGAGTGGGGGCCAGGGATGTGCTTGGAGGGGGGAATGAGCATGAGGGAATTGAAGATGTGTTTGTAGGGGGTGGGAGAGGGGAATTAGTGTGTAGGGAGCCAGGGATGTGCTTGGAGGGGGAGGGGTGGAGAGAGGGGAATGTGTGTGTGGGGGCCAGGGATGTGCTCAGAGGAGGAAATGAGTGTGAGGGGCTGGTGTTTTTTAATTTGTTCTATTCCACTTGATTTCATCTATTTTTTTTCTCATTTCTTCTCCCTGCAGCAGATCACCTTTATAAAAAATCCTTATTTTGACCAAAAGAAAGCTTGTCCATACCTGCTGACTACAGGTAAAAAATGTGACATGGAAACTTGTAATGCTATTTTTTGTATTTGTTCTACACTGCTTTTGCTTTCATCTAATTTTGCTTTTTTTCCCCTTCATTTCTTCTCCCTGCAGACGATCACCTCTGTAAGAAAGCCTGTCCATACCTACTGTTTCCATCCTTGGCTGCTACACTACTAAATGGTTTTGATCTACTATGGCTAAAGTAAAGAACTGGGCTAAGTACAGTTCAAAGTACTGCAAAGCATGGGAAGAGGAACGTGAACTAAAAGCATGGTTTCAGCCTGTTTTCAGCAATGAGAGTAAGGCTATGTGCAAATTTTGTGAGTGTGACATTCGTGCACATCATGCAGACCTTCTGCAACATGCTAAAACAGAGAAACATGCAAAATGTTAAGCACTTTTGTCATCTATGCGACTCACAGACATTGGTGTTTCAATGTCACGTGTTTTGGGCTTTTTTTGGGCTTGTTTTTTTGGAAAAAAGTGCTTGTTCTTTCATGAAAACCTGGCAACCCTGGTGGGGTATTCGTTGGGGTTCGCCATATGTTTCATGACCCCACGAATACAACAAATAGGGACATATACGTTGCGGATTGCCAATACGTCGAAAATGAATGCACACCCCTAATTGACAATTCAATGTCCAATTTCATACCCAGTGCGGTTACTATATTAGAAACAGGATATTATTAATCCTAGCCATCTTTGGAACCATCTTCAAATTTTCAGTTCACCTTCTGAACCAAATTGCCTTAGACTTTTGTAGGTTAACTTTAAGTCTATGTACCCCCAGCCAATTTTCAATCTTATCCGGATACTGATTAAAACAAAGCATTTCAAATGATGAATCTAAATATATGCTAGAACCTGGATGTCATCTGCATACAAGTAGCAATTATAATGCAGGTCCTGAATTAATGTCACGAATGGATCTAAATACAAATTCAATAAAATTGGAGACAACACTTTATTCCATGTGACGTACCACACAATACTACCCTCAGTCTTGGCACTTCCTTGGTCCCAGGATACTTGAAAAGAACAATATGTCAAAAATGAGTTAAAGCAAGCCAATAACTTTCCTGTTAAACCCAGATCCTTAAGCTAATGCAAGATCAGATTGTCATCAACAATATCAAAGGCAGCAGGCATGTCAATAGTGACCATGAGAGTGTCTCTTCCCCTGTCTAACCTCACTTTGACCTAGATTCATCATTTTACTATAAATTTCACAAAAATAGTGCCTGTGATAAAAAAAAGGAGTGTGGTTAGAATAATTTTCCAGATACTGCAATGTGTGCTATTTTATTGCATTGAATAAGGTATCTTTAGTGTGATGTGTGTTACATTTATTGCACCTGTGAAATTTTCACATTGCAAGCTGAGAAGTTCCCAAACAGACTTTTATTGTATTTTGGGCTGCTGCTGGCTAGAGAGAAAGAGAGCCTCTTTATAAGACTCTCATATAAGAAAACTATTTATACCACTATAAGATGGGCAACTAGTAATTTGGGGTGAGGTTTTCGTGGTGACCAAGGTTTTGGGTGGCAGTTTTACATGCATAGTCAGAGGTATGAACAGCACAGTAGACATCAGTGAATATTTTATTTGATTTGGAGTGGTGACAGGTACACAAAGATGAGATTTGTACATTACACCCTCGACCTAGCTTGATAGCAGCTAGGTAGAGAGTACATCAAGCTAGGTCGAGGGTACTCCCGCGATAATGCCATAACACAGTTTGATGAATGACCCTGTTCAATGTTAATGCTACCAGTGCTGACTCAGTACTAGAACATAAGAGCATAAGAACATAAGATATGCCATACTGGGTCAGACCAAGAGTCCATCAAGCCTAGTATCCTGTCTCTAAAAGTGGCCAATTTAAGTCACAAGTACCTGGCAAGTATCCAAACAAATAAATCACAAGATACTATTGCTTATTAATTAATGTAATAGCAGTATATGGACTTTTCCTCTAAGAATTTATCCAAACCTTTTTTAAACCCAGTTACACTAACTGCTGTAACCATATCCTCTGGCAATGAATTCCAGAGCTTAAATAAGCGCTGAGTGAAAAATATTTTTTTTTCGATTTGTTTTAAATGCCTTCTGAAAACCCGATTGTCTTGGCTGTAGAACATTAACTTTCAATGTGTAATTATCTAGTTGCACACCAATTACTTTCTCAGTTACTTTAAAAAAAAAAAAAGGTAAGTTGGACACATTTATCTTTTTACAAAAAAGGCCATTCCTGAGATGTCTTCTGAGGGGCATCTATTTTGTCCCACAATAAACTTGTATTTACAATGGCTGTCAAGACTTTTCAACCCAAGATCCTTGTATTTTACTAATTTTTTTGGCATAGAGTCCAGCATGAATGTACTATTATTCATAGTCTATTATAATTTCTCACTTACCAATTCTACTGCTGGGTTAAAAACATCCTTAGACTCTTGGATTTGAATTACTTGTAACTGGAAATGTGCAAGCCAAAGATTTTTGTTTTGGTTCATTTTGATCAGATTTCAATTTATTTTGTTTTGGAGTTTTTTTCTGGAAGTTTGTTCATGTAATTCCACAGTTGTACACACAACAAGCACTTTGTACACACTACTAGAAACATCACACCAATCGGCCATATGTGTGCACAACTTCCAATGTACACTCACAGGGACTGTGACTTTCAAAAGGGCATGTGAGCGCACGTATGTTTGTTTATGTGGGCGTGCGGCCAGATACACAGAAATTTTATATCCTGTGTGCACATATGCACGCGCTATAAAATAGCCCTGGCACGCATATGTATGCTAGGGATGTGAATCGTTTTCCATATCGTCTTAACGATAGAAATCGTGTGGCAGGGCAAGAAAATCGTCTTAGGCACGATTTTTTAGTTAAAAAATCGTTAAAAATCGTTTTTTCCGATTAGTGCGCACTAACTGGGAGTTAGTGCGCACTAACTGAAAATGATACAATTTGACACTTTTCAGGTCAGTTAAGGTCAGTTTAGGAATGAATATGTATTCCTATTGGCTGCCCTCTTATTTATTCATGTTACCAAGTTTCCTACTGACAGTATATGGGGGATGGGAAATGGAAACAGTTGGTAGCTTGACAAAACAAGTAATGTGATCAGTCAATGTGACTAGAACTTGTGCCCTAACCCTGATACCAGGGGTATTGTGATCTTCCTGCACACAGTGCCCTATCCCTATTAATACCAGGAGTGTTGTGATCTTCCTGCACACAGTGCCCTATCCCTAATACCAGGGGTGTTGTGATCTTCCTGCACACAGTGCCCTATTCCTGATACTGGTGGTGTTGTGATCTTCCTGCACACAGTGCCCTATTCCTGATACCGGGGGTGTTGTGATCTTCTTGCACACATCCCGATATCAGGGATAGGGCACTGCATGCAGGAAGATCACAACACTCCTGGTATTAATAGGGATAGGGCACTGCATGCAGGAAGATCACAACACCCCTGGTATCAGGGATAGGGCACTGTGTGCAGGAAGATCACAATACCCCGGAGGAGTGAGGGTCAGGCAGCTCCCCCTGTCTGTGAAGCCAGCCTCTCACTAGTAATGCAGGGAGGGAGCTGTCTCAGACTTCACCATCCTCCCCCCCCCCCCTTACCCACACACCATTCACTAGCTGGGACATGGGGGAAGTCAGGAGTGAGGGTCAGGCAGCTCCCCCCTGTCTGTGAAGCCAGCCTCTCACTAGTAATGCAGGGAGGGAGCTGTCTCAGACTTCACCATCCACCCCCCCCCCCCTCACCCACACACCATTCACTAGCTGGGACATGGGGGAAGTCAGGAGTGAGGGACAGGCAGCTCCCCCCTGTCTGTGAAGCCAGCCTCTCACTAGTAATGCAGGGAGGGAGCTGTCTCAGACTTCACCATCCTCCCCCCCCCCTCACCCACACACCATTCACTAACTGGGACATGGGGGAAGTCAGGAGGGAGGGTCAGGCAGCTCCCCCCTGTCTGTGAAGCCAGCCTCTCACTAGTAACGCAGGGAGGGAGCTGTCTCAGACTTCACCATCCTCCCCCCCCCCCCCGCACCCACACACCATTCACTAGCTGGGACATGGGGGAAGTCAGGAGTGAGGGTCAGGCAGCTCCCCCCTGTCTGCGAAGCCAGCCTCTCACTAGTAATGCAGGGAGGGAGCTGTCTCAGACTTCACCATCCTCCCCCCCCCCCCTCACCCACACACCATTCACTAGCTGGGACATGGGGGAAGTCAGGAGTGAGGGTCAGGCAGCTCCCCCCTGTCTGTGAAGCCAGCCTCTCACTAGTAATGCAGGGAGGGAGCTGTCTCAGACTTCACCATCCTCCCCCCCCCCCTCACCCACACACCATTCACTAGCTGGGACATGGGGGAAGTCAGGAGTGAGGGTCAGGCAGCTCCCCCCTGTCTGTGAAGCCAGCCTCTCACTAGTAATGCAGGGAGGGAGCTGTCTCAGACTTCACCATCCTCCCCCCCCCCCCCTCACCCACACACCATTCACTAGCTGGGACATGGGGGAAGTCAGGAGTGAGGGTCAGGCAGCTCCCCCCTGTCTGTGAAGCCAGCCTCTCACTAGTAATGCAGGGAGGGAGCTGTCTCAGACTTCACCATCCACCCCCCCCCCTCACCCACACACCATTCACTAGCTGGGACATGGGGGAAGTCAGGAGTGAGGGTCAGGCAGCTCCCCCCTGTCTGTGAAGCCAGCCTCTCACTAGTAATGCAGGGAGGGAGCTGTCTCAGACTTCACCATCCTCCCCCCCCCCCTCACCCACACACCATTCACTAGCTGGGACATGGGGGAAGTCAGGAGTGAGGGTCAGGCAGCTCCCCCCTGTCTGTGAAGCCAGCCTCTCACTAGTAATGCAGGGAGGGAGCTGTCTCAGACTTCACCATCCTCCCCCCCCCCCCTCACCCACACACCATTCACTAGCTGGGACATGGGGGAAGTCAGGAGTGAGGGTCAGGCAGCTCCCCCCTGTCTGTGAAGCCAGCCTCTCACTAGTAATGCAGGGAGGGAGCTGTCTCAGACTTCACCATCCTCCCCCCCCCCCCCCTCACCCACACACCATTCACTAGCTGGGACATGGGGGAAGTCAGGAGTGAGGGTCAGGCAGCTCCCCCCTGTCTGTGAAGCCAGCCTCTCACTAGTAATGCAGGGAGGGAGCTGTCTCAGACTGGTATCAGGGTTAGGGCACTGTGTGCAGGAAGATCACAACACTCCTGGTATTAATAGGGATAGGGCACTGTAAGAGATGACTGTAGTAGATTGAATAAAGATCTGATGTTTCTGCTCTCCTCACACCAAACAAAAACAACACACAAGCAGAGAAGCCCTTCTTACAAAGCTGAGCTAGTGAGTTAAGTAGGAGGAAAAGTAAACATACTGGTGCCATTGTGGCTACTTAAAAAATACACTTACCAACAATCAATTACATATATTTGAACTGTGTACAGTTCCAGCCAGGACCACCTTTCTAAAATGCACAGTGATTGGCAAATTCAACATGCACTAGCATTTCAGGTGCCTGCTAACAAAAATAATAAACAAACAAGTTCTAGTCACGTGAGTGCTGATCATTACATTACTTTTTTGTCAAGCTTCCAACTGTTTCCATTTCACATCCCCCCAACCATATTGGTAACATCAATAGATAAGAGCACAGCCAGCCAATAGGAATACATACATACATATTCATTCCTAAGTGACCTTTACTGACCTGGGAAGTGTGAACACTTTGTTTCATTTTCTGTTGGTGTTCGTTAGTTTCCAGTTCCATTTCCCATCCCCCCAACCATCACCTCAGTGGGAACCTTGGTAACATCAATATATAAGAGGGCAGCCAGCCAATAGGAACACATATTCATTCCTAACTGACCTTCAGTGACCTGGAAAGTGTTTATTTGTATCATTTTCAGTTAGTGCGCACTAAATCGAGTTAGTGCGCACTAACGGGGAGTTAGTGCGCACTAACTCGAGTTAGTGCGCACTAACACGATTTAACGATTTTTAACGATAAATCGTTAGAATTTCTATTGTATCGTGTTCTATAACGATTTAAGACGATATAAACATTATCGGACGATAATTTTAATCGTTGAAAAACGATTCACATCCCTAATGTATGCTCCTAATTTTACAAGTGTGCGCTCACAGCTATGAAATGTTGGCTTTGAGCTGCGCAAGTGAGAGGATTTTATGGAAGGCGCGTGCCCACGCCATGACCAGTTTCACCAGTTTGCCCAGTCTACAGCTAGGTCATCCAAACCCCCATCATTCTTCAGTCTGCACTCCCCCCAGTTAACCCAGACCTCTCAAACACTCAGAAATGACTGGAAATAGTTTTTTTGAGACTAAAACCTCCTCCGTAACAGAAGTAACTTTACACTAAAATATACCTGGGCAGGCACCCAGCGGCATTGGTACTTGTGCGCACATTTCTTAACTCTGCCTTAGAACACCCATGCTCCCCCCATGCCATGCCCATATTCCCCCACTTTTTTTTACCTGATGCGAGACATTTCCTTATTCGAACTTGTGTGCACATGTGGCACCTGCTGCTTATAAAATTAGGTGGACATACACATGTGCTACATGCACACTTATCTCCCAATTTTGGCACGGGCCTGGCTTTGAAAATTCACCTTAAAGTGCTTTTTGTGCACATAATTACAATCTACACACAAAAACTTCTGAAAAAAATGCAAACAAGAATTTCCATTCTTTTCATTGGGAAAAGGATCTAGGCATCATTGTCAATATATGTGGAAATCTTCTGCTCAGTGTGCGGTGGTGGCCAAGAAAGCAAATAAATTGTTAGGAGTTATTAGGAAAGGAATGGAGAATAAAACAGACAATATCATAATGCCTCTTTATCTCTCCAATGGTGCAACTGCACCTTGAGTATTGTGTGCAGTTCTAGTCACTGCATCTCAAAAAATATTTAGCAGAAATAGAAAAGGTTACGGAGACAGGCGGTCAAAATGATAAAGGGGATGAAACTTTTCTGCTATGAGGAAGGAAAGGCAAAAGAGGTTAGGGCTCCTCGGTTTGGAAATGGCTGAGGAATGATATGGTAGAGGTCTATTAAATAATAAGTGGAATGGAATGGGTAAATGTGACTTTAATGAAGTTACTAGGTGAATCATTTAAGACAAATAATAGAAAATATTTTTTATTCAATGCATATTTAAATTCTGGAATTTGTTGCTGAAGAATGTGGTGAAACTGTTAGTGAGGCTGGGTTCAAAAAAGGTTTAGACAACTTTATTATGGTGGACTTGGGGAAAATCTACTGCTTATCCCAGGGATAAGCAGCATGGAATTTATTGACCTTTGGGGGTTCTGTCAGGTACTTGTGACCTAGATTGGCCATATTTGGAAACAGGATACTGGCCTTGATGTAACTTTGGTCTGACCCAGTATGGCAAATCTTATCTTTTGGTTGCCATGTTAGTCTTCTTAAATATATGGAAATAGAGGTTAAAAAGTAAATAAATATATATAAGGGATACATTTCTATTGGACTAACAATAAGGGGTAGATTTTCAAAGGGTTATACGCCTGCATGTGGCAGGCGTAAAAAATAAAATAAGGTGGGGGGGATCTCGAAGAGGCCTTGGAAGGAACGGGGAAAGCCATCGGGGCTCCCCTAGGGCTCGGCGCGTGCAAGGTGCACAAGTGTGCACCCCCTTGCCCACTCCGATCCCGGATTTTATAACATGTGCGTGGTAGCAACACCCGACCCGCGATCCCGGGCACAGCAGCAAATGGCCGCTGAGCCTGGAGGCTCAGGCCCCACCCTGCCCACGGACCACCCCAGACCGCCCTCGGCCCACCCCTTTTTGCAAGCCCTGGGACATATGCGCGTCCCAGGGCTTGCGCACGCCATTGAGACTATGCAAGATAGGCTCGGCGCATACAGGGGCAGGCAGGGGCAGCTTTTTGGGGGGTTATGCGCGTATCAGATTGAAAATCTGTCCCTTTGTGTTTAGTTAACTTTCCATATACTCGCCTTCTCTCTTCATATGAGGTTTAAGAAATTTTTAAAAGAAATGTTGTCCTATGATGAGGGTGATATCCCTATCATATCTAACATTTTCTATTTTCTTAAACAGAGAGGCTATGTAATTTTAGATCAGAGAGAAAATGAAGAGATAGTTTCTAGGCCAGGAATCACTACTTTCCTAGAAGAGTCAGTAGATGTGATATCTAAAAGAGCTACTCTTGTCTCTTTTTGTTCAGAACAGGAAAAAGATTTAGTCCTTCAGAAATTCTTTAAGAGTAAAGATGTTTCTTTTTGCGGTCAGAGGGTTTTTTTTATTTCTAGATGTCTCCAGAACCACTGAGGCTTGTAGGAGACATTTCATATCATTAAAAAATAGGATCTTAGCTATTGGTGCAACATTTATTTTATTTTTTATTTATTGCAAATTTATACAAATACCAACAAGCAACAACTTATTAGCTAGGAGCTTTACAGTAACCACTTAATGTAAATTAATTATTAGGTTATAACAAATCAAAGCACTTCAAAATAAATTTCATGGTTGCTGTGACAAGTCCACAATATTATGGATCCCAAGTTAAGTGAAGGCTTATAATGAGAATTTCTTTTTTTTAGGAATAATAGCTAGGGCTTACTAATACTATTTAAAGAATCTTGCAGTATTACTGAGGTCTAACAGATTCCGGTCTATCTTCAATGGGTACAGAAGAAATTCTATCAGATAAAAACTTTGATAGTTGTGATGGACAAAAAAATATATAATTGATCTCTTTATATCTAAGACAGCATTTACATGGAAATTTCAATCTAAACGAGGCACCCATTTCTAACAACTGAGGTCTCATTAACAAAAGTTGTTGTCTTCTTTTTTGAGTGTCTCTTACAACATCATGAAATATTTGTACTTTCAACTGTAGAAACAATTCTTTAGTGCGAAAATGCTTTTTCATTACTAGATCTTTGTCAGTATCTAACAAAAGGGATATGATCAATGTTGATGGTTGAGCTATTTCTATATCCAATGATTCCAAAATTACTGATACATTTAAAGGTGTAAAAGATTGAAAGTCCTGTTTCCCAGTTTCTTTCAGTCTCATATGGTATATAATAAACTCTAGTTAACAGTGGGAGTGTATTTTTGGTAAACTTCAATATCTCTGTCGTGTACCTGCTCCACATATCTCTAGCCAAGACCAATGGCACTCTAGGAAAGTTAATTAATCTTAAATTTTTCCCTCGCAATTGGTTTTCCAAACTTTCCAGCTTTCTTCCCAGAAGTTGATTTTCTTTAATTACAGATAAATATTGATCATTCATATTTCCAACTGTCCTTTGTATTGCTTGTATTACATGATCTTTCTTTATATTTTCCTCTTGTATTCTCTTTATATTTGACTCATTTTCAACTACTTTGTTAACCAATGGAGTTAGTTGCAAGGAAATATTATCATTAAGCAATACTAGAGTTTCCCAAACAGGTTCATGGGAAAAAGTTGTTGGTCTCACCATCGGGGTTATATTCAGAGGTAAAAAATTTTCATTAATACCCGAAGTTGATTCGGCCTCAACCTGCCTTTCTCCTCCCACTGTAGTCACACCAGGATCACAAACTGCATCTAATTCTAACGCAGTCTCATCTGTTGTTTCATCTCCTAGGCTACTGGGGATGATAAATTCATCAACCCGCTCCGAGGAGCTCCCCCGCTGATCCCCTCTCGACATCGTGGGGTTTTCCGGTGGCATTCTTAATACCGGGGAGAAAGATGTTATTGAATCCTGGAGGGTGTCCGCTGTACCTATGCCTTCCTGGACTCCAGCCCTCAATTGCCTTCCCGGTTAAGTAAGCCCAACAACCGCATGGGCATCCATCAGGCTGATCACCGGTGCCTCGGAGGGGGGCTTCAACTAAACCCCTCTCCCGCACCCTTCTTTTTTGGCCCGAATGAGGCATTTAATAATAAAGAATCAAACTTATAAGCAAAATAAGGGGGCACTCATAAGGTCTAAACTATACCATATCTTGGATCCATAACTCTGGAGGAGGATATTAGAAAATCCAAATAAGCATATTATCAGAAATATATAGTTTCAGAGGCAAAATTTCCTACTTGAGGTGGAGGGAGAATTTCTCGTGCCAGAAATCGAGACAAAGCCGCTGCATGCCGCACTGGAGCCAATTTTATATGCCTCGTTGGTTGCAGCAGTGATGTCACGGGGCGCGACAGTAGTTCAGTCAGGGCCGGGCTCAAAGCTTCACCCCAGGTGCAAAAGTAATTATCTCAGTTCCGTCGGGGCCGGGCACAACGCTTCACTCCTGGTACTTGCAAGGTAATTGTTGCAGTCTCACCTCCTCCTGAAATTTTTTTTTTAAATTTCCTTGCAAGTGTTTTGTTTCATACCAGGCTAAGAGATTTATTTTTACTGACTCCTTTCAAAAAATGGCACGGGCCATCCATTGCTCCTACCAGGGGCCGACCAATGGCACCTATATCTCTTGTCACACGGTAAGGGCAAAGGGCCATTGGCGCTATTTTGATTAGTGGCAGCCGATGGCCTGAGAGGGGGAGATTGCTCCTGGGACCCCTGCTGGACCACCAGGGACTTTCAGTAAGTCTTGGGGGGGGGGGGATCAGGCAAGTCTTGGTGAGTTTGGAGGGTGAGGAGCTGCAATTAAGTAAATTTGAAGGGTTGGGGTGGGGTTTTTTTTTGTTTTTTTAATGTGCCCTTTCTCTCCCCCCTGAAAACCATAAGAAAACCACATGAAATTTTGTGGGTTTTCTTATCGTTTTGTCACCCCCCAAAACATGATGAAATAGGAAATATCTTATCTATTTCCTATTTTGTCGCAAACGAATGCACATCCCTAATTAAAACTATGGGTTGATGATTACTGCACTTGAATGCAATGGGCATTGCAACAACTGTTGTTAATAGATTTATGATGATCCAATCCCAGGTATATAGGACTATTATATATTTATGTTTTGTGCTAGATTTTGCTCCACTGCAAAAATAGTACTGATATACCACACAAAAAGTATTTTTACTATTTTTAATGGAGAAAATTCTGTAAAAATAAAACAATTTTTGCATCAAAACTGGCACAGAGCTTTAGCAAAATAGGCTGTAACATTTTTTAAACATGTAGCTTCTAAGGTTTTCAGCCCTCAGTGCATCATTTGATTGCATCAAAACTTTATCCATTAAATTCTATAGATAAAATATCACAGAAATAAACACTTTGATGATTTTTTTTCCTACATGTCCCCCCATCTCTCGCTTTTTTCAGTTTTTTATATTTTTTTTGTTTGTTTTGGGTATTTTTGCAAGTTTTCCTTTTGTTACAAATAGTTTTATATATTTTTAAAGCTAAGCATCTTTTTCTTGCACTTTAAAATCTTGGGCCTAGATTCATCAAAATGCTATAAATATAGCAGAAATAGCACCCGCAATAAAAAACTGGGCATGGTTAGGATAATTTCTTGTGTATTGCATCGCATAGGCAATTTTCACAAAGCGCGTTGCATTATGGCATTGTGTCAGCGTATCATGCATAGCATCAGTGTGTCACGTCATTTTACATGGTGAGCGTTGATTTATGCATGGTGCATTATTTTTCTGGTTTATATATACCGGCTTCCTGCATCCCCTTTGAGGGTGTGTCAGGCATGTGGAGAGGAGTGTAGGTGAGTTGGTGGTAGTTGGTAGTTGGTTAGAGAACATAAGAAAATAAGAAATTGCCATGCTGGGTCAGACCAAGGGTCCAACAAGCCCAGCATCCTGTTTCCAACAGAAGCCAAACCAGGCCACGAGAACCTGCCAATTACCCAAACAACAAGAAAATCCCATGCTACTGACATATTTAGTGAGTTCCGAGTGAGGTTAATTGTTGTGGCGCTGGAGGTGGACCCCAGGGCCGAGGTGGGGATGACGCTACCTGTAGGAGGGATCCTACAGGTCCCCACCATCAGCAGGCAGAGTGGGCTGAAGGACGGAGGCCAGCTGGCGCTTCACCAATATCAGCCTTTGGGTACCGGGGCCGGCTGGACTTAGGTGGGCCTCCATATATCGTTGTCATCGATGGAAGGTTTGAGAGGTCAGCCCAGAGGCAACAACAGTAGAATGGAGCAGTCTGTACTGGACGAGGCGGAGTCCCAAAGACCCAGGCGCCAATAGAACCAAAGTCAGACAGGGGGCACCCGAGCAAGAACAGGCGGAAGCCTGAATAGGCCAAGTCCAGAGTGTAGTCAGAGGGAGAGTCGAGGGGCAAGCTGGAGTCAGGGCTGGTGGCAATCAGAAAGTAGTGGCAAGACAAGGCTGAGGTCTGGACAAGGAGAAAGTCAAGGGTGTAGTCAAGCAATGCAGAGGTCCGGGCTTGGAGAGAGTCAATAGCGTAGTCAGGCAATGCAGAGGTCCAGGCATGGAGAGAGTCAAAAGCATAGTCAGGCAACGCAGAGGTCCGGGCTTGGAGAGAGTCAATAGTGTAGTCAGGCAATGCAGAGGTCCAGGCTGGAGAGAGTCAATGATGTGGTCAGGCAATGCAGAGGTCTGGGCTGGAGAGAGTCAACAGCGTGGTCAGGCAATGCAGAGGTCATGTCCGAGAAAGCAGTCCAAGGGTAGGCTAGAAATCAGGAATGCAGTAACAAAGAGAACCAGAACAAGAGGCAAGGAAAATCAGGAATCAGGAACGTAGGAGAATCACCAGGAAGCAATGAGCACACAACCAGCGTGGAGACTGTTGCAAAGGCAATCCTTAGGAGTGGAGCTTGGCTTTAAGTACTGGAGCTCCACTGACGTCATCATCTGGGGCCACAGCCAGGTTCCCATCGCGGGCCCTTCATAAGACTGGAGGATGTGCGCGTGCGCACCTAGGGAGGGGTGAGGCGCTGGACGGGCCATGCGGAGAGGCCCGACGCGGAGCCCAGGGATCAGCAGCTGAACCAGGGGCACCGGAGATGGCCCGAGGATGGAGGGGTTGGCCCACCACTGCCAGAGACGAGGAACCAGGCACTAGATATGTCTGAGAGAGGTGAGGGGGCCGGGCCGCGGGTCTGCCTTGCCTGGCACGCTTAACAGCTGTGGCATGTTTCTCATCTGTTTCCCTTTCCCTTGGTCTATTGCTTTATGTATGTGTTTGACAATTTTTGTTAGTTTGTCCTGACTGTCTTTGTGTTTGAGTGAGGCGTGATGGTGAGGCTTGGTGGTGAGGTGGTTCAGGAATGGTGGTAAGGCAGAGGAAGAGTGATGAGGAGTAGTGGTGTGGAAGAGGAGGAGTGATGAGATGTGGTGGTGTTGAGGAGTGGAGAGGATGAATCATGAGAGGAGTGGGGAAAGAGGACAGTACAGGCATCAGGAGTGGAGGAGGAGAAGTAGGGAGAGGGAAGGGAAAATGAGGGCAGGAATGGTAGGTGGAGGAGTAGGAATAGGCTTAGGGACAGGGACAGGAATAGATATAGGCAGGAGGGAATGGATAGGAGGAGGCGGAGAAAGGGATAGGAAGGTGAGGATGGGGGGAGGAGGATAGCAGGCTAGGGATAGATAGAGAGGGAAGAGGGTAAGGGAGTTTATAGGAAAGGAGCAGGAGGGGGGCGGAAGGGAGAGGTGAGAGAGGTGGGAGTAAGAGTGAGGAAAGGGAGGACACCACTCTGGTAGCAGAAGTGGCATCCCATTCTGGCAGCCAGGCAGCGGGGTGCACTTGTCTGAGAGCTTTGAAGTTCAGCGTTGAGGACAATGAAATGATTATCTGATGGGTCCTCAAACATTATCCCATGCTCTTTGGCAACCAAGCAGCCAGGACCTCAAGGGCATTCAAGGGCCAGATCTGGCATACCCTTGCTCAAACTATCTCCAGGTGCAGTGGCGTAAAGTGGAGTGGGGAGCAGGTAGCCCTCAGATACTGAGACATAAAGGCCCAATTGAAAACCAAGGTGTCCAACAGGAACAAGTATATGTGATAGACCAGAGGAGGATCCCCTTGTCCAATAGTGCTGGCACCAATGGAGGAGCACCTCGTCCAACAGGAGGGACCAGATGTGTTTGAGGGAATGGTTAAGCAGCTGGACACCACGTGAGCCAGAGCTGGTAAGTTCATGTCACCTAGAAATGACAAGGCTGCTGAAATTGTCCACATCATTTGGCATAAGATGCTCACATTGATTGAGATGCAAAATATGCATCTCATTCCAAATGGTATATGAGTGCTTCTTGCCTTTGTTACTTATGTCTTCTTCTTTGTTTCCACAGCTCTCACCCAGGAGTCTGTCATTCTCATCTGTCAAGCCCCATGACCAGCAGTCAAGCCCCAAGGACAAGCAGCACAGCAGCATTCCCCATGCCCCTCTTGCTGATGGATGCTCAGACACAGGTCAGTGAGAAGGAGGAGAAACAGCACCAGCCTCCTGATCACAGCCAGATGCAGGAACCCCTCAGCTCAGCAAGGCCATTCAATTTGAACCTAAATATATCAGCCTTCAGTGATAGCCAGTTGAGGCACTGCAACCTCTGTCGAGCACACTACATCGCCAGCACAAGGCAGCAGACACTCAGCGGGAGTAGCCTACCAGGCCCCTCATTCCACTTTTGGAGGCCAAAACATCAGCTCGTGCTGCAATCAGCATTGTACCGTGACAACCTCCAGTACTGCCCCTAGCACCAGCACCACAGTACTAACAGCACCTTAATACATGGCTGTAAAGGAGGCATGGGGGTAGTCCTCCACCACATATGGGCAGAGCTAGGGCACGTGAGGAGGGCTATCAACAAGCAGACCCATGCCCTGTGTGATCAGATGGCAGGACACACACAAGCTCTGCTAATGGTGGCAAAATCATTTACCTACATGACCAGTGTATTGACTCAGATATTACAACATATACCTGAGCCTCTACCTGTGCCTTCCCCAGCATCCCAGGCTCCATACCCCATGGTAGTTCCTGACCCGAGAGATGACACATGGGAAGGACCCCCCAATGACATGTCACCCCCAAGAGGCAAGCCACACCATTGGGTTTGGGTAATTGCCAGGTTCTTGTGGCCTGGTTTGGCCTCTGTTGGAAACAGGATGCTGGGCTTGATGGACCCTTGGTCTGACCCAGCATGACAATTTCTTATGTTCTTATGTTCTTAAAGAGCCATGAAGGAACAGACCTGCTGATATTGAATGCCAACTAACAAGACTTGTCCAAAGAGGCACTTTTCTGGCAGGCAAGATAATATGGTCTACAGCATATAACCAAAAACTCATTATATGCTCCCAAAGAAGACAGCAAGAGCTAAACAGGAAGCTCCTTCCTGTTGAGCTTCACTACTAACTCCAGTTGCCTTCTCCAGAGCGCATACTCTTAGCTAACTGTTGGGTACATGGGCATGTATGTGAAATGGGCACTAGCTAGCTAGTGTTTACTAGAGATGTGAATCGTGTCCTCGATCGTCTTAACGATTGATTTCGGCTGGGAGGGGGAGGGAATCGTATTGTTGCCATTTGGGTGTTTAAAGTATCGTGAAAATCGATAAAATCGTGAGCCGGCACACTAAAACACCGTAAAACCCACCCCCGACCCTTTAAATTAAATCCCCCACCCTCCCGAACCCCCCCAAAATGCCTTAAATTACCTGGGGGTCCGGAACGGCCTCCTGAAATCAAATCGTGTTGTCTTCAGCCGGCGCCATTTTGCGCCGCCATTTTGCAAAATGGCGGCGCAAAATGGCGCCGGCCATAGACCAACACGATTCGACTGCAGGAGGTCGTTCCGGACCCCCGCTGGACTTTTGACAAGTGTTGTGGGGGTCAGGAGGCCCCCCCAAGCTGGCCAAAAGTCCCTGGGAGTCCAGCGGGGGTCCGGGAGCGATCTCCTGCCGCGAATCGTTTTTCCGTACGGAAAATGGCGCCGGCAGGAGATCGACTGCAGGAGGTCGTTCCGGACCCCCGCTGGACTTTTGGCAAGTCTTGTGAGGGTCAGGAGCCCCCTCCCCAAGCTGGCCAAAAGTCCCTGGGGGTCCAGGAGCGAGCACGACCTCCTGCAGTCGATCTCCTGCCGGCGCCATTTTCCGTACGGAAAAACGATTCGCGGCAGGAGATCGCTCCCAGACCCCCGCTGGACCCCCAGGGACTTTTGGCCAGCTTGGGGAGGCCTCCTGACCCCCACAAGACTTGACAAAAGTCCAGCGGGGGTCCGGAACGACCTCCTGCAGTCGAATCGTGTTGGTCTATGGCCGGCGCCATTTTGCGCCGCCATTTTGCAAAATGGCGGCGCAAAATGGCGCTGGCTGAAGACAAGATGATTCGATTTCAGGAGGCTGTTCCGGACCCCCGCTGGACCCCCAGGTAATTTAAGGCATTTTGGGGGAGTTCAGGAGGGTGGGGGATTTAATTTAAAGGGTCGGGGTGGGTTTTACGGTGTTTTAGTGTACCGGTTTTCCCGCCCTCCCCCTTCCCCTCCCCCTTCCCCCGATTTACGATTTTTTGACGATAAATCGGGGGAATTGTTATTGTATCGTGGCCCTAACGATTTTTGACGATTTAAAATATATCGGACGATATTTTAAATCGTCAAAAAACGATTCACATCCCTAGTGTTTACCTCCATACACAGTCCAGTGGAATAGGTGTAGAAATGCTTAGCTAGAAGTGCTTTAGCTATGTCTTCACTCTGTTGGGGAACAATAGATTGTCTAGCTTTGTTCATTAAAACAGCTTTGTACATTAAAACAGTCTGCCTTGAGGCGACTGTTTTAATGTATTTCCGCCCTGGAGGCGACTGTTCAGTTCCTTGTAAACCGGTGCGATATGTATTCTTTACAGGAACATCGGTATATAAAAATTAAAAATAAATAAATAAATAAATAAATAGCTATGCAAAGGTCCTAGTATACCTATTACAAACCATTGGCCTCTTCCATTGTAAAGATATATCATCTCTGACCAAACAATGAGCCTTCTCTCTGGCTTTGGCACTTAGTCAGAGGGCTACTTGAAAATTACCTAAAGCCCTAGGTGTGGTTTATCTCTAGGGAGCATAAATATACAGTTGCAGGTACCCAAGCCAGAGAGTACATGGAATACATGTAAAGCTTGTGAGGTGTTAAGGAAGAGATATACCATTGGTCCTCTTACTTGGGTGCTCACTCCACTTAAAAGTCAATGTGGACAAAACCCTTTCTAGGTTTCACCAAAACAAAATATTTTCTATTTGCAGGCTGCTCTAGTACCATGTCAGCAGCTGTGTGACAACTGAGGAGAAGTGAGGGAGTTATGTAGGTTGGAGAATCCCCACAACCAAGGAGTAGACAGCTAGGAGGCCTGCTGTTGCTTGGGACCAGGCAGACCTCCAAGGATTGGCTGCCCCCCTCCCCCCCCCCAATACTGGCCTAGTATGTCGATCTGAATAATACCAGTTCGCTAAGGATTATTATAATGTAACCATAACAGTTAGCTTTAAACTTACAAGGGAGATCAAACTAATAAGTTAACTAGGGATGTGAATCGTTTTTTAACGATTAAAATTATCGTCCGATAATTTTAATATCGTCTTAAATCGTTATAGAACACAATACAATAGAAATTCTAACGATTTATCGTTAAAAATCGTTAAATCGTGTTAGTGCGCACTAACGGGAGTTAGTGCGCACTAACTCGAGTTAGTGCGCACTAACAGAAAATGATACAAATTGACACTTTCCAGGTCAGTAAAGGTCAGTTAGGAATGAATATGTATTCCTATTGGCTGGCTGCCCTCTTATCTATTGATGTTAACCAGGTTCCCACTGAGGTGTTGGTTGGGGGGATGGGAAATGGAAACTCAGGAACACTAACAGAAAATGATACAAATTATTGACACTTTCCAGGTCAGTAAAGGTCAGTTAGGAATGAATATGTATTCCTATTGGCTGGCTGCCCTCTTATCTATTGATGTTACCAAGGTTCCAACTGAGGTGATGGTTGGGGAGATGGGAAATGGAAACTTTTGGTAGTTGACAAAAAAAGTAATGTGATCAGTCAATATGACTAGAACCTGTGCCCTATTCCTGATACCAGGGGTGTTGTGATCTTCCTGCACTCAGTGCCCTATCCCTGATACCAGCCTGAGACAGCTCCCTCCCTGCATTACTAGTGAGAGGCTGGCTTCACAGACAGGGGGGAGCTGCCTGACCCTCACTCCTGACTTCCCCCATGTCCCAGCCAGTGAATGGTGTGTGGGTGAGGGGGGGGGGAGGATGGTGAAGTCTGAGACAGCTCCCTCCCTGCATTACTAGTGAGAGGCTGGCTTCACAGACAGGGGGGAGCTGCCTGACCCTCACTCCTGACTTCCCCCATGTCCCAGCCAGTGAATGGTGTGTGGGTGAGGGGGGGGGGGGGAGGATGGTGAAGTCTGAGACAGCTCCCTCCCTGCATTACTAGTGAGAGGCTGGCTTCACAGACAGGGGGGAACTGCCTGACCCTCACTCCTGACTTCCCCCATGTCCCAGCCAGTGAATGGTGTGTGGGTGAGGGGGGGGGGGGAGGATGGTGAAGTCTGAGACAGCTCCCTCCCTGCATTACTAGTTAGAGGCTGGATTCACAGACAGGGGGGAGCTGCCTGACCCTCACTCCTGACTTCCCCCATGTCCCAGCTAGTGAATGGTGTGTGGGTGGGGGGGGGGGGGAGGATGGTGAAGTCTGAGACAGCTCCCTCCCTGCATTACTAGTGAGAGGCTGGCTTCACAGACAGGGGGGAGCTGCCTGACCCTCACTCCTGACTTCCCCCTTGTCCCAGCCAGTGAATGGTGTGTGGGTGAGGGGAGGGGGAAGATGGTGAAGTCTGAGACAGCTCCCTCCCTGCATTACTAGTGAGAGGCTGGCTTCACAGACAGGGGGGAGCTGCCTGACCCTCACTCCTGACTTCCCCCATGTCCCAGCTAGTGAATGGTGTGTGGGTGAGGGGGGGGGGAGGATGGTGAAGTCTGAGACAGCTCCCTCCCTGCATTACTAGTGAGAGGCTGGCTTCACAGACAGGGGGAGCTGCCTGACCCTAACTCCTCCGGGGTATTGTGATCTTCCTGCACACAGTGCCCTATCCCTGATACCAGGGGTGTTGTGATCTTCCTGCATGCAGTGCCCTATCCCTATTAATACCAGGAGTGTTGTGATCTTCCTGCACGCAGTGCCCTATCCCTAATACCAGGGGTGTTGTGATCTTCCTGCACACAGTGCCCTATTCCTGATACCAGGAGTGTTGTGATCTTCCTGCATGCAGTGCCCTATCCCTGATACCGGGATGTGTGCAAGAAGATCACAACACCCCCGGTATCAGGAATAGGGCACTGCGTGCAGGAAGATCACAACACCCCTGGTATTAGGGATAGGGATAGGGCACTGCATGCAGGAAGATCACAACACTCCTGGTAACTCGAGTTAGTGCGCACTAATCGGAAAAAACGATTTTTAACGATTTTTTAACTGAAAAATCGTGCCTAACACGATTTTCTTGCCCTGCCACACAATTTCTATCGTTAAGACGATATGGAAAACGATTCACATCCCTAAAGTTAACCATCTTGCATCATATTCACAGTCCTTCAAGTCTTGTCATTGATTTATAACATATAAGGTCCTGATGACAATTACCCTTAACAACTAAATTTGACTGAAGAAATGGGTGACTCTATTGTGAATGTTACTACTGTCTAAATTTGAAAATCTAGAAGTAACTGACAGAAAAATAAAAATTTAAATCAATAAATATTGAAATTATATTTGTTGCTACATCTTTCTTTAATACTGGAATAATAATTTGTGACAAAACATGTATATAATGTTGAGACACTAGCCAGAAAAGTTTTTTGTTTCACTTTTCTCCATTTTTTTAATAACCTCTTGGCAAAGATTGTCATTTCTCATGTAAAAGCCCTTCAATTGACACCATAATTTTATCCTGTGAACAGCTTGTTGGATATAATTCTGAAAAATTGGAGCACAGTGTCCACAGAGCATAGTCAGTTAACTTGCAAAAAAAAAAAAAAGAGTGATAAAGACAAAAGGGCTTTTAGATGTGAAATATAAATTGCAATAATTTCCCTATGTACTTTCAGATTATACTTTTACGCACATGCTATAATAGCCATGGACAGTTATTACACTTTAAAGTGAATACATAAAATTAATTTTAGAATAGTGTCATATAGAAAGAGGAGGTACGTTTATTTGACTTTTTTTTATATATTTACCTTTATGTTACCCTCTTTGTTATCTTTTGCCGGTCTTTGAAGCAGTGCGGTAGGAAATGTTGTCATGTTAAGAGAAAGGGGATGAATTAAAAGCCCATCACCTAATGAATACAAATAACACATGACTTATTTTTTTCCGTAATGTGGACTATTGTTTTATAATTATTTTATGTTTGTACGTTGCTATAGGCAGATTTTTTCTGAAAAAGCAGTTAAGAAAGCAATAAATTCAATTAAAATTCACTTAAAAATGTCAAATGTCTTGTTGTGCTTTTGGCAAAACTAATTTGAATGTGGTTTTTATGAGGGCAACTTTGTAATCTTGCACTTATGTTAACTGGCAAATATGTACATAAATGTCATCAATTTTCAAAGCAGAAGTTTGCACATAAGTCCACTTTGAAAATTATCTTAGCAAATTTACCAGCACACACTTACACCTGTTATTAAGAGTGCAGACAGTTTTTGGGAAAAATGTATGCACACACATTTGAATTTTCAAATGTATGTGTATAAGTCAAAATCCCTCCCCAACTCTGCCCCCAAGAATACTTCCACATAGACTAGGTAAAGTTACATGCAAACAGGATATAAGTGCATAAGTTTCCCTGAGTATGGGGTGGGCAATTTTTTTTAAATGCCCGTTTCTGTTGGTAAAACATTATTTTATTCATAGAAAAGCTTTTGAAAATTACCTTCCCTGTACTAATATTGTTATGTTACGAGTAAAGTCAATAGTGGACCCTTGGGCCGGCTGAGGTGGACAGCGTCCACAGGAGTTAATAAGCCGGGAGGCGGCACTCAGCTGGAGCGGACTGGTGGCGTCTTCACCCTGGAAACCCGAGACCCCCCCAGGAGGAGCCCTTAGGGGTCCGAGTCGCTGGGACTTAGGAGAATCGTGAAGAAGACCAAGGTTCGTGGCTGGCTGAAGACAAAGGAGAATCGTGAAGAAGACCAAGGTTCGTGGCTGGCTGAAGACAAAGGAGAATCGTGAAGAAGACCAAGGTTCGTGGCTGGCTGAAGACAAAGGAGAATCGTGAAGAAGACCAAGGTTCGTGGCTGGCTGAAGACAAAGGAGAATCGTGAAGAAGACCAAGGTTCGTGGCTGGCTGAAGACAAAGGAGAATCGTGAAGAAGACCAAGGTTCGTGGCTGGCTGAAGACAAAGGAGAATCGTGAAGAAGACCAAGGTTCGTGGCTGGCTGAAGACAAAGGAGAATCGTGAAGAAGACCAAGGTTCGTGGCTGGCTGAAGACAAAGGAGAATCAGGAACCGGAGCTGGAGTCAGGATATGTAGACAGCAAGTGGAGCCCAGAGCTGGAGCCAAGGCACAGCAGGACCAAACAGAACCTGACCTGGAAGCAAGGCACGGCTGGGACAAGCTGGAACCGGAGCTGGAAGCAAGGCACGGCTGGAACAAGCTGGAACCGGAGCTGGAAGCAAGGCACGGCTGGAACAAGCAGGAACCAGAGCTGGAAGCAAGGCACGGCTGGAACAAGCAGGAACCAGAGCTGGAAGCAAGGCACGGCTGGAACAAGCAGGAACCAGAGCTGGAAGCAACGCTGGGAAGCAACTAAGCACTCAGGAGAGCGACCTCGTTGCAAAGGCAAAGCAAGGAAGTCAGACGATGGTTTAAATAGCCAGCCAGCGTCTGACGTCAGGAACAGGGCGGTTCAGCACTTCCGGGTGCTGGACCTTTAAGAGCCCCCTGCTCACGCGCACGCGTTGCCTGGCAGTGGGAGGAGTCAGAATCGTCCTTCGGCAGCGTCTCCACGTGGAGAGAGACGCTGCCATGCGGCCCTGCAGGCCCCAGGAGCAACGGATTGCAGCGAGACCGGGGGAGGCAGGAGAAAGGTAAGGACCCGGTCGCTAGCCTAGCGACCGGGACTGCAACAGTACCCCCCCCTTTACGCCCCGTCTTCAGAGGGCTTGGCCTGTCAGGATGGTCCAGATGATATTGCTGCAGAAGAGTCTTGTCCAAGATGTTGCGGGCAGGCTCCCACGTATTGTCTTCGTCTCCACAACCTTCCCAGGCTAGCAAATATTCCCAACGTCTGTTGGCGAAGCGAGCATCCAGGACCTCTCGTACCTGAAACGTAGGATCCTCATCCGTAGTGATGGAAGCGTCCTCAAGAGGCCTGGGGTGGAATCTGGAAAGAATCACTGGTTTTAAGAGGGAGACGTGAAAGACATCATGAATGCGTAAAGTGGTTGGGAGTCGTAGGCGGTAAGAGACCAGCCCTACCCTCTCTGCAACGCGGAAAGGACCACAGAACTTGGGTGAGAGCTTCTTGGAAGGTTGCCTCAGATGAATGTTCTTTGTACTAAGCCACACTCGATCGCCTGGGAAAAAAGCGAATGCCGGTTTTCGGTGTCGATCATAGTAGCGTTTAGAAGTGCGTGCGACTTTCTGAAGTCGGTGTTGAGTAGAGGACCAAAGTTTACTCAATTGGTCCGCGGTCAATTGAGCAGCTGGTGAGGAGGATGGTACTGGTAGAGGTAACGGTGGTTTGAGCTGTTTACCGTACACAATTTGAAAAGGGGATTTCCCCGTCGCCGTATGTATTTGATTATTATAGGCGAATTCTGCCCAAGGCAAAAGCTCCACCCAATTATCTTGTTTGTGGTTAATGAACGCTCGTAGGAACAACTTTAATGAACGATTCATGCGTTCGGTTTGCCCATTACTTTGCGGGTGGAAAGCGGAGGAGAAACTCAGCTGGATCTTAAATTTTTTGCATAAGGCTTTCCAATACCTGGCTGTGAATTGAGGGCCTCTGTCAGATACAATGTCCTGAGGCAGACCATGAATACGGAATACATGGTGTGTGAACAGAGAAGCCAGTTCAGTGGCGGAAGGTAATTTGGGCAAAGGCACAAAGTGAGCCATTTTAGAGAAGCGGTCCACCGTGACCCATACCACAGTCTTGCCTTGCGAAGGCGGGAGTTCCACCATAAAATCAGTAGCAATATGTGTCCAGGGTTCCGTGGGTATAGGTAACGGTTGTAGAAACCCTCTCGGAGGGCCATTAAGCGGTTTCTGCAGGGCGCAAGTGGGGCAAGAATTCACGTAAAGGGAAACATCACGTCGAAGACCAGGCCACCAATAGAAACGATTTATAAGATCCAATGTTCTTAGTCTACCAGCATGTCCCCCGGTCAAGGAGTCATGGCCCCAAGACAAGACTTTCCTCCGAAGCCTCTTAGGAACGGTAGTCTTATTTGAGGAAGCAATGGAAGTGGTAGTTATTTGAACACAGGCAGGATCCAGGATGGTTCGTGGAGAGTCGTCCTCTTCTTCCGGCTGATAGGTACGAGATAGAGCATCGGCTCGAACGTTCTTCTCAGCTGGTCGAAACTTGAGGATGAAATTGAAACGACTGAAGAAGAGTGACCATCTTGCTTGCCGCGAGTTTAGTCGTTGAGCTTGGGCCAAGTACAATAAATTTTTGTGATCAGTGTACACTGTCACCGGATGATTAGCCCCCTCCAGCCATTGCCTCCACTCCTCGAAGGCCAACTTGATGGCTAAGAGTTCTTTGTCTCCAATGCCATAGTTACATTCAGCAGGCGAAAACTTTTTAGAGAAGTAAGAACATGGCATCAATTTGCCCGAAGTATCGTGTTGACTGAGCACCGCTCCAACAGCCAGATTCGAGGCATCGACCTCCAGGATGAAGGGTCGTTGTGGATCTGGGTGTCGTAGGCAGGAAGCGTCTAGGAATGCTTGTTTTAAGTCTTCAAAGGCAGCCGAGGCGGTGGTGGACCAATCGTGAGCGTTAACCCCTTTGCGAGTAAGCGCCGTGAGAGGAGCTACCTTCTGGGAGTAATGTGGTATAAAATGCCTGTAAAAATTGGCGAATCCAAGGAATCGCTGTAGCGCCTTCAGGCCAGACGGGCGAGGCCATTTGACAATGGCCGCCACCTTCTCTGGGTCCATCTGGAAACCGGACGAGGAAACAATATATCCCAAGAACGGAAGCGACTCGCGCTCAAACTGACATTTTTCAAATTTAGCGTATAGATGATTGTCTCTTAGAGCCTGTAAGACCTGTTTGACGTGTTGGCGATGGGAGGAGAGATCTTGGGAATAGATCAGAACGTCATCAAGGTACACTATGACGAAAGAATGAAGCATCTCTCGGAGTACCTCATTCATCAGATTCTGGAAGACAGCAGGGGCATTACATAAGCCGAAAGGCATTACTAAGTATTCGTAATGTCCATCTCGCGTGTTGAACGCTGTCTTCCACTCGTCACCGGGACGAATACGAACCAAATTGTATGCTCCACGTAAATCCAATTTTGTAAAGATCTTGGCCCCCTGAAGTCTATCGAGAAGTTCTGGGATCAGAGGCAAGGGATAGCGATCTTTCTTAGTGATGGAGTTCAGACCTCGATAGTCTATGCACGGCCGGAGGGAGCCATCTTTTTTGGACACAAAAAAGAATCCTGCTCCTGCAGGAGAGTGCGAAGGGCGAATGAACCCTTTGGCAAGATTCTCCGTAATGTAGTCTGACATTGCATGGGTTTCTGGCAGAGAAAGAGGGTATACCCTACCCCGCGGGGGAGTGGAACCAGGTAGTAAATCAATGGCACAGTCGAAGGGCCGATGGCATGGAAGCAGTTCAGCTTTTTGTTTGGAGAACACGTCAGCGTAATCCTGGTACGGCAAAGGAAGGTCCAGGGCAGAGTGAGAGAGTAATATCTCCGGTCTAGGAACGGGATCCAGGCAATTCTGGAAACAGGAAGGACTCCATTGCGCAATTTGGAGAGAGTCCCAATGGATCACCGGAGCATGTTGTTGCAACCAAGGGAGTCCCAGGACCACAGGGTGCACCGATTTATCCAGTAGCAAAAAGGAGATTGTCTCAGTGTGAAGCACTCCCGTCCGTAAAGTGAGAGGCATCGTGGTTTCAGAAATGGATCCAGGTAGAGGGGTTCCCCGGATAGAGGTAACCCGTAACGGAGGTATCCGGCGCTTAGTAGGTAGTCCTAATTGGTGTACCAGTTCTCTCCAGATAAAGTTCCCTCCGGCTCCGGAATCAATGAAAGCTAGAGTCTGCAAGGAGCCACCTGGATATTCCAGCGTTATAGGAACTGTACATTGAGGAGTAGCATTAACATAGCCTAGGGGAACCTCCTCATCTCTCCCTAGACTCGAGCATTTCCCGGTCTCGCAGGACATTGACCCAGGAAATGACCCTTAGTGCCGCAGTATAAGCACAGGCCCAGAGTGCGGCGTCGTGTCTTCTCCTCCTCGGTTAGCGGTGCCCGTCCAAGCTGCATAAGTTCCTCTGAGGAGCTGTGGGAGGCTGATGGTGTCTTGTGAGGTACAGTCAGAGACCTGGAGAAGGAGGGTGCCAATGAGACAGGCCGACGAGGAACTCGACCCTCCTTAGCTCGTTGCTGCAATCGCCGGTCAATCCTCCCGGCCAAGTCTAACACCCCGTTCAGAGTGAGGGGCAGGTCGCGAGCCATCAGCTCGTCTTTGATACGACCTGCAAGACCTTCCAGGAAAATACCCCGCAAACAGTCATCCTGCCAGCCGAGTTCCATCGCCAGAGTACGAAATTCAATAGCGTACTCCGCCAGAGAGCGGGATCCTTGTCGTAGCTGTAGAATTTCAGTGGTAGCAGTGGTAGCACGAGCTGGCTCATCAAAAGTCTGTTTGAAGTGAGTCACGAAATCCTGCAAGTTGTGCAGCATGGCGTCCTGTTTCTCCCACATGGGAGAGGCCCATAGCATAGCCCTCCCATCGAGCAGAGACAAAATATATGCTACCTTGACGGCATCAGACGGGAACTGCCCTGGTAGCAACGTGAAGCGGATGAAGCACTGATTCAAAAACGCCCTGCACGATCTGGCATCCCCGGAGTATCGAGTAGGCGCTGGAAGCTGAGTCTGTGCGGGAGCTTGAACCGCCAGTGGAGGCGGGGGTGGTGCCAGCGGTGGAGGATTGGCGTCCAAGCGACTGGCTAGGCGATCCACCGTAGCAGCCAAGACTTCCAGACATTGCTGTTGCTACTGGATTCTTTGGGCCATGCCAGGGATGGCCTGCATAGGAGCGGAGTCCGCCGAGTCCATGGCCTTTGCAAACTGTTATGTTACGAGTAAAGTCAATAGTGGACCCTTGGGCCGGCTGAGGTGGACAGCGTCCACAAGAGTTAATAAGCCGGGAGGCGGCACTCAGCTGGAGCGGACTGGTGGCGTCTTCACCCTGGAAACCCGAGACCCCCCCAGGAGGAGCCCGTAGGGGTCCGAGTCGCTGGGACTTAGGAGAATCGTGAAGAAGACCAAGGTTCGTGGCTGGCTGAAGACAAAGGAGAATCGTGAAGAAGACCAAGGTTCGTGGCTGGCTGAAGACAAAGGAGAATCGTGAAGAAGACCAAGGTTCGTGGCTGGCTGAAGACAAAGGAGAATCGTGAAGAAGACCAAGGTTCGTGGCTGGCTGAAGACAAAGGAGAATCGTGAAGAAGACCAAGGTTCGTGGCTGGCTGAAGACAAAGGAGAATCGTGAAGAAGACCAAGGTTCGTGGCTGGCTGAAGACAAAGGAGAATCAGGAACCGGAGCTGGAGTCAGGATATGTAGACAGCAAGTGGAGCCCAGAGCTGGAGCCAAGGCACAGCAGGACCAAACAGAACCTGACCTGGAAGCAAGGCACGGCTGGGACAAGCTGGAACCGGAGCTGGAAGCAAGGCACGGCTGGAACAAGCTGGAACCGGAGCTGGAAGCAAGGCACGGCTGGAACAAGCAGGAACCAGAGCTGGAAGCAAGGCACGGCTGGAACAAGCAGGAACCAGAGCTGGAAGCAAGGCACGGCTGGAACAAGCAGGAACCAGAGCTGGAAGCAACGCTGGGAAGCAACTAAGCACTCAGGAGAGCGACCTCGTTGCAAAGGCAAAGCAAGGAAGTCAGACGATGGTTTAAATAGCCAGCCAGCGTCTGACGTCAGGAACAGGGCGGTTCAGCACTTCCGGGTGCTGGACCTTTAAGAGCCCCCTGCTCACGCGCACGCGTTGCCTGGCAGTGGGAGGAGTCAGAATCGTCCTTCGGCAGCGTCTCCACGTGGAGAGAGACGCTGCCATGCGGCCCTGCAGGCCCCAGGAGCAACGGATTGCAGCGAGACCGGGGGAGGCAGGAGAAAGGTAAGGACCCGGTCGCTAGCCTAGCGACCGGGACTGCAACAAATATATTAAAAATAAAATTTGCCAATATTCTCCATGCATAATAGGAGTCTAAACTGAGTTTCTGGTCAGTTTTTTAGCATGCTGTTTATTATTTTTCATTCTGGGTGATAAGAAATACAATTAGTAAAGCAACATATGTTATCAATTAAAGGAATTAATGCTAGTAGTTGATCTTCCATATGATAAGCCTACAATAGGATATAAAGAAAAAATCCACCAGTGGTATCCCTGGTAAATAGCACATAGAATTCAAACAGTCGAATGCTTGGATGTAGAAAATACCTTAATCTTCATTATGTACAGGTAGGAAAATCTTCAAACATTTAGGAAAAAATGCAGTCTTGCAAATTAATCCTATATAGGATTAGCATTTTTGGCATCCTTTTACCTAGTGCTTCATTGCACCATGTTTCAGTGAATAGACCTTATTATTTCAGTAGGATTAACTGTGTGACACCTGAGGATCGGTTAGAGCCTAGGTCAGAAAGTCATAGACATGAGTTGTTGTGATATTAGTCATGTGGGATAAAGCACACATTTTTAAAAATCCTACCTCTTTAACCCTTCAGCTTTTCCTATCACTCCTAAGGCTTTATCAATTACTGCTGAGATAAAAAGGAAAGGCAACCAACATAAACTATAAATTCCCACAGGCAAGCTGAAAAAAGAGAAAATGAGCTAAAGTGCTCCTTATCTTTCTGCCCATTTGAGGTATTATGATTTTGACTTGATTATTTGGCTTTTATAAAGAGCTAGTGAGGCAGCTAATAGAGATGGAATAAAATCTTAAAATATATAAATCAATGTGTATAAATACCTAGGCTACATCATACATGGCTGAACACTAAATTATAGAACAATGTAGTTGACCATTGTTGTAGCAAATAGTCTATAGATCACTGTAGAATACTGGGTTATATTGACTTTTCAAGATTTATTTAACACGTTTTTTACTAGTCATGCTCCTGTACTTTTAATATCACTTATCTCCAACGAAAACATGGAACAACCAAAGTCAACTAATCAAGAAGTAGAATAAATACACATGAACTGATTCATCAAGGATTTTTCCCACATAGACATAGAATGGGTAAATATGCCTTAGTGATTCAGCCCCTAAAATGAAATAATATTCTACTATCCTATTATTTTCAATTAACATGTTTAGCCCAGAAAATATGCATTCCATTCAATGGCATGTACTGTTGGAAATATGATAACAGGTGACTGAGAACCCTAAGGCATTGCTCAGATTCCACTGTAAATTCATTTTCTGATAACACAACTGTTATATTTTTTGAAGGTGTTAGCAAACATGTTGACAACGGTTTTCAGAATGCTTTTTGATATATTTATAAACGATCTGGAAAAGGTAGTGAAGACAGGAGATCAGATTTGCAGATCATACCATACTAATCAGCAACAACAAATTTGTTTTGGATCTGTAACATTGGCATGGCATAAGATTGAGAATGGAGTTCCAAAGGTTTTGGCACTGTCTGCCACACTCTTCAACATTAATTTAGCCCATTTATTCCATATACTATCTTGCCTGGGTGTGAACTACAGATTTTATGCCAACAGTATCCAGTTTCTTTTCTGTTGCTTCATCTTGGAAAGACACACTTCAGTTTCTATCACTATATCTCTCCATTCTAAAGGCATGGTTATCACTGGATTGTCATTGAATACCTCCAGGATAGAGATTCTTTTTTGATAATTGTTCTGGGAATGATAAACCTTTGTTTGTTACAATCTCATCACAAATTAAACATTTAGGAGTCATTCTTGACTCCAAGCTTATTTTTTGCACCAGACAGATAATCTTGCCAAGACTATGTTTTTCAAATCAAAAATGCTCCAACAACTTAAAGCTCTCTCTTGGAACCATTAGACTTTCAAACAATTTATAGGTATTAGCTCTGAGCGGCCATGCGGAGGCCTCTGGCCCGGCCCCCGGACCGCCCTGCACCCTCCCCGCCCCTTTTGTAAAGCCTTGGGACTTACATGCATCTCGGGGCTTTACGTGCATTACCGGGCCTTTTTAAAATAGGTCCGGCGCGCATAACCTTTTGAAAATCTGGCCCTTTATGTTTTGTGTATCTT
Source organism: Rhinatrema bivittatum (assembly GCF_901001135.1). NCBI lineage: Eukaryota > Metazoa > Chordata > Amphibia > Gymnophiona > Rhinatrematidae > Rhinatrema > Rhinatrema bivittatum. The sequence goes on along the minus strand of NC_042617.1, from coordinate 113,330,340 downwards.
CTAGGTGGCACAAAATTCAACTGTGTGTTTATTACAGGTAGAGATCTAAGAGAGCATATTTTTCCATCCCTTTACTGACAGCATTGGCTACCTATTCAGGTCAGAATAATATAAAGTGGCAAATATAAATTGCTAGATGAGGCTATTGCTCATTGGATTTCTACATTTTTGAAAATTTATGTTCCTTCCATTACACTGCACATGTTGCAATCATGTATTTTAGCCATCCTTTCCTTTAGTTTGGCAGATTAGATGAAACTTGGGAAAGGTATTTTTCTATCGCTGGTACAGTTCTGTGGAACAGTCTCCCAGAAGTATTAAGTTTAATATCTTGCAATAAGTCGTTTAAGAAAATGCTAATAACATATTTATTTCAAACAATTTTTAACATGGCTCCTTAATATTTTTATGTTTTTCTTGTTTTATTGGTTTTCACATTTTATGTTTTGTTTTATTTTGTATTGTTGATGAGGTTCATCCCAGGATACTGAGGGAGCTCAGAGATGTGCTGGCAGGTCCACTGTGTGACCTGTTCAATAGATCCCTAGAAACGGGAGTGGTGCCGGGTGATTGGAGAAGAGTGGTGGTGGTCCCGCTTCACAAGAGTGGGAACAGAGAAGAGGCTGGTAACTACAGACCAGTTAGCCTCACTTCGGTGGTGGGAAAAGTAATGGAGTCACTGTTGAAAGAGAGAATAGTGAACTATCTACAGTCCAGAGAATTGCTGGACCAGAGGCAGCATGGATTCACCAGGGGAAGATCCTGTCAGACAAATCTGATTGACTTTTTTGACTGGGTAACCAAGGAATTGGATCAAGGAAGAGCGCTCGATGTCATCTACTTGGATTTCAGCAAAGCTTTTGATACGGTTCCGCACAGGAGACTGATGAATAAAATGAGAAGCTTAGGAGTGAGTGCCGAGGTGGTGGTCTGGATTGCAAACTGATTGATGGACAGAAGACAATGTGTGATGGTAAATGGAACTCTCTCTGAAGAGAGAGCGATTTTAAGTGGTATACCGCAAGGATCGGTGTTGGGACCGGTCCTGTTCAATATCTTTGTGAGCGACATTGCGGACGGGATAGAAGGTAAGGTTTGTCTATTTGCGGATGACACTAAGATCTGCAACACAGTGGACATGCCAGAAGGAGTGGAGAGAATGAGATGGTATTTAAGGAACCTGGAAGAATGGTGGAAAATATGGCAGCTGAGATTCAATGCCAAGAAGTGCAAAGTCATGCATATGGGGAGTGAAAATCTGAATGAACTGTATTCGATGGGGGGGGGGGGGGGGGGGGGAAAGGCTGATGTGCACGGAGCAGGAGAGAGACCTTGGGGTGATAGTGTCTAATGATCTAAAGTCGGCGAAACAATGTGACAAGGCAATAGCAAAAGCCAGAAGAATGCTGGGCTGCACAGAGAGAGGAATATCGAGTAAGAAAAGGGAAGTGATTATCCCCTTGTACAGGTCCTTGGTGAGGCCTCACCTGGAATACTGTGTTCAGTTCTGGAGACCGTATCTACAAAGAGACAGAGACAAGATGGAAGCAGCACAGAGAAGGGCGACCAGAAAGGTGGAGGGTCTTCATCGAATGACTTATGAGGAGAGATTGAAGAATCTAAATATGTAGACCCTGGAAGAAAGGAGGAGCAGGGGTGATATGATTCAAACTTTCAGATACTTGAAAGGTTTTAACAATCCAAAGACAACGACAAACCTTTTCCGTCAAAAAAAAATCAGCAGAACCAGGGGTCACGAGCTGAAGCTCCAGGGAGGAAGACTCAGAACCAATGTCAGGAAGTATTTCTTCATGGAGAGGGTGGTGGATGCCTGGAATGCCCTTCCAGAGGAAGTGGTGGGAAACCAGAACTGTGAAGGACTTCAAAGGGGCGTGGGATAAACACTGTGGATCCATCAAGTCTAAATTATTGTTTCTACTCTTCTTCTTCTCCTAGTTCCAATCTCCCTTGTTTTATTGTAACTTACTCTTCTGCCTCTCAATACCTGTTTCTCGTTCATTGTTATCACTCCCCTTGTTTTAAGTAAACCAGCATGATGTGATTTTATCATGAATGCCGGTATAAAAAAGCCTTTAAATAAAATAAATAAATAAGTCTAGAGGACGTGAATGAAGAGGGAATGAAGGCTACTACCTGGAGATAATACCCTTATTCAATATACATACACACGGTTAATGCGACTCCAACATTGCTTTAAGCTTCAATGGTAAGAGGAAATGTGGAAAAAAAAAGGATTTGCATTCACAAAAAAGCGGGGTGTAGATTGCTTGTAACGGCGGTTACTACCCCCAAACCAAATAAGCCTGGTACTTTACTTTCAATGCATATCTAGCATAGCTCTCTGCTTCAATGGCAGGGGAGAAAGTCTGATACTTCACTTTCAACGAATAGCCAGCATAGCTCTCTGCTTCAACGGCAGGGGAGAAAGTCTGTTACTTCACTTTCAACTCATATCCAGCATAGCTCTCTGCTACAACAGCAGGGGAGAAAGTCTGTTACTTCACTTTCAATGCATAGCCAGCATAGCTCTCTGCTTCAACGGCAGGGGAGAAAGTCTGTTACTTCACTTTCAATGCATAGCTCTCTGCTTCAACGGCAGGAGAGAAAGTCTGTTACTTCACTTTCAACGCATATCCAGCATAGCTCTCTGCTTCAACGGCAGGGGAGAAAGTCTGATACTTCACCTTCAACGCATAGTCAGCATAGCTCTCTGCTTCAATGGCAGGGGCAATGTAGAAAAGAGTATCTATATATATAGACAACAACCAACAAGGACTAAATTACATAGTCGAGTAAACAAAAGCATGGGTGTAGCTTGCTTATTGAGGCGGTTACTACCCCTAACCAAGCTACATATTCAATTAGATGCAGTTCCAACACTGCTCACTACATTAATGGCGGGATGGAAGGGAAATAAAACTAAAAGGTACTAAGAGCCAAGCGTAACAAGTAAGAGGAAAAAAAAAGTGCATAGCTTGCTGGGCAGACTAGATGGGCCGTTTGGTCTTCTTCTGCCGTCATTTCTATGTTTCTATATTTGTATTTGTTTTTATCAATATTGGAAATGTTATTTTTATATTATGTATGTTTTTATTGTAAATTGCTTTGAACTATGTCTAATTGGTATATGAATGATGTAAATAAATAAATATATGATACAGAATTATTCAAAATTATAAGATCATGAGCCAATAGTGAGAAATTGCAAGAGGAAATTGTGAGACTGGGGAATTAAGCATCTAAATGGTAGATGAAATTTAATGTGGACAAGGAAGATTAATGTAAAATATAGCTAGACAATTCTACATTGCAGGGATGTGAAAAACCAAACTTCATTTTGGTCTGATAATTTATTTCATAGGTCACTTCCATTTGTTTTGTTCATTTCAAATGAAAAAAAAATGTTTATTCATTCAATTTGATTTTTCATTTTCTATCAAAGTTAAAGGGGGGAAACAAGCATATTTTTGAGCTTCAAAATCAGGGTTTTTCTAATCAATTATAATGAAACTTGTGGGTAGACATAATCAGAAGGGGAAGAGAACTCCAAGGCACCAACATTTGGCAAAGTGGCATCAAAAGTTGCATGAATTGCCTAAGGCATTGTAAAGGGGCGCTAGGGTACCAGCAGTGGCAGCACTTCTCCAGAGGAACAAAGCAGCAGCAAAAGTGGCAAAAATCTCCAAAAGATTCAAAAAAGGAAACCAATAAAAGTGGCATGAACCCCCAAGGCAGCTCAAGATAGACAAAGTGTCACCAAAAGTGACATGAACATCATAAGGCACCATGAAGGGGGAATTAAACAGCAAAGGATGCCAGGAAAGGAAACATAGGCACCGATAGTAGGGGTGTGCATTCGTTTGCAACATATTGGCAATCTGCAATGTATAGGTCCATATTCATTGTATTCGTGGGTTCGCGAAACGTATCACGATCCCTCACGAATACAAACTTATCATTAGTTTTATTCTTTTGGCTTGCTCGCAGTGATTTCTTAGCGGCTGTTTGAAATAGGTGAACACCATGTGGGTGTATCCATAGCAAAAAAACAGCCCTTTCCTATGAGTCATAAGTGACCTCACAGCCCTGTCATATAGTGGGTCAGACAGGTTGGCAAGGAGACCAGAATGCAACCTATCAGCTCTAAGCATTTTTCTAATGCAGCGAATCACTGCTCTAACTCAGTGCTCTGCGACACTGTTCCTGATGACCCAGCACTATATATACGTTAAGCACGCAGCGGGCCACGCACTTTTTTTGCAGGGGTGGTCTGGGGAGGTGGTCTGTGGAAGGTGGCTTCACTCAGAGCGAGTCTGAGTGTCTCAAATCTGTATTCAATTGCTAGCTACCTCGATAGAAAAAGATATTTGTTCGATTTAGCTGCAGTGCCAGCTACTAGCCCTGTTTTTTTTACTGCAAATATTTTATTGATCTGAGACGGTCTCTCTGTGCCACTGAGAGAAGCTGCTAGGACTAGCAGTGGCATTTTGCTGCTTATTTTAACTCCTTGGGTCAGTTGCAAGCAGCATTTAGGTGTTGTGGGTGGGAGAAATATTCAATTTGTAGCTAGTTTAATAGAATTGCCATTGAAACAGATATTTCATCGATTTTGCTGCAGAAGCAAGCCAGGCTTTTTTGTTAACTGGCATAACTGCAGTTTTTTTTTTTTTTAATTGAACTCACTGTCTCTCTGTGCTCTTTTTATCCAAGAAGGCATTGCACTGGTCATCAGTAACAGTGGGCACTAGGTAGTTTTGCAGACTCACATACATTGGGTCAGCGGTGGTCTCAGAAGGCAAATCCCCAGTGGGCCTCTTTTGTAGTTAGTTACCACTTTGTTGTGTGCACATACATTACATTAGTGCACATCAAGGCACTGTGCCTGTGGGCAGCCAGTTTTGCAGACTCAAGTATATTGGGACAGCGGTGGTCTGTGAAGCCAAATCCCCAGTGGGCCTCTTTTGTAGTTACCACTTTGTTGTGTGTACATACATTACATTAGTGTACATCAAGGCACTGTGCCTGTGGGCAGCCAGTTTTGCAGACTCAAGTATATTGGGACAGTGATGGTCTGTGAAGCCAAATTCCCAGTGGGCCTCATTTGTAGTTACCACTTTGTTGTGTGCACATACATTGCATTAGTGCATATCAAGGCACTATGCCTGTGGGCAGCCAGTTTTGCAGACTCAAGTATATTGGGACAGTGGTGATCTGTGAAGCTAAATCCCCAGTGGGCCTCTTTTATAGTTACCACTTTGTTGTGTGAACATATATTAGAGTACATCAAGGCACTGTGCCTGTGGGCAGCCAGTTTTGCAGACTCAAGTATATTGGGAAAGCGGTGGTCTATGAAGCCAAATCCCCAGTGGGTCTCTTTTGTAGTTACCACTTTGTTGTGTGCACATACATTACATTAGTGTACATCAAGGCACTGTGTCTGCGGGCAGCCAGTTTTGCAGACTTGCATATATTGGGAGAATGTTGCTCTCTAAAGTCAAATCCCAGTGGGCTTCTTTTGTAGTTACAAGCTTGGTGTGTGCACATACATTACATTAGTGCACATCAAGGCACTATGCCTGTGGGCAGCCAGTTTTGCAGACTCAAGTATATTGCGACAGCGGTGGTCTGTGAAGCCAAATCCCCAGTGGGCTTCTTTTGTAGTTATCACTTTGCTGTGTGCACATACATTACATTAGTGCACATCAAGGCACTGTGCCTGTGGGCAGCCAGTTTTGCAGACTCAAGTATATTGGGACAGCGGTGGTCTGTGAAGCCAAATCCCCAGTGGGCCTCTTTTGGAAATAATTCTTTTAATTGAAATCCCTAGTAGGCAGTGACATTAAATCCATAATGTCATGGAAAGCTAGACATAGTCGGGTGATTGGGACTGGGAGAGGAGACACCTCAAAAGGGAGTGCCAGTCCTTCATTAAAGTTAAAAAGGGACCTGTTTCAATCTAAAATCTCTGGAGGGGCAGGCAGTTCCATCCTTAAAAAAATGAAATCAAAACATGATGCATCAACACCACCTGTTTCTGACCCTGTAGTTTTGGAGGTGAGGGAAAGGGAGGCTGAGTCGTGCAAGACAAAATGGCGACACCCAAAATTAGCAGTGCGACAGCAGTCTTGACTTAGCGTTGACAATGTAGCGCAGGCACTGTTTGCTTCTGATTCCGATGAAGAATCATCTTGTGTGGGATTCTCATCAGAAATGGAAGAAGTAATAGCTGGCGAAGGTTTAGGAGGATTCGTTACTCCTGCCTTAGCCTCCACTTCAGTGCTGCAGGTGAGAGATGAAACTGATGATGATGAGGAGGAAGAGTAGTCAGCACAGGCACAGAGTGTGACTGATGCCCCTGGCATTGCTTCTCAGGGTGCACCCATTACTTCAGCTCCAGTGCCAGCATCCACCCCCAAGGCTATAGAGAAGAGATCATGACAGACATCTGTGATCTGGAGCCACTTTAAAGTGGCAGAGGACCCGTGTTTTGCTCAGTGTAATTACTGTTGCAGGGTTATTAGCAGAGGAAAGCAAAAGGGACATCTATCTAATTTTGGCATGATGCATCATATGAAGAGGCAACACCCAACAACAGTACTGCCATCTGGGAATGGTGACAGTACCAGTCAGGGGACTTATTTTTCCAGGCAGTGTAAAGTGGTTGAAAAGGAGCAGAGTCACCCTATGCCCTCAGGCACTTCTAGCAGTCAGGTGGCAGGTCAGCAGCCCCCTGCCATGTGGCAGAAGTGACAACTTACCTTGGAGGAAACGGGATGGAGTGTGGTAACGCTATCCTGGGGTAGGAGGCAGGCAGCCTCAAAAGTTGTAACCAGGAGCATTGGGGAAATGATTGCCCTTGATGACCAGCCCTTGCAGATAGTGGAGAATGTGGATTTCAAGCATTTCTGAAGGTCATAGTTCCAAATTAAAAAGTCCCCCACAGAACCACATTCAGCAGAAAGGTCATCCCTAGCCTGTACAAGCAGTGTCGCAGTCGCATCCAATCGCTGCTAGCTAAGGCAGAGGGGAGTGTGCATTTCACCTGCGATATCTGGACCACCATGAATGCTGCACAATCTTACCTCTCCCTGACAGCACACTGGTGGGACCTGGCTGAGGCAGGGGCAGGCAGCAGCTCTATTAGTGAACAAGTATCAGGGTGGAGGTGGGCTTTACTGCATGTGACTACAGCACTGATTATACAGGGTGGAGATAACTTACTGAATGTAGAAAACTGGTGGTAGTTGCACTCTAGTTTATCCTCTGTCTTCCCATAGTTTACAGAGGCACTGTGTAAACCACAAAGTCAACATAGGTTGATATTGTAGATTTGGAATTGAGTAGCTGTTTTCTTATTTCTGAGAGCTCTTCATTGTTGTCTTAGAGGGAACTTTGGCATGGGATGCTATTAGGTCCAGCAGATGCTTAAAACCTATGTTCTCCACTATCTGCAGGTAGAACTGTAGCTAGGCAATTTGGCACCTATGGGCAAGTGAAAAGCTGCACCCTCACACATTACACAAAACATGACACAACAAGTTAGAAGACTTTGACAAATGTTTATATAGCAATGCCCAAGGCCAGTACAAGGGTGATAGGCATCCTAGGCAAACCTTACAGCCTTGTATCCCCATCCCACCTTTTCATATCCTCCCTACACACAATTAAAAATTATACATTTATAACAGATTTTACATGAAAAAGGATATTCAGTCTTTTAAGATAGAATATCACTTATAATATGCATGCTATATTTGCATGCAATGCTGTGGTGTCAACCAGAAAACCCTGAAAAAAAGCAAAACATACAGTTGGAACCCATATGACATTACCACTGTAACACACCATGAGCATGGGCTTCACCCTCTGAAGCCACAAGAAAACAGGATTACAATACATTATATTTTTATATCAAAACAACAATAAAAGAAAATTGGTTCTTACCTGATAATTTTCGTTCCTGTAGTACCACGGATCAGTCCAGACTCCTGGGTTTTGTCACCACACCAGCAGGTGGAGACAGAGAAAGATTGACAGCCTCTGTCCTATATATACCTAGGCGCCACCCACAGCCTGTCAGTATTACGTAATGTCAAAGCAGCAGAAAAAAACTAACCAAAATAACTACATACAAAAAAATGTAAACGGAAAAAAGAGGAGCATGGACCCCAACTGTAACCAGACCCCAAAACAGGAGAACAATAATTGGGTTAACTTTAGGAAATGTAAAACAATGCTGATAAAGTGGACTCTCCATTACCTCCACACAGTAAAAACGGGCGGGACTCTGGACTGATCCGTGATATTACAGGAACGAAAATTATCAGGTAAGAACCAATTTTCTTTTCCCTGTACATACCCGGATCAGTCCAGACTCTTGGGATGTACCAGAGCGAACACTTAATTGGGATGGGATCCTGAGAGGCCCGCTCTGAGCACACCTTCCCCAAAGTTAGCCACCCCAGGTGCCCGAACATCAAGTCTGTAATGTCTCACAAAAGTATGTAAGGATGTCCATGTAGCCACCCGGCAGATCTCTTGAGGTGAAATCTGCTGGCATTCCGCCCAAGAGGCGGCCTGAGATCGAATCGAGTGTGCCCGAAGACCCTCAAGCAAAGGCCGACCATGGAGTAAATAAGCCAAATTAATAGCTTCTTTCAACCATCGAGCTATAGTAGCCTTAGATGCCATGTTACCTTTCTTAGGGCCGCACAAGAGCACAAAGAGGTGGTCCGAGACTCGAAACTCATTAGTAACCTCCAGATAGCGTAGGAGAGCTCTGCAAATTTCCAATTTCCTCAGATCCCGCGAAAGAGGGTCCGACCTGTCTAACTTGGAGAACGACGGAAGATCCACTGATTGATTCAAATGGAAAGAAGAAACAACCTTAGGCAGGAAGGAAGGAACCGTGCGCAAGGAGACACCAGAATCAGAGATGCGCAGGAAAGGGACCCTACAGGACAACGCTTGAAACTCGGAAACCCTTCGCGCCGAAGTGATCGCCACCAGAAAGACAACCTTCAACATTAAGTCCTTCAAAGTTGCCCTATAAAAGGGTTCAAAGGGCGGGGCACACAGAGCTTTGAGAACTAAATTCAGATTCCAAGATGGACAAGGAGAGCTTACCAGGGGACGCAAATGCCTCACTCCCTTCAGGAAACGAGCAACATCTGGGTGCGTGGCCAATGGTACACCCTGTACAGGACCACATAAAGACCCAAGAGCTGCCACTTGGACACGCAATGAGCTACAGGACAGTCCCTTGGCTAAACCAGCCTGAAGGAAACCTAGAATATCGGACACAGCGGCACAGGTGGCAACAATCGCTCTCGCCATGCACCAGGAGTCGAAAACCTTCCATACCCGAACGTAAGACAAAGAAGTAGATGGCTTATGCGATTGCAATAGCGTAGTGACTACTAGGGATGTGAATCGTTTTTTGACGATTTAAAAAAATCATCAGATATTTTTTAAATCATCAAAAATTGTTAGAGTCACGATACAATAGAAATTCCCCTGATTTATCGTGAAAAATCGTAAATCGGGGGAGGGCGGGAAAACCGGCACACCAAAACAACCCTAAAACCCACCCCGACCCTTTAAAACAAATCCCCCACCCTCCTGAACCCCACCAAAATGTTTTAAATTACCTGGTGGTCCAGTGGGGGGGGGGGGGGGCGGCGCGATCTCCCGCTCTCGGGCCATCGGCGCCATTTTGGCTGCCACTAATATAAATGATGCCGATGGCCCGATAAAAAAACCCCCACCCGACCCTTTAAAATTACACCCTTAGCCTCCCCCACTCTCCCGACCCCCCAAAAAACTTTTTACACATACCTGGTGGTCCAGGGGGGCCGTGGGGAGCGATCTCTCGTTCCCACGCTATCAGCTGCACTAAAAAAAAATGGCGCCAATGGCCCTTTGCCCTTACCATGTGACAGGGCAAAAGTAGCGCCGGCGCCATTTTGAATATTGGCAATACGGCCCGCGTGCAGGAGATCGCTCCCGGACCCCCGCTGGACCCCCAGGGACTTTTGGCCAGCTTGGGGGGGGGCCTCCTGACCCCCACAAGACTTGCCAAAAGTCCAGAGGGGGTCCGGGAGCGACCTCCTGCACTCTGGCCGTATTGCCAGTATTCAGAATAGCGCCGGCGCTACCTTTGCCCTCACTATGTCATAGGGGCCGACATGCTTGAGTAGGCACTTAAGTACCATTGTACTTTGTTACTATAAAGATAAATTAAGGCATATTGTAAATTATCTTCAAAGCAAGGAGTGCCCAATATACAATTTGATGCAAAATTATTTAAATTTATGCACAGATACACAAAAAAGCATACATTGCTTATTTTGTAAAAACCAATAAAAACAGTTTTAATACCACATTAGAAGAAGTTACCCTCTTTCATTATTGTTTGTGTTTTGGCACCAAAGTGTAAACAGGAAACATGAAGCTGTGAACTGGTTATGCCTTTTCATAGAATACATTATAGAAATACCAGATTTAAATAATAGAGTACCACTCCACTTCTAAATTTAAGCCTTGTGGGGATATTACTTTCTATGTGAAAATCTAAAATTGTTGTTTTAAATTTAAGACGTTCGTTATGATTTCCCCATACTTCTCTCTCTCTGACCAGATTATGGCTGTTGCATCGGAGGAGGACCCTTGGGCTGAGGTGGGGTTGATGCAACCCGTAGGCGAGGTCCCCACCGTCAGCAGGTGGAGTGGGCCGAAGCTAGAGACCGTTGGAGCTTCACCTATACCAGCCTTCGTTCCCCTCGGGTTGAGCCTTTGGGTGCCGGGGCCAGTAGGACTTAGGTGGGCCTCGAGATTAGTTAGAGATGAAAGGTGATTCAGCCCAGAGACAGCAGCCGGTAGATGGCATAGACCTATTCTGGACTGGATTCGGTACTGGAACTCAGGCACCAAAGGAACAGTGAGTAACTGAAGGCACTCAAGCAAAGGAAGGCCTAAGCCTTGTAAGTCCACGTCCGAAGATAGGTGACAGGAGGCGTCACTGACAGGCTAGGATCAGAGCCAGCGGGGAGTGGAAGTTGTGGCATAGAACTCTGGACCCAGGAAAGTCTGTAGCATAGTCATTCAAAGCAAGGGTCAGGACACGGAGAAGGCAGGCATAGTCAATCAAGGCAGTGGTCAGAGCACGGAGAAGGCAGGCGTAGTCAATCAAGGCCGTGGTCAGGGCACGGAGAAGGCAGGCGTAGTCAATTAAGGCAGTAGTCAGGGCATGGAGAAGGCAGACGTAGTCAATCAAGGCAGTGATCAGGGCATGGAGAAGGTGTAGCAGAGGTCCAAGGCTGGAGAGAAGCTGAAGAGTAGTCAGGCATAGCGGTGATCAAATCCAGAGAGTCAGTCCAACACATAGATGTAACAGGAACAAGGAGAACAGGAACCGGAAACCATAGGAAAACAGGAACACAACGATGAGACGATTCTAGGATCAGCAACGAGTACTTGGAGTACGAGGAGACCTGTTGCAAAGGCAACGCTATGGAATGAGGCCTGAGCTTTTATACGCTGAAGAGTCTGAAGTCAGCATCCGGGTCCACAGCCAGGTTCCCACCGCGGGCCCTTTAAAAGAATCAATGATGCGCACGCGTGCACCTAGGAAGGGGCGTGGTGCTGATGGCGGTGTTACTCCGCAGGCCATGCAGAGAGGCCCAACAAATAGGGATATCTTTGATGGCAACACTGGGTATTGTGGCAGGGCCGGAGGCACTGGAGGGAACCAGAGGTTGGAGCTGGTGGCCCACTGCCGCCAGTGAAGAGGAGTCAGGAGATGGAGTCCATCTGAAAAGGTGAGAGGGTTGCGCTGCAGGGCTGCAGCGGGCGGCATGCATAACAATGGTTGACTTCTTCCATTGTAAGGTTCACAAAATTAGTCAACCTGGTCATCTCACCCTCTTCACTTCATTCCTCTGCCCTTCCCCTAGCTCCTATCACCTTCTCCTCCTATTTTTAAATCACAGTGAAGGAAACTGCCTATATTGTTTCCTCTTTCATACTCACTGCTTGCTCCTCTGACTCTATTCTCACCCAGCTCCTCAGCTCTATTTCTCCTGCAGTTATCTCTTTCATCTATCACATCCTTGACCTATCATTTTACACTGCAACTGCCTTCAAAAATGTTGTGATCATATCACTCTTCAGATAATCCTTACTGGATATCTGCCCTGCTAACTATTGTCCCATTCCCCTCCTTCCTTTCACATACAAACTACTCAATGCACTGTTCACCTCCACTGTCTTAATTTTCTCTCATCTCCAGCTATTCTTGATGTATTCCAGTCTGGTGTTTTCCCTTTACATTCTACAGAAAAGCCCCTACCAAAGTCTCCAATGACTTGTTTATGGTTAAAACAAAAGGCCTTTACTCAATCAATATCCTCCTTGACCTATCCATTGCTTTTGACACTGTTAATTACCACCTATTCCTTGATACTCTGTCCTCACTTGGATTTCAGAACTCTGCCTTGTGTCTTGTCTTGATTCTCTTCTTACTTCTCCCATTGCACTTTTAGTGTCTCCTCTGGTGGATCCTGCTCTACCATGATCCCACTATCAATTAGTGTACTTCAGGGCTCTGTTCTAGTCCATATTCTCTTCTCTCGTTATACTAATTCCCTTGATGGACTGATCTCCTCAAATGGCTTTCAATACCATATTGATGCTGATGATTCCTAGATCTATCTCTCTACACCAGAAATGTAATCAGGAATCCATTCCCAGATCTCAGCCTGCTGGTTCTGAATTGCTGCTTGGATGTCCCACTGGCACCTTAAACTCAACATCCCAAGGCAGAACTCCTTATGTCTCCCATCAAACCTACTTCCCATCTTCTCTCTTTCTCTGCTTCTGTGGATAACACACTCCTTCCAGACCCCTCAGCCTATAGCCTTGGGGCCGTTTCTACCTCTTCACTCTCTTCTCTACACATATCTTAAACACTGCCTAAATGTGTTAATTCTGTATCTATAACAGCACCAAAATCTGTATCTTTCTTTCTGAACACACTACAGGAACCCCTATCTACTCTCTCATCACTTCCTGCTTAAACCACTGAAATCTGTTCTCACAGGTCTCCCAGTGAACCATCTCTCATTATTATAATCTTTCCAAAATTCATCTGCGTAGCTTATCTTTCTCCAAAGCTGCTACAGTCATATAATCCCCCTTATCAAGTCACAATATTGGCTCCCTTTCTATTTTCACATACAATTCCAGCTCTTCTTCCTCATCTACAAGAGCCTTCACTCTGCAGCTTTTCACTACCTCTTCTCTCTTCTCTCTCCCTACTCTTTGTGACCTCTGCTTAAAATGCAAGTCACTCCTATCTGTGCCCTTTTCCACGATTGCCAATTCCTGACTCCTTGCTTTCCACCTTAAGCAATGTGTGCTTGGAATAAACTTACTGAGTTGGGGGGGGGGGGTGTTATGCTCCCTCTCTGGCTTTACTTATATCCAGTTTAAAAAGTCAACTTTTTCCAAATCTCAGCCTACTTAGTTCACTCAGAGCCTCATTGATTTTAACCATTTTCTTAATGCATAAAATTCCAAATTTTACCTCCATGTTTGCCTTGATTATATTGCAAGTTCTACTGGGTAGGGACCAACTCTTATGTGTTTTCGTACATCACTGCGAGTGTATACATTGACTAGCAATATAGGCATGATAAGTAGTAGTAGTACTAATAGTAAGTCCCTTGAAAATGGTGAGAGTTCAGAGAGGAAACTGTCGAACTGAGGAAGGTCCTAGCGAGTTGCTAACTGAAAAAAGGAATGAACCACAGGTTCATATGCTCTGAGAAGTGAAGGAAGCTACAGAGAGAGAAAAAGAGGAGAGTTGCATCCAGTCATAGGTTCAGGAAGAGCGAAAAGAGGAGTAAACCGGCTCCAGAAATCTTAACTGTGAGAGACTAAGATATTTTCTCATGTGGTTTGAGTTTTATTTGATGAACTATTTTGGATACACTGGTCAACAGTGTGCTACTTGGATTGTCTTTGCCTGCCATCAAAGACAAGAAAAGGATTTTAATTTTAAACAGCAGCCTTTGTGTGCAGTATAGTTTTGGCTGACTGGACTGGTATGCATAAGAGCCCCAGAGTAGAGCTAAAATTCCAAAGGCCTTGAAAAAGATCAATCCCCTCTCCCCTCACACCCTGTGCAGAAAGGACTTGGGTGGCATGGGTGCTACAATAGCCCATGACCATCCCTGTGAGCCCCTGTGTCTGTGTCCAGATCTGGGCAGGGGTTACACTTATAGGAGCGGATTTTAAGAGCCCTGCTCGCGTAAATCCGCCCGGATTTACGCGAGCAGGGCCTTGTGCGCCGGTGCGCCTATGTTCCATAGGCCTACCGGCGCGTGCAGAGCCCCGGGACTCGCGTAAGTCCCGGGGTTTTTCGAGGGGGCGTGTCGGGGGCATGTTGGGGGGCGTGTCGGATCGGCGCGGCGTTTTGGGGGCAGGACGCGGCGTTTCAGGGGCGGGCCCGGAGGTGTGGTTTCGGCCCGGGGCGGTCCGGGGGCGTGGCCATGCCCGCGCCCTCCGGAACCGCCCCCAGGTCCCGTCTCAGCGCGCTGGAGGCCCGCTGGCGCGCGGGGATTTACTTCTCCCTCCGGGAGGCGTAAATCCCCCGACAAAGGTAGGGGGGGGTCTAGATAGGGCCAGGGGGGGTGGGTTAGATAGAGGAAGGGAGGGGAAGGTGAGGGGAGGGCGAAAGCGAGTTCCCTCCGAGGCCGCTCCGAAATCGGAGCGGCCTCGGAAGGAACGGCGGCAGGCTGCGCGGCTCGGCGCGCGCCGGCTACACGAAATCGGCAGCCTTGCGCGCGCCGATCCAGGATTTTAGCAGATACGCGTGGCTACGTGCGTATCTACTAAAATCCAGCGTACTTTTGTTGGCGCCTGATGCGCCAACAAAAGTACACGAAGGCGCGCTTTTTGAAAATCTACCCCACAACATTTTAATGCTGAGCTCTAGTTGCTCTCTTGGTCCT
Source organism: Rhinatrema bivittatum (assembly GCF_901001135.1). Taxonomy (NCBI): domain Eukaryota; kingdom Metazoa; phylum Chordata; class Amphibia; order Gymnophiona; family Rhinatrematidae; genus Rhinatrema; species Rhinatrema bivittatum. The sequence goes on along the minus strand of NC_042617.1, from coordinate 113,315,305 downwards.
AGAGAATGTTGGAGGCTTTGTAGGCTGTGAAAACTTTAAAGGACCAGCAAAAGAGATGATAATACATGAATCTTCCACACCACACCAGGCCCCTTCTTCAGATCTGAAAAACTATAATAAACATACAGTATATACCAAGCGTTTTCCCCATAGACGCAATTTGGGCCTGATTTACTCTAGACACAGAATGTGAATCAGGCCTCAAAATGGTAAAAAAAAAAAAGCTTTTCACATATCAAACCCATAAGGAGTGAAACAAAACTGACCCATAAATGATTGTCATTAAATTGTGGTTTCATCATTATCCTTTTTTCTTTGTTGGCATATGTTTCTACTGGATTCTTTTATGGTCTTCCATCATTGTTACAAAATACGAAGGGTCCATAAAGTATTCTTTTTTTGATTACAGGGGTTTGCAATGGTTTTTAAGAAAGTGAAAGTTGAAAAAAACCCCACCTCTGGCTTCTGCTCTTTAAAAGTTAGTAGTTACAGTACTTTTTTCCAGCTGGTAAGCCTATCCTTGAATGTATATGATTACCGGCAACACAGTCTCAGGCTACGTCCAAGGCTGACTGATGATCTGGGAACTGTCTCTTTAATATACTTTGCCACTCTGTCCTTGAGCTTGCAGTGACTTCAGCATTTTCTGGCTAAAGATGAAAGTTATGTACAGCTCAGACATGCAAGCAGAGGTCATTTATCCAGAAAGAACTAACATAACAATGAGTTAAGACATATATTCTGACTCTTTTTGAATTGAATTATTGCACCACTTTAATTTTTTTTTCATTGCTCTCACCCAGCTTTCTCTCTTTCTCCCCTCCCTCTCTTTCTCTCTTGTGCTTTGACTCTTTTAATAATAAAGCACCAAAAATAATAATTCTGTTATCTTGAATATATGGTTCTCTGAATTTTGAAATGGATTGTCCATTGTGGAAATATTTTACCACATCTACCAATATATGAATTAAATTGATATATCATCTACCTAGGCCTATATATCGATATATAGGAAAGCTGGGTGAATTTTCATGCTTTAATTTAAGTGACCAGGAAGGAAAAAACATGGATGGAAAGCATTATAAATGCAGGAACCATACTTTAGAAATCAGATAAGCTGCAAGCAAGATTGGGACCATGTGTTTCAACGGTAGAAGATAAATTTGGCTCCCAAAGAAATAAAAATCTAGCAAAAAAATGTAATATTTCAAAACATTCAGAACTGTATATTATAACTGCATTAAGTATGTTTAAACTTGACCAGCACTTAGAAGGGAAATTCAGTTGAATACTGGATATTGCAGAAAGTCTTGCTAGTAGTTGAAGAGTGGGCTTCCTTCTAAACAAATATAGATCAAATGCTCCAGTAGTTCATCAAGGAGCTTTATGTTGTTGGTGGTGTGTTTTGGATAAGTTCCCATGTCTGTGAATATTAAGATTCGATAACACTTTTCACAAGAGCAGTAATGCTAATCCAAATGTTATCCCCTACCCAGATGTCTACATGCCATGTATGTACCATATAGTGTAACAGAGGTAACAGATGGGGTAGCAGCAGACAAGAGAGAATACCTGACTAATCAATACTTCAGCTAAGTAAACAATATGTATACTTCCCATCTACTAGTACTTTGTAGATATGTTACTCTTGGAGAGTATCAAAAGTAGTAGATCAAAGGGCACATTTTTGATATGATGCAAATGAGGAAGGAAAACAAGAAAATGCAGGAATGACATTTAGGAAGGGAGTATAATGCTACATACCCTGCATATCTGAAGTCATGGAAACGTCTATAGTCCTTGCCTGAACATCCAGATCTCTTAGCAACACATCAAAAAGGCTATGAACTGTTAGACACAAGTTGACCTAAGACAAGAGATGAGGCTAAGGTGGGCAGGGTTGTTAAATGACTCCATGTCAGTTAGAACAGACTGAATCAATCCTAGTTAAACTTCATTGCATGCACGAAAGGTCAGAGATTTCTTAGGAAATTCAGAACTATATCTTCATGCATACTATGGAGTAAACCAAGGACTGGATCATCATGTCCCATGTGACTTGGAGTCATTTTGATCACTACCAGTTGCTCCTTGGTATGAACCCTAGGAAGGAAGAATGTGGTAGAGGAAAGGAGAAAGAAAGAGAACATTCATAGGTATTATGAATATCTCAATCAACATATACTTTTAAATTAGGCCATTCTTGAACGCATATTGATAGCACCTAAGCATTATAGAATGAGTACAGAATTTCATTATGCATATATAAGTTCTCCTAGTTTAGAAAACAAACTGGCATTACTTTTAGAGTCTCAGATTCCAGCACATTATTTTATATCTGCCTACACAGTTCCTTAACACTAAAAATGTCAAAGGTTCCCAAATACTGTAGCATTCCACCCCTTCAGATAATATACAGGGTGACCCATGCAAAAGTAGCCTGAATCCAATGCACTGGTATTAGAGGTGGGCTACTTTTCCATGGGCCACCCTGTATATTTTCATGGTAGACTAAGGCTAAAGGGCTTGGTTCATCTACTCATCAACAATTTTCTGGTAAAAAAAAAAAATTGCCACATTGGTTGAATAAAAATATTAGTAACCTATGTTTAAAAAAGGCTGCTGAGAGGCCCCACAGGGCTTTTAGGGCATATTTCTACCCAGCAATGTAATATATAACCAGATTCATTCTAATATGCATGAGCCTCATTATTACTTTTCAGACATGTAAAGTTGTTCTGCTGACATCTACAACATCCAGAATGGGATGGAACAAGTGTACACTATACAGAATATTCTTATGTCATGAAGACGCAAGAAACTAAAGAACCCTTGCCAACATTTCAATCACCAGTTAAATATGGTCTGAAACACTTATATGCCTCTTTTCCATTGGAAACAATTAGAGAATGCCAATATGGCAGAGGTCCTAATGTTAAATAGTATTTGTGCATCACTGATTTCTACCTACATGTACAGGAAAATAAAAAAAAAAAGGTAATTGCCTTATCACAATGTGAATGTAATTAGCTATCTCTCACAGGTAACACAATAAGGGAATCTGGAAGGCTTAAGAATTAATAAACTGCATTAAAACAGGGACTTTTGACTGCATCTAGGTAGAGAGTACATCAAGCTAGGTAGAGAATACATTGGACAAATCAATTCCTCTTTTACCTTTCATCGCTCCAAATGACAGAAAATCTCCGGTGATGTTAACTTTGCTGTTCTTACCTCTGACTGTGTATGTAAAATTGCCGCCCCCCCCAAACCTACTCCACCCTCCTCAAACCCACCCCAAATTAAAAGTGCCCCTCTTAGTGTTACATATTGGTTTTTATAAAGGCACTCTCTCTCTTTCTTTCTCTCTCATAAACATGCCTGTGGTGGTTTAATTTGGATATGAAAATTAGCACTGGTATGATAAATTTATCACAGCTTTGAATCTAGGTCTAAATTTTAACTCATTCCCTTAACCTTATTTTCCCATTCTTTATTAACTCTGTTGAATAGCTTAATGTTATCTGTAAAAATAAATACATCCCTTCCTGTCTCTTTGCAATTTCGCTTATTAAAACATAAAATAAATCTGTGGAACAGGAAGGATATCAGTGGTTTCTTAATAGTCACTGTTCTCTCTTTGGCATAAGGGAGCAGGCTAGTACCTAGTAGGGGTGTGCATTCGGATTGACCGCATTAGTAAAACGCAACTCATATTTTTTTTTTACTTAAAAAATTGATTCGACATAAACGATCGGATTTCCCACATATCGAACATAGATATGTTCGATATGTGGGAAATCGCGATTGTTGAGCCAAAATAAAAATATAAACCCCCTCACCCTCCTTAATCCCCCCCCCCCCGACTTACCACAACTCCCTGGTGATGGAGCGAGGAGTGAGGATGCCATTTCTGCAATCCTTGGCAAGAAGCATGTGACGTCGGTGGCACGTCGAGTGACGCGGCGTCACGTGATTCCCGGCTCGTTCGCGCCGGACGGCTCGTTCGGCCCAAAAAGAACTTTTGGCCAGCTTGGGGGGGCCTCCTGACCCCCCCAAGCTGGCCAAAAGTTCTTTTTGGGCCGAACGAGCCGTCCGGCGCGAACGAGCCGGGAATCACGTGACGCCGCGTCACTCGACGTGCCACCGACGTCACATGCTTCTCGCCAAGGATTGCAGAAATGACGTCCTCACTCCTTGCTCGATCACCAGGGAGTTGTGGTAAGTCTGGGGGGGGATTAAGGAGGGTGAGGGGGTTTAATTTTTTTTTTGCACATATGTACATATACCCAACTCATTGGATTTTTTTTATGTCCATATTGGCCGCAAGTGGGACCCCCTTTCGGACATAAAAAATATGAACATAAAATTTTGCTCTGCACATCCCTAGTACCTAGCCCTTGACTCATTAAGTAACACTGGTAACTCCAAAATACTGTGAGCCATGACTCTGACCATCACATCTGGAGGCCAGGGATGTACAGAGGCAACATTTTCATTTTAATTTGTTTATTCATTTCAAAGGTCACCTCTATTCATTTATTTATTCATTCCATTCATTTTCTGTTTTTCTTTAAAGTCAATGAGAGAAGCAAGGCTGTCTATTTTGAGCCCCAAAGTTAGGATTTTCTAATCAATTTTTTTTATTTATACCATTTTAATATATATAGATAGCAATTACAGCTTATCAATGAATGGGTCAAAAATTAATAATAAAGTTGAAATGATACATATTGGTCTTCAATACTTTAGACAAAGTATATGTTAAGTAGAAATTAAAACAAAATAGACCTATACCATCAAAAAAGGAATTAACCTGTTATAAGGAAACTGGGAGATCCAAGTACCTTACAGAGCAACAAGAAGGAAAAACATATTATAAAGGAAATCAGAAGGTTAAGAGCATTCTCTACCTAACCTGTGTTCAAAGTGAAGAGAGAATATTTATGTAGGCAAACGTGCATCAAAGAAAAATATCACATGTGATAGGAAAAGGGGTGTGTTTTATGGTAATAGGCAGTTTATTGCAAAGTTTACTAATACCTATGTGAAATGACCACTGGGTGGACCATTTTTAATAGTTTTGAAGCTTCTGGAGAGAGAAAGAGAGAGAGAGAGAGAGAGAGAGAGAGAGACTAGCCATAGTGCCCTCACACTAGATAGGTATTTATATCTCTATGGGAAGCCCACCTAGCAACTCAAGGTGAGGTTTAGGTATTAGTGTAGGGGTTAGGGGTCACTTTGACATTCAAAGTGAGACGTACGAACAGCACATTGCTCTCTTGTGAAGATTTGAGGACCTTTGGAGTGAGGAAACTCACCTAAAGATGAGATTTGTGCAATGTTCTCTCAACCTAGCTTGATGGACTCTCTACCTGGGTAAACACTTCTCCCGGAGTTACCACACTCAGAGTTGAGAAGAACCCCTCAATTACCGGCTGAGAAAGGGACTGAATTGGAATAGTCAGGGTCTATGTCCTTATTCTCCCCTTCCTCTTCGTATGGGGCATAATTTTGTGGAAATTGAAAAATATCGGGAGCTCACTCTGCACACAACCTTCTACCAAGTGGCCATCTTGGATCTACACCTAAATCTCCCTCATGGATTTTCTAATCAATTCTAATGAAACTTGTGGGTAGACATCATTAGAAAGGGAAGGAGTATTTGAAGACGCCAAGACTGTAGCAAAGTTGCACCAAAAGTGGCATAAATAGCCTAAGACACTATAAAGGGGCAAAAGGGTACCAGCAGAGAAGGATTTAGGATTTTGTGACTCCTAAGCACTTTTGTCACATTTATTTATTTATTTGATTTATAGTCCACCTTTCAGACACTTCAAAGCAGATTACATTCAGGTACAGTGATTTTATCTCCCCACTTCCTGTAAGGGCCTGCAACAAATCTTAGCCAGCCTGCTGCCCCTAAATGTTTGCCACCCTAGGCACAGGCATGATGGGTACTATTGTCAAATCCAGGGCTGGGTACCAGCAGTGGCAGAAGTTCTGCAAGATACCATGAGAGGAACAAAGCAGCAGCAGGAATGTCAAGAACACCCCAAGACTTCAAAAAATAGCATCAAAAACAATGGTATGCATCTCTGAAAGCAGAACAAGAGGGGCAAAGTGGCACCAAGCGTGGCATGAACATCCTAAGGCACCATGATGGTGGAAAAAAGCAGCAAAGGAGGCAGAGAAACCCAAAGGCACTAAAAAGGGAAAAATCAGCACAAATAGTGGCATGAATACTCCAAGGAACAATGAGATGTGCAAAACAGCCACCCAGAGAGGCAAGAACACACCAAGGTGTAAAGTCTGGGGTATGGTAGCAATGTTGATGGCAGAAAGCCCCTCCAAGGTATAGAATAAGGGGATTATTAGCAAGACAGAGTGGCAACAAGACCCTAAGTTGTAAAGTCTGGAGTATGGCAGCAAGACTCCCAAGGTGAAGTATAAGGGGTATAGCAGCAAGGCAGAGTGGAAGAAGAGACCCCTAAGATGTTAAGTATGTGGTATGGCAGTACGGCTAACAGAAAGTCCCCCAAGATGGTATATCAAGGATATGGCATCAGGCAAAGTGACAGCAAGACCCCCAATATATAGAATAAGGAGTAGAGCAGCAATGCAGAATAGTATCAAGACCCCAAGATACTTTCAAATATCCTGCCACTCACTTGAACATTCTGGCCAAGGCATATTGATTTTCAAGAAGGCAAACTTTTCCCATCAACTCTGCCTGCTCCTCTTGAGGGTTGCTTTCAACATAATCAGTATCATCAACCTTCTCCATTTCCTCACTGGGAGGCTAAGACACTACTGACTAAAGGTACAAATTCTCATTTCTTTCTAGCTTCTCAGTAACTTCTAATTCAGGGAATCAGTTTTTGAAAATACTGCCTACACTACCTTCAAAGCAGTAATTATGGAAGCACACCTGCTGGTTCTGGGTGTTGCACTTCTGCTGTCCTTGTCCTTGCCCTACCCTACTTGTTACAGTTGTGGACCCTTGGATGACCACAGCAAGCGTCCCAGCCGGGAGGCGGCTCGGAAGAGACTCAGGGAAGGCTTCGTCACTGGAAGTCAGAGGTCCCCCTCGGACTAGGTGGAGTCCTATGTGACCAAGGACCCTCGGCAGTGGCCGAAGAGATGGACGACGGTTGGGCCCGGGTGGCTGGAGGGTCTTCACCCTGGAAGCTGGTACTCCCCCAGGAGGAGCCCGTAGGAGTCCGGCCACTGGGACTTAGGAGATTCACCCTGGAAGCCAAAGCACCCCCCCCCCCCCCGAGGAGCCCGTAGGGGCCCGGCCGCTGGGACTTAGGCAAATCTTCTGGGCCAGGGAGCACCGAGTACCTGAGGTGTGGAAGAAGCCGAAGGCGGAGTCCAGGAACGAAGCCGGGTTGGAGGCCATGAGTCAAACCAAAGCCAGGAATGAAGCAGGAGATGGAGTCAAGGACGGAGCCGGAGTCAGAACCAGAGTCAGAAGTGAAGCCAAGCCAGGGACTGAAGCTGGAGACGAAGTCGTGGAACGAAGCCGGGTCGAAAGCCAAAGGTCAGAAGTAGATACCAGAACCAGGGGACGGAGGCAGGAGACGAGTCAGGAGGCAAGCCGGGTCGAAGACAGGAAGCAATCACCAATACACAGCAACTAGCAGTCAGGAACCCTGAAGAACCTCGTTGCAAGGCACTGGAGTAGTCTGGATGCAGGGTACTTATACCCTGAGGGCATCTGACGTCACCTGCGGCAGGACTGAGGTTTTTCCCACGTTGGCCCCTTTAAATGGAGCTCCTCCCCACGCGTGCGTGAGTCAGGGGGCGGGGCAAGCTGCGCCGGACCATCGGCATCTCTCCCGAGGAGGGAGAGACGCGCTGGAGGGCCTGCAGGCCCGAGGAACCCCCGAAACGGCCCGGGCCGTTCCCGAGGTAGGTGGAGGGACCGGGGCACGGCCCGGGACCATAACACTACTAACACCAGCCTCAGTTGGCTCTTCTGCCTTTTCACCCTGCTTCAAAGGAAGAGGGAGAGGAACAGGTGGTGATGGCTCATTCTTTCTCAATTTTAAATTCTTATGGCTTGAGCTGGCTTCTACACCACACTTTCTGTAGCTAAAAAAAACATCTTTTAAGTTTAGAGGCAGGATTTTGATTTTTCTAATTGTTAGTACTCCTTTTCTTCTAAAATGGGTTGGTGCTGCAACAGCACTCAGACTTCTGCCCCTGCCATTTTTCTGCTCATTGCCATTCCCTTTAGCATAATGGAATTGGAAGTGGTTACTGCAGGTTTGGATATCTCAATATACTTTATTACTGTATCACTCTCCAGTTCTATTCTAATACTGACTAAGGGTCTATCTCACACATAATCAAGTTGACAGAATTAGTTCACTTCAGTGCCTATCAAGAGTTAGCAGCTTGCTAGTGGCACAAATTCTCTCTCTGCCAAATAAAAAAATTATTATTTTTTTAAAGATTTTTTTTTAATAAGAGAGATGACAAGACAAGCTTTCCCTCTGAAATCTAACAGTGAAAATGGAGTTTCTTTGCACATACTCAGACTTTTCAGTGGGAGGACATCAACATCACTTGATCCTTATGCCAGCAATAAACTAGTTAAAAACATGCTTCTCCTTGATTGTCCTCTTGTCTACTTGCCTACTTCTTCCACCTCAGCTCTGGCCTGGCTGCTACATAACACAGACATAAGTTGGTTGGTCTAGTTACTAGTCTATCTGCAGAACTTGAATGGAAAACATAAACAATTAAAACAGAAATTTTCTAAACAGCAAAATCCCCAATCCTTCTATCCCGTCAGCATTCATCATAAAAACCAAAACAATATAATATAAAACTGCACAATCAGAAAAACAGAGCCCTGACAACAGAAATATTACTAATAAGTATTGAGGTTGCCTAGAGCATTGTGTGTGGCGTGCAAAACATCATACAAATACAAATCCATAGAAAGCAAGACTATATCAAAACTAACGCTATAGAGGCAATCAATGATCAAATTTGAATTAATGAATGGAAAGGGGTCAGTAAGAAAATCCACAGCTCTAGTGCTAAACTTTCAAAAGGGAAACTTTGATAAAATGAGAAAAATAGAAAAAAACTGAAAGGACCAGCTACAAAGGTAAAAAGTGTGCAAGAGGCATGGACATTGTTAAAAAATACCATCCTAGAAACATAGTCCAGATGTATTCCACACATTAAGAAAGGTGGAAGGAAGGCAAAACGATTATTGGCATGGTTAAAAGGTGAGGTGAAAGAGGCTATTTTAGCCAAAAGATCTTCATTCAAAAATTGGAAGAAGGAACCAACAGAAGTGTTGCACCCGGCACTCACAAACGGCTGCGACCTCTCATGCTGACCTCTTTTTTCTTTTCACCATCAATCATTGGGAGAATGGCGGCCTCCGCCAACCAACGCCGACTTCCCCAGCGTCCCCGGGACAGCGTGGGCGCTGCTGACCGCCATCTTACTTCCAGCATCACTTAGACTCACTCGTGCAGGGCCTCCTTATGAATACATCATGGCGGGAACCTCGGGGGTGTCCCCTCCCGATGACGTCAACACCACTAGTGTATTTATACTGACTGGCCCATTGCTAAGAAGAGTTAGCAAGGGCTTCACTCGCTTGTTAAATCCGCTCTAACTAGGATCTTCTGTTCCAGACTCTCCTCCTGGCATTTGGACGCTCAAAGTACCCACTCCGCGGGGGCTCTTCCGCATCTTGGCTATCAGCTCCTCAGAGGGCCCTCCTGCCTAGGACTTCCTGACCCGCTCCTCAGGTATCTCTGCTGGGACTTCCTTGTGTGAATACATTCTCCAACTTCTATCATCCTCACTGAAGATTCCACAGTGTACCCCATTCCTCGGGCCACTACTGTTCTTCAGTCTATCTACGCTGCTCTGTCTGTGCCAGGATACTGCACCAACTACTCTGGGTCTACGGCTTGGTTCCTGTATCACCGACCTCTGCCTGCCTAATACAGCTTCCTCACTGTACCCCGTGCTGCGGGCCACTACCGGATCTGCACTCAATCTACATCAACCTTCAGGAACCCCCGGGTGTACCTTGTGCTGCGGGCCACTATAGGACCCTCGGATCTACATCAACATCCTGACTACTTTTGCTCAAAGACTATGTTATTACATTTCCTGCTTCTCGGGTTAAGTACTATCTTTTCTCCTTAATAAAGTCTCTCACAGCTGTGTCCTACGTCACTGAGACCATGCCTACTGACGGTGAAGCCCACGGGGCTCCTCCCTGAGGGCGGAGACACCTCCCACCTCGGCTCAGAGTTCACAAATTTATCAAAACCATAACAAGAAGATTGCTAACTCCATGGACCCGGCTCAGCTCTCAGCTCTTCAGGCCATCCCTGGTCTGGCCCAACGTCTAGCCGAACAACAACGGACACTAGAGACTCTGACTGATGCTTTTAATCAGCTGAACACCCAGCTGAACTCTACAAGAATGCCTAACACGGCCATCTCCTCTCCCACAGTGACACCTGTACATCTCTCCGTACCCTTGCCAGCGCCTACACGCTTTACAGGTGATCCCCTGTTATGTAGGGGCTCTCTAAATCAGTGCTGTATGTACTTTTTGCTTCAACCTACCTATTTCCCAGACGTGGTCTCCAAAACCACATACATTCTATCTCTGTTAGATGGAAAAGCCCTGGCCTGGGATTCACCTCTTTGGGAACGTAATGACCCCATACTCCAGGACTTGGCAGGATTTCTCACACTCTTTCGTTCAGAATTCAATGATCCCGCCTGCAAGACCATCACTGGATCTGCTCTCCTGTATTTACAACAAAGTACCAAATCTTTGACTGATTATGTTATTGAGTTTAAAACTTTGTCCTCAGAACTACACTGGGACCTGGGTTGTCTACAGACCATCTTCCTGGAGGGTCTCAACCCCCACATCAAAGACAAACTAATGGCACATGACCTCCCCAATACTTTAGACTTTCTCATCAATCTCATTCGAAGAATTGATCGACGCCTGTGTGAACGCTCACAAGAGGTAAAGAGTTCTAGGAAAATATCTTAGGGAGGTTCCCGTCTTCTCCCAGTGCCAGTTACTCTGACCACTCCTATGCCTCAGAAAGAGGAGGAAGAGCCAATGCAACTAGGATGAAGCCACCTTATGTCAAAAGAGAGGCGTTATCGAAAGAGACTTGGCCGCTGCATGTATTGGGGACAACCAAGCCATGCGATACCTTCCTGTCCCATTTATCCAGGAAATTTGCAGACCTAGGATCCGCCAGAGGACTCTAAGTCTAACCTCTCCATCTCCTCCAGTGACACTTCAGAAGCCCTTGAATTCCACACGCTAGCCCTAGTAAATTCTGGGGTAGTTGGAAACTTCATACTCTGTCAACTCATAGAACACCTACAAATTCCAACAGTTCGGACACTCACTCCACTACTACTGTTGTCCATTCACAGCGAGCCTCTACCTGGTGAGGTCTCTTTTACCACTCAGCCGCTTTGCTTATGTACTAGATCTCTGCATTCTGAGACCATCACATTTTTAGTCCTGGACAAAGCTATTCATCCAGTGGTACTTGGGATACCATGGCTTCAAACCCATTCTCCCCAGTTCGATTGGACTTCCATGGAACTTTCTCAGTGGGGAGAAGCCTGACATGGAAGATGCCTAGAGGTAGAAACCCATATGTCTTGCTTGACTACTACCATCTCTCTTCCAGGCCAACCTCCACAGTATCAGTCCTACCAGGACGTATTTTCTAAACAAGCGGCAGATGTTTTACCACCTCACCGGTCTTTTGACTATGCCATCAACTTAGTGCCAGGTTCCAAACCTCCTAAAGGAAGGGTATACCCACTTTCTTTATCCGAGACAAAGGCTATGCCTGCTTACATCCAGGAGAACCTGGCAAAACTATTCATATGGCCTTCAAAGTCCGGGGGTGGTCCCGAGTCCTCCGGCACAGCGGCTGTGCTGGGGGTTGGCGCGCCGGCAGCCAGCCGGCACATGTAACTCCTGCAATAAAGGTAGGGGGGGTTTAGATAGGGCAGGGGGGTGGCTTAGATAGGGGAAGAGAGAGGAAGGAGGGGGAAGCAAACGGAAAGTTCCCTCTGAGGCCGCTCCTATTTTGGAGCAGCCTCAGAGGGAACAGCGAAAGCCATCGGGCCTCCCCTAGGGCTCGGCGCGCGCAAGGTGCACAAGTGTGCAGCCCCTTGTGCATGCCGACCCCGGATTTTATAACATGTGCGCAGTAGTGCGCACAAATGTACGCCGAGCATGTAAGATTAAAAATCTGCCCCTAAGGCTCTGCTTCATAAAGCTGGTCAACAAGAGAAGACGTTTTATGATGCCCATCACAGAGCAGCTCCATTACTTCATCCTGGAGATAAGGTATGGTTAAGTACCCATTTCATTCGTCTCAAATTGCCTTCAGTTTGATTTGCACCTCGGTATATAGGACCATTTCCTATACTATGTCACCTGGGTCCAGTCATATACAGCTTGCAGTTACCATCATCACTAAAGATCCACTTCTCCCTGCTGAAACCACTCATCTTGTCCAAGTTTTCTAAGCAGACACCTGAGCAGCAGCTCCTCTCCGCGGAGGAAGCCATAACCTACCAAGTAGATGACATCCTAGAAGTGCGGAAACATGGGAGACGATGGGAGTATCTATTTTCCTGGGAAGGTTTCGGACCAGAGGAAAACAGGTGGGAACCCACAAGTAATATTCTGGACAAAGAACTAATCAGGCAATTCCATCTGGCTCACCCCAGGAAGCTGAAACCCCCGGGGAGGGGCCCTATGAAACGGGGTACTGTTACGCCTGTCGGTCGCAGATGGCTGCAACCTCTCATGCTCACCTCTTTTTTCTCTGCACCATCAATCATTGAGAGAATGGCGGCCTCCGCCAACCAACACCGAATTCCACAGCGTCCCCAGGATAGCGTGAGCGCTGTCGACCGCCATCTTACTTCCAGCTTCACCTAGGTGCGTGCGCGCATGCAGGGCTTCCTTATGAATATGTCATGGCGGGAACCTCGGGGGTGTCCCCTCCCAATGATGTCAACACCACTAGTGTATTTATACTGACTGGCCCATTGCTAAGAAGAGTTAGCAAGGACTTCACTCGCTTGTTAAATCCGCTCTAACTAGGATCTTCTGTTCCAGACTCTCCTCCTGGCATTTGGACGCTCAAAGTACCCACTCCTCGGGGGCTCTTCCGCGTCTTGGCTATCAGCTCCTCAGAGGGCCCTCCTGCCTAGGACTTCCTGACCCACTCCTCAGGTATCTCTGCTGAGACTTCCTTGTGTGAATACATTCTCCAACTTCTATCATCCTCACTGAAGATTCCACAGTGCACCCCGTTACTCGGGCCACTACTGTTCTTCAGTCTATCTACGCTGCTCTATCTGTACCAGGATACTGCACCATCTACTCTGGGTGTACAGCTTGGTTCCTGTATCACCGACCTTTGCCTGCCTAGTACAGATTCCTCGGCGTAGCTCATACTGCAGGCCACTACCGGATCTGCACTCAGAGATATCTACATCAACCTTCAGGAACCCCAGGGTGTACCCTGTGCTGCGGGCCACTATAGGACCCTCGGATCTACATCATTATCCTGACTACTTTTGCTCAAAGACTGTGTTATTACATTTCCTGCTTAATAAAGTCTCTCTCACAGCTGTGTCCTACATCGCTGAGACATTGCCTACCGACGGTGAGGCCCACGGGGCTCCTCCCTGTGGTCAGAGACACCTCCCACCTCGGTCTGGAGTTTACAAATTTATCAAAACCATAACAAGAAGAAAATAGGATAAAGCATAAGCATTGGCAAGTTAAATGTAAGACATTGATAAGACAGGCTAAGTGAGAATTTGAAAAGAAGTTGGCCATAGAGGCAAAAACCACAGTAAAACCTTTTTAAAATATATTCAAAGCAGAAAGCCTGCGAGGAAGTCAGTTGGACTGTTAGATGATTGAGGGGTTAAAGGGCATTTAGAGAAGATAAGACCATTGTGGAAAGATTAAACTGCCTAGATCTACTCCATGTATGTATTATATGCGCTATATAAAATATTTTTAAATAAATAAATAAATCACAAGCAGATTGTGATAAATTGCAGGACGACCTTGTGAGATTGGGAAATTGGGCATCCAAATGGCAGATGAAATTTAATGTGGATAGGTGCAAGGTGATACATATAGGAAAAAATAACCCATGCTATAGTCATACGATGATAGGTTCCATATTAGAAGCAACCACCCTGAAAGAGATCTAGGCTTCATGGTGGATAATACATTGGATAATCATCAGCTCAGTGTGCTGCGACAGTCAAAAAAGCAAACAGAATGTTAGGAATTATTAGGAAGGGAATGGTGAATAAAACGGAAAATGTCATAATACCTCTGTATTGCTCCAAGTTGAGGCCATACCTTGAATACTGTGTACAACTCTGGTCACCACATCTCAGAAAAGATATAGTTGCGATGGAGAAGGTACAGAGAATGGCGAACAAAATGATAAAGGGGATGGAACAGCTCCGCTATGAGGAAAGACTAAAAAGGTTAGGACTGTTCAGCTTGGAGAAGAGACGGATGAGGGTGCATATGATAGAGGTGTTTAAAACCATGAGAGGTCTAGAATGGGTAAATGTAAATTAGTTATTTACTCTTTTGAATAATAGAAGGACTAGGAGCACTCTATGAAGTTAGCATGTAACACATTTAAACAAACTGGAGAAAGTTCTTTTTCAATCAATGCACAATTAAGCTCTGGAACTTGTTGCCAGGGGATATAGTTAGTGCAGTTAGGGGCAGATTTTCAAAGGCTACGCTCGTAACATACGCATGTAACCCGAGAAAATCTGCCCCTGCGTGCGCCGAGCCTATTTTGCATAGGCTCGGCAGCGCGCGCAAGCCCCGGGACGCTCGTATGTACCAGGGCTTCGAAAAAGGGGTGGGAAGGGGGCTGGTCCGGGGGCATGGTGGCAGTCCAGGGGCAGTCCCGAGGCTTCCTTCATTGCGGCCATGCCGGAGGTTCGCGCGGTCGTGCTGAAGGTTCACGCGCCGGCAGCCGGCTGACACTCGCAAATACACCTGCCTGAGGCAGTCGTAAGAAATAAAATAAGGTGGGGGGGGGATTTAGGTAGGGCTGGGTATGGGTTATATAGGGGAAGGGAGGGAAGGTGGGGGGATCGAAAAAAAAGTTCGGTTGGGGGGACCGAAATAAAAGTTCCCTCCAAGGCCATCGGGAGTCCCCTAGGGCTTGGCGCGCTCAAGGTGCACAAGTGTGCACCCCCTTGCGTGCGCCGACTCCAGATTTTATAACATGTGCACACATGTTATAAAATCAGGCGTAGATTTGTGCATGCCGGGTTGCGCACACAAATCTACGCCCGCGCATAAGTTTTAAAATCTGTCCCTTAGTGTAGCTGGGTTTAAAGTAGTTTGGATAAGTTGTTGGAGGAGAAGTCCATTACCTGCTATTAATCAAGTTGACTTAGAAAATAGCCACTGCCCAGTAGCATGGGATAGACTTAGTTTTTGGGTTGTTGCTAGGCACCGGTAGCCCCTGTGACATAGTGAGAGCAAAGGCTATCGACGCCATTTTGAATACCGGCAGCTGACAGCCTGAGTGCAGGAGATCGCTCCAGGACCCCCGCTGGACCACCAGGGACTTTTGGTAAGTCTTGGGGGGGGGTCAGGAAGGTGGGGGGTTTATTTGTTAGATACGTTGTATTTGTTGGGGTTCACCATACGTTTCGTGACCCCACAAATATAATGAATAGGGACATATACGTTGCGGATTGCCAGTACGTCGAAAACGAATGTACACCCCTACCACCCATTTCCACCAGTTAGTTACCAAAAATCACTTGCCCAGTTACAGCAGTTTTGCACAGGATTTAGGAATAACATAAAGGACAAATTGGCCTGGCTTTTATATCTTCAGTGGACTTTGTATTAGAATAGTCATTAGGGATGTGAATCGGGCTTCGGACGATTGAAAATATCGTCGATATTTTCAAAATCGTCAAAAATCGGGGGCTCCCCAAAAATGATAGGAAAACCCCACGATATTGATCGTGGGGGATTCCCTTATCATTTTGGGGGAGGGCGGGAAAACTGGCACACAAAAATAACCCCTAAACCCACATCGACCCTTTAAAAGTAACCGCATAGCTTCCCCCACCCTCCCAACCCCCCCAAAAAAACTTTTTACAGGTACCTGGTGGTCAAGTGGGGGTGCCGGGAATGATCTCCCGCGATCTCCCGGTCCGGGCTGTCCTCCCGCTCCCGGGCCATCGGCTGCCAGTAATCAAAATGGCACCAATGGCACTTTGCCCTTACCATGTGACAGGGTATCCATGCCATTGGCCGGATCTTGTCACATGGTAGGAGCACTGGATGGCCGGTGCCATCTTGTGCTCCTACCATGTGACAGGGGCTGACCAATGGCACCGGTAGCCCCTGTGACATAGTAAGGGCAAAGGCTATTGGCGCCATTTTGATTTCTGGCAGCCGATGGCCCGAGTACAGGAGATCGCTCCCGGACCCCCGCTGGACCACCAGGGCTTTTGAAAAGTCTTGGGGGACCCTCCTGACCCCCACAAGACTTGCCAAAAGTCCAGCGGGGGTCCGGGAGTGACCTCCTGCACTCGGACCATCGACTGCCAGTATTCAAAATGGCGCCGATAGCCTTTGCCCTTACTATGTCACAGGGGCTATCGGTGCCATTGGTCAGCCCCTGTCACATGGTAGGAGCACAAGATGGCGCCGGCCATCCAGTGCTCCTCCCATGTGACAGGATCCAGCCAATGGCACGGATACCCTGTCACATGGTAAGGGCAAAGGGCCATCGGCGCCATTTTGATTAGTGGCAGCCGACGGCCTGGGTGCGGGAGGATGGCCCGGAGCGAGAGAACACTCCTGGGACCCCCACTGGACCACCAGGTACCTGTAAAAAGTTTTTTGGGGGGTCGGGAGGGTGGAGGAAGTTAAGGGGTTACTTTTAAAAGGTCGGGGTGGGTTTTTTGTTTATCGGCTGTGGCACAGCCGATAAACAAAACCGCGATCGGGCCCGATTGAAAAAAACCTATATGTGAATTGGAACCAGAATCCGAACCGATTCTGGTTCCGATTCACATCTCTAATAGTCATTCTTACTAATCATTGCCTAAATAAAAGAATGAACATGAGTCTACCCATCTTGTTATCATAGGGTGCTCTCCACAGTACCTCAGTGCCTTCGGTACTGGAGTTTATACAAGTTGCTCTGCCTTAGAGCTGGTTATCTCCCAAGGAAAAAATCATTGACAATATTTAAACCTGTGTCTGTTGTGGTTCAATATATTGTACATTGAAATGAACTTAGAAGAATTAAATAGATCTCCTGTGGGAAATCTCTATAACGCAGGCACCAGAGGAGGAATGAGACCAGGAAAAATTCCACTGCCTAATCAATGAATTCCCTGATTCTCTCTGGTACTGATACACATTTACCCTTGAAGTCCCTGCACGTAATGATCTAGGTGGACCTCTGCCTTCCAACATCTCAGCAACATTGGCTTCCAAAGTGATTGACTCTGGGGTTTGTAGGAATTTTAGAGAAATTTTGGTGACTAAGACACTCCAGCTTATTTATTTATTTTTATTTATTATTTATTTAATAGAAATCCTTCTATTCTGCCTATAATAATTTTGTTAAGCTAAGCAGATTACAAAATCAAAATAAAACAATGTTAAGACGAACAATAAAAAATAAAATATTAAAATTTGTCAGGAAACACTTCAGTAAATGACTACTTTATATTGTGCTCGGGGGTGGACCCTTGTCCTGGGACAGTGATGGAACATCTCCTGAAAGGGAACAGGAGGTAACTGCCCCCAGGGGGCGGAGCACTGGAGGAGACAGAGGCTGTGAAGAGCTTCACCACTGGAAGCCCAAGGTCCCCCCAGGAGGAGCCCATAGGGACCCGGGCCACTTGGACTTAGGTGGGCCTCGCAGGGTCTCCAGAGAGAATGAAAGCCTGGATAGCCCACGGACACAGGGGGAGCACGATCGGGTTTGAAGGTGGAGGCTGGTTGGAACAAGGAGAACCTGAACAGAGTTGGTGATGACAAGGCGAGGAACGGAGCCAGAATCTGGAGACAAAGTCAGGCAAGCAAAGGTCAAGATCCAGAGGTCAGTCCGAGGGATGGTCAGCAAAGCAGGGGTCAGGTACCGGAGGTCACATGAGGTCAAAGGCAGGCTAAGGTCTTGAGTCAGATGGCAGGCAGACAGGCAGGTCAGAAGCAAGCTGAGGTCTTTGAGGCAGGTGGCAGGCAGGCGGGTCAGGAGCAAGCTGAGGTCAGTACCAGTAAGACAGTCCGAGGGTACTACCTGGGTAGACAGACAGACGAACACAGGAACAAGCAGGACACAGGAACTAGGATGCAGGAACAAGTCAGGAACAGAACTGGAACAGAAGGATCCTGGAACGAGACTAGGAATCGGCAAGAACCAAATAAAGAGGCAATCTTAGAACAAACCGACCTGATTGCCAAGGCAAGGAAGCATTGGCAGGAATTTCCTTATATCGAGGGATCAATCAGGGCGTGCCACGGAGCTAGGACCCACCCTTGGCCCTACATGAGTCCGCATGGTCCGCGCGCACGTATGGGCGTGGCTAACATGGCCGAGGACACCGAGCCTTGGCGTGAGGCCTGGCGAGCAGTGGAAGGCCCGGCAATTGCCGCCGCGGGACACCAGGGCTTGGCAGGACTGACAACTACCGCAAGGGAGATCGTCCCGGGACCTGCTGTGGAACCATGAAGGTGAGCAGGCCCGTGCATGGGACAGCTGTGGGCGGGGCACGTAACACTTTAATATACTTTGAAAATATTTTAAAGTCTGATAACTCCCTTAATTCATGAGACAAATCATTCCAAAGAGTAACACTCCTAATTGACAGTGCCTGAAGTCTAGTATCTTGATAATGAATTTCCCTCACAGGAAGCAACTGTAGCAGTTTCCTAGAAGCGGAATGTAACATTCTAGATGGAATTTATTCAATAAATAAATCAGTTAAATATTTTGGGGCCTAACCAAGCCCTAGATTTATCATTTTGCTATAAAGTTTGCAAGAATATGCCCACGATGAAAAAAGAGTAGGAGGGGCAACTAGTAATTCAGGGTGAGATTTTGGTGGTAGCCTAGGTTTGGGGGGGGGGGGGGCAGTTTTACATGCCCTGTCAGAGGTAATAACGGCACATTACACATCAGTAAAGATTTGATGTGATTTGGAGTGAGGAAAGGTCCACAAAGATGAGATTTGTACATTGTACTCTTGACCTAGCTTGATTGCAGTTAGGTAGAGTATACATCAAACTAGGTCGACAATACTCTCACTCTCTCTTACACATATACACTTATACATGTTTATTCTCTCACTCCCTCTCTCATTCACATGCTTTTGCTCTCACACATACTCCTTTTTCACATACATAGGTTTTTTTTCTCCCTTAAATACATAATGTGTGTGTGTGCATGCCTGTGAAAGCCTATATGTTACACATAGGCTTTCACAGGCACGCATACACACAGAATGCGTACATAGGTTCTCATATGCTCTCTCATATAAAAACATAAACACAGGCTCTCTGTTTCTCATACGCACTCACATACAGGCTTTCTCTCACACACACATACACAGGCTCTAACACATGAACATAAGCTGTCTCTCACACACATGATTACAGGCTCTCTCACATACATACATACAGGCTCACTTACACACACATATGTACACACATATACACACACATATGTACACTAGCTCATACACATACCTGTTTAATAGACATTTAGAGATGGGAGTGATTCCATAGGACTGGAGAAGGTCAGATGTTGTTCCTCTTCACAAAACTGATGGCAGAGAAGAGGTTTGAAACTACAGACCGTTAGTTTTACCTTGTTGGTGGGAAAATTAATGGAGACTGTCCTGGAGGAAAGGATAGTAAACTATCTATAATTCAATGTGTTGCAGAATTCAAGGCAGCATTGTTTTACCAGAGGCCAATCATGTCAAAAGAACTTGATTGATTTCTTTAGCTGAGTGACAAAGGAATGAGCTCAAAGACATGCACTGGATGCAGTTTACTTGAATTTCAGCAAAGCTTTTGATATTGTCCCATACAGGAGGCTCATGAACAAACTGAGTAGCCTGGAAGTGGGTTCTAACATGTAGAATTGGATTAAAAACTGGTTGAGTGATAGATGACAGAGGGTAGTAGTGAAAGGAATTCACTCTGTGGAGACAGTGATGATTAGTGGCATGCCTCAAGGATTAGTCCTAGGGACAGTTCAATATTTTTGTGAGTGTTATTGCAGAATGGTTAGAAGGAAAAGTTTATTATTTTTGCAGATAGTTCTAAAATCAGCCATAAATTGGACATTTGAGGGACTAATCAAAATGAGAAGTGATCTAAGAAAGCTTGAAGAGTGGTCAAATGGTTGGCAGTTGAAATTCAATATAAAAGTACAAAGTCATGCATTTGATAGGGATGTGAATCGTTTTCCATATCGTCTTAACGATAGAAATCGTGTGGCAGGGCAAGAAAATCGTCTTAGGCACGATTTTTTAGTTAAAAAAATCGTTAAAAATCGTTTTTTCCGATTAGTGCGCACTAACTCGAGTTAGTGCGCACTAACGGGAGTTAGTGCGCACTAACTGGGAGTTAGTGCGCACTAACTGAAAATGATACAATTTGACACTTTTCAGGTCAGTTAAGGTCAGTTTAGGAATGAATATGTATTCCTATTGGCTGCCCTCTTATTTATTCATGTTACCAAGTTTCCTACTGACAGTATATGGGGGATGGGAAATGGAACAGTTGGTAGCTTGACAAAACAAGTAATGTGATCAGTCAATGTGACTAGAACTTGTGCCCTAACCCTGATACCAGGGGTATTGTGATCTTCCTGCACACAGTGCCCTATCCCTATTAATACCAGGAGTGTTGTGATCTTCCTGCACACAGTGCCCTATCCCTAATACCAGGGGTGTTGTGATCTTCCTGCACACAGTGCCCTATTCCTGATACTGGGGGTGTTGTGATCTTCCTGCACACAGTGCCCTATTCCTGATACCGGGGGGTGTTGTGATCTTCTTGCACACATCCCGATATCAGGGATAGGGCACTGCATGCAGGAAGATCACAACACTCCTGGTATTAATAGGGATAGGGCACTGCATGCAGGAAGATCACAACACTCCTGGTATTAATAGGGATAGGGCACTGCATGCAGGAAGATCACAACACCCCTGGTATCAGGGATAGGGCACTGTGTGCAGGAAGATCACAATACCCCGGAGGAGTGAGGGTCAGGCAGCTCCCCCCTGTCTGTGAAGCCAGCCTCTCACTAGTAATGCAGGGAGGGAGCTGTCTCAGACTTCACCATCCTCCCCCCCCCCTTACCCACACACCATTCACTAGCTGGGACATGGGGGAAGTCAGGAGTGAGGGTCAGGCAGCTCCCCCCTGTCTGTGAAGCCAGCCTCTCACTAGTAATGCAGGGAGGGAGCTGTCTCAGACTTCACCATCCACCCCCCCCCCCTCACCCACACACCATTCACTAGCTGGGACATGGGGGAAGTCAGGAGTGAGGGTCAGGCAGCTCCCCCCTGTCTGCGAAGCCAGCCTCTCACTAGTAATGCAGGGAGGGAGCTGTCTCAGACTTCACCATCCTCCCCCCCCCCCCTTACCCACACACCATTCACTAGCTGGGACATGGGGGAAGTCAGGAGTGAGGGTCAGGCAGCTCCCCCCTGTCTGTGAAGCCAGCCTCTCACTAGTAATGCAGGGAGGGAGCTGTCTCAGACTTCACCATCCACCCCCCCTCTCACCTAACCCCCTAACCCTGATACCAGGGGTATTGTGATCTTCCTGCACACAGTGCCCTATCCCTATTAATACCAGGAGTGTTGTGATCTTCCTGCACACAGTGCCCTATCCCTAATACCAGGGGTGTTGTGATCTTCCTGCACACAGTGCCCTATTCCTGATACTGGGGGTGTTGTGATCTTCCTGCACACAGTGCCCTATTCCTGATACCGGGGGTGTTGTGATCTTCTTGCACACATCCCGATATCAGGGATAGGGCACTGCATGCAGGAAGATCACAACACTCCTGGTATTAATAGGGATAGGGCACTGCATGCAGGAAGATCACAACACTCCTGGTATTAATAGGGATAGGGCACCTGCATGCAGGAAGATCACAACACCCCTGGTATCAGGGATAGGGCACTGTGTGCAGGAAGATCACAATACCCCGGAGGAGTGAGGGTCAGGCAGCTCCCCCCTGTCTGTGAAGCCAGCCTCTCACTAGTAATGCAGGGAGGGAGCTGTCTCAGACTTCACCATCCTCCCCCCCCCCTTACCCACACACCATTCACTAGCTGGGACATGGGGGAAGTCAGGAGTGAGGGTCAGGCAGCTCCCCCCTGTCTGTGAAGCCAGCCTCTCACTAGTAATGCAGGGAGGGAGCTGTCTCAGACTTCACCATCCACCCCCCCCCCTCACCCACACACCATTCACTAGCTGGGACATGGGGGAAGTCAGGAGTGAGGGTCAGGCAGCTCCCCCCTGTCTGCGAAGCCAGCCTCTCACTAGTAATGCAGGGATGGAGCTGTCTCAGACTTCACCATCCTCCCCCCCCCCCTTACCCACACACCATTCACTAGCTGGGACATGGGGGAAGTCAGGAGTGAGGGTCAGGCAGCTCCCCCTGTCTGTGAAGCCAGCCTCTCACTAGTAATGCAGGGAGGGAGCTGTCTCAGACTTCACCATCCACCCCCCCCCTCTCACCCACACACCATTCACTAGCTGGGACATGGGGGAAGTCAGGAGTGAGGGTCAGGCAGCTCCCCCCTGTCTGCGAAGCCAGCCTCTCACTAGTAATGCAGGGAGGGAGCTGTCTCAGACTTCACCATCCTCCCCCCCCCCCCCCCCCCCACCCACACACCATTCACTAGCTGGGACATGGGGGAAGTCAGGAGTGAGGGGTCAGGCAGCTCCCCCCTGTCTGCGAAGCCAGCCTCTCACTAGTAATGCAGGGAGGGAGCTGTCTCAGACTTCACCATCCTCCCCCCCCCCCTCACCCCACACACCATTCGCTAGCTGGGACATGGGGGAAGTCAGGAGTGAGGGTCAGGCAGCTCCCCCCTGTCTGTGAAGCCAGCCTCTCACTAGTAATGCAGGGAGGGAGCTGTCTCAGACTTCACCCTCCCCCCCCCCCCCCCTCACCCACACACCATTCACTAGCTGGGACATGGGGGAAGTCAGGAGTGAGGGTCAGGCAGCTCCCCCCTGTCTGTGAAGCCAGCCTCTCACTAGTAATGCAGGGAGGGAGCTGTCTCAGACTGGTATCAGGGTTAGGGCACTGTGTGCAGGAAGATCACAACACTCCTGGTATTAATAGGGATAGGGCACTGTAAGAGATGACTGTAGTAGATTGAATAAAGATCTGATGTTTCTGCTCCCTCACACCAAACAAAAACAACACACAAGCAGAGAAGCCCTTCTTACAAAGCTGAGCTAGTGAGTTAAGTAGGAGGAAAAGTAAACATACTGGTGCCAGTGTGGCTACTTAAAAATTACACTTACCAACAATCAATTACATATATTTGAACTGTGTACAGTTTCCAGCCAGGACCACCTTTCTAAAATGCACAGTGATTGGCAAATTCAACATGCACTAGCATTTCAGGTGCCTGCTAACAAAAATAATAAACAAACAAGTTCTAGTCACGTGAGTGCTGATCTTTACATTACTTTTTTTGTCAAGCTTCCAACTGTTCCTTTTCACATCCCCCCCAACCATATTGGTAACATCAATAGATAAGAGCAACAGCCAGCCAATAGGAATACATACATACATATTCATTCCTAAGTGACCTTTACTGACCTGGGAAGTGTGAACACTTTGTTTCATTTTCTGTTGGTGTTCGTTAGTTTCCAGTTCCATTTCCCATCCCCCCAACCATCACCTCAGTGGTAACCTTGGTAATATCAATAGATAAGAGGGCAGCCAGATAATAGGAACACATATTCATTCCTAACTGACCTTCAGTGACCTGGAAAGTGTTTATTTGTATCATTTTCAGTTAGTGCGCACTAAATCGAGTTAGTGCGCACTAACGGGGAGTTAGTGCGCACTAAACTCGAGTTAGTGCGCACTAACACGATTTAACGATTTTTAACGATAAATCGTTAGAATTTCTATTGTATCGTGTTCTATAACGATTTAAGACGATATAACATTATCGGACGATAATTTTAATCGTTGAAAAACGATTCACATCCCTAGCATTTGAGGTGTAGAAATCCAAAGGGCCTGTATAAGATGGTGGCAGAGAAGCTAACACGCACCAACCTGGAGAGAGACCTGGTATGATAGTGTCTGTCTGATATTCGCCCAAATCCCAGGCAAGCCCTCATTCACACACACACAGACCCTGCCCATCCCAGGAAGGCTGCCATGCATGTAAGTGCACACACACACACATACATGCATATACACATACCCATACACACTTATCCTAGGCAGGCTCCCATTCACACACACACATTCCAGGCAGGCTCCCATTCACAAATACACATAGGCATATGCAACCCAGGCAGGCTCCCATTCACACACACGTACATCCCAGGCAGCCTCCAATTCATATACCCCCCCCCCCCCCCCACACACACACACACACACACACACATTCTAGGCAGGTTCCCATTCACAAATACACATAGGCATATGCAACCCAGGCAAGCTCCCATTCACACACACACACATCCCAGGCAGCCTCCAATTCATAGACCCCCACACACACACACATACATACACACATCCACGCATCACAGGCCCATTCACTCACACACACGTGCAGACCAGGCAGTCATGGTCCATAAGTCATTCCTTCTCATTGCTGCTGCTGCCAGTCTGTAGCTTCTTCTTTGTGGAGAGAAGCTGTTGTGCAGCTACTTTTTATCTGCTGGCCTCAAGGTAATTCAACACTCACAGTAACAGCAGTAACATGGAATAGACATCGTTTTTGGGTACTTGCCAGGTTCTTATGGCCTGGATTGGCCACTGTTGGAAACAGGATGCTGGACTTGATGGACACTTGGTCTGACCTGGTATGGCATGTTCTTATGTTCTTAGTGCTAGCACTTTCTGTATTCTCATCTCAAGATGCACAAAATGAAAATACAGGAAGTACTAATTTGGGAGTGTTGAATACTGTGAAGCCTACATATGAGGAAGAGCTGCTGGACAGGCTTCCTCTTCTGCTGTGGCCTCCTGATTCTTCTGCTGGCAGTGGGATTGGGTCCACCAGTGGCACCATGGGTCTCATGTTTCTTCCGCTGCCGGCAGGATCAAGTCCATCGTTGGCACCACGGGTCTCTTTCTTTTTCTACCATCAGTGGGATCAGGTCCACTGCCAGCAGCATGGGTCTCTTGCTTCTTCCACTTCCAGTGGGATCAAGTTATTGCTTCCATTGGTCTCAGACGGCTTCAACCTCTGTGCCTCACCTTTCTTCCTTCTCTCTCCTCAAGCCTTGGGAAGATGGCTGCTGCCGCATCTTCATGCCGCTCTCTCCAGCGTCACCGGAACGGCAACGGTGTTCGCCATGATTCTCCTGAGGGCCTCCTAGGGTGCGCGTGTGCATGCCACCCATGTCTTTATCCACTTAATGGCGAGAACATCGGGGGCGTCCCCTCCGAGCATTTGTTTAATATGAAAGACCATTTATCAAGGAAATCAAAATGTTCACAATAAACTTTTGGTTCTTTAAAAATCCTTAATCCACACACAATGTGCTGCTGTTTAAGATACTTCACTAGCTTTGCATATGAAATTCAGTCTGAATGAGTCATTTTTATAAAATCATCAACTCTTCCCAACTGACTGAGGATGGCTGTGATGAAGACTTACCAAACAGAGGAGTACCTTTCAGCAGCTGATCATCAGAGTAGCTGCAAATCTTTTCCAAATGCATGTTGCCATGACTCAGAATTAATTGCAAATGAATAATAGAGGCAAGCAATCAATAACTTTGATATTGCTTATTGAACAATTGTACAAAATGATGGACCTTCATAACACCTATATGCAGGAAGATTTGCTTTCTTATTATTATGAAAGGGTCATATTTAAATCATCAGTCCAAAAGAGTCAATCCATAAATAAATATGATTTTTTGATGCAAATACAATTTTATTTAGTGCAGACTAGCTCACTTCCCTTTGAAGAGTTCACCCATGGAAGTGGAAGCACTAGGTTTCAATATACTCTGCATCAGGGGCTTGTCCTACATGTATTGAATTTCATATCACTATTTACTGAAAGAAATTGAAAAAGCAGTCATGATGACATAATTCCTAAAAATTCAAACAACTGAAACAAAAATATATTCACATTCAGAACAGTTGTGGCATGAAAGTGCTCTTTTTTCCAAAAAGGAGAGTTGTGTCAAACTGTGAAGACATACAAAGACAATCAGCTGTATAAAATGGATGTAACAACTGCTTCCCTATGAACAATACAAATGACAATCAGCTGTTCTTCCAAGCTTAGTTGAAAGCGGAAGCTGTCAAACAAAACTTGAATATATCAAACAAATTCTTAAATTAGCTCATTTTTTAGATTAACATCATTATTATTAAAGAAAGCTTGCAGAAAAACAAACTCCACTCATATTCAACATTTAAATCCCTTGGGATCACAGTTTGGTAATTGATAGAGCCACTGTTGTTCACATTATTTCAATATGTGGTTTATATGCTACAGTGCCTATGTGGCTTACAATATGTAGATCAGATAACAAGATCATTTTGCACCAGGCTATTGGAACATACGAGCTGCCTAAAAACTGTTAAGATGCAAACACATATGGTACCTAATATTTTTCAGTATAAACACAACTTTGCAGACATTAAATAGATTATATTAGACCAAGTCAGAGCAGATTGGAGGGAGGAGAAATCAGGTGAAATTATTGAAACAACGTGAACAACAGTGGATATATCAATTTCAAACTGTGATGCCAAGGGGTTTTAGTATTGAAATTGAGTGAAGTTTGTTTTTCTGAAAGCTTTCTTTGGTAATGTTGATGTTCATCTAAAAAAATAGGCTGATTTAAGAGTTTGTTTGATGTCCTAAAGTTTTTTTTGACAGCGTCTGCTTTTAACTAAGCTAGGAAGAACAGCTGATTGTCATTGTGGTGTTTGCAGGGAAGCCATTGTTACATCTGTTGAATACAGATGATTGTCTTTGGAAGTCTTCATGGCTTGACACAACTCTCCTTTTAGAAAAAAGAACACTTTTATGTCACAACTGACTTTGTTGAATGAATATGGCGATGTTCAGGTCTTAGACATTTTGACCAAAAAAGTTCTAAATATGAATATATTTTTGTTTGAATTTTTAGAAACTGAGGGAGGAGAGGATCATCTTGCTGGTGGCTGAAAGGAATCAGTAAGTTTTTGCTTGGGACATTGTCTTTTTTAAAAGTATTGGGGCAAAGTTAACTATTTGGGAATATTATTTAGTGTGTTTCTATGTTTGTGCCCTTTAATAGTCAGAAAGGCAGTGAATAAATACGTTAGACTGTTTGTATTTTTAAATAGTCAGTCAATAAGGTAGCTAGTAAGCAGTAGGTCGTGTGCTTATTTTTATAAGTCTGCAGAACTGAGTGTTTGTATTTAATACAAACTGAGTGTTTGTATTGGGAAAAAAAAAGAGACCACTGTTCTGTTTGTACGTCTCATGTTGAATGTGAAAGTGGCCCCTAACCCCCTACACTAATTCTTAACCCTCACCTTGAGTTACTAGGTGGGCCTCCCATAGGGATACAAATACCTGTCTAGGGAGGAGGCACTATGGTAAGTCTCTCTCTCTCTCTCTCTCTCTCTCTCTTTCTCTTAGCAATACACCCCTAAAATGAGGCCCTTAGTTATTTTTAAAATTGATTGAATTATTTCTTTCCAATTTCTTGGCACTTTGGGGTAAGGATGGAACAAACTAGTGAGCAGGCCAATACAGGAGGGATGGAATGTTGACCAAACTGAGAAACCCAGTGAGGAAAGGAAAAAAACAAGGGCTTACAATACAAGCATATTTGTTTATTGATTTAAATAGTATTGACTGAAAAAGTTAGATTCAGACAAAAATTTTGCTTTCCAGGGTCTCAATTTTATCACATCCCCATTCTTCATATCACTTTCCAAAATAATTTCATGCAAATCACTACTCAGTAACTGAAAGACTAATTTGTATATTGGCAACTCCTCTTCTTTTCTCTTCCCTTGAAATAAAGTTGAGACTTTGCCGACCCTGTTGAAAGCTTGTTGACAGGTTTGTTGGTGCCTTATCAATTAGAAATATAGAATAGTAGATGAAGTGGCATGAGTTTGAAACTTTCAGCAACAATGTCATTGTCAAGGTTTTAATTTTTGTTTATCCAGTTTACCACTGCTCTTGGTTTGTCATGATTCAATGGCCATAGCATGGGCTGCAAAATCTGGCCCCTACTGCAGAATTTAGCCAGTTTTTGCAGAATCATGGGAATCCAGCAATGTGCTGTTTGGCCATCTGCCTCCAGCCTCATGGATTTCCTCCTGCCCTTGTCCCCATCACAGACCTTCTCCTCCACTACCTCTGCCACCGCACCACAAATCTTCTCTCTTTATCACTACTAGCGACCCCTCCAAATCTACCTCTCCCTCATTCTCCTAATGTGTAGGAAGGGTACTGGGACTGGTTCCTCAACTGGTGGCAATGACAGCAGCATGCAGTAACTATAGGGACCGACTCAGCTGGTATGAGCTGAAGACCTCACTCCCTTCTGGCTGCTGCAGATGGAGAAGGGGCTACAAGCACACATCATCCAGCTCCTTTTCAAAGGTTACTGCATGCCATTACTTCTACTACCAAAACAAGGGCTAGCTCCAACTCTCTTTCTGCATTTTGGGAAAGAAGTATGTGGGGGGGGGAGATATTCAGAGGGGAAGAACATGGATGACTGGCAGGAAAAAAAAGACATCGAATGTGGGGGAGAGAGAGGAGGTCCTTTGGAAAGAAAACATCCATGGGGAGGCGAAATAAAAGAAGTCCAACAAGAGAGAGAAGGGAGGTCCACAGGAGAAGGGATGGATAGAGGAGGTCCACTGAGCAGGAGGATTGATTTAGAAGGGAGGGAGGAGGTCCAGAAAGATGAGAGAGAAGGTCCACAGCAGTACATAGGGAAAAAGGAAAACACTAATGGGGAGAGAGGAAAAGTTCACAGTTTTCTCTTCCTCTCTTCCTTCTCCCCTCTCCTCTAATTAACCTTCCCTCCCAATCCTTCTCACATCCCTGAGACTCTCCTTAAATCCCCAAACTTCCTTCTCCCTTTCAGATCCTCATTTTACCTTCCCTCTCTGATTCCTATCCACCCTTTTCATCTGTCTCCCCAATTCTCCCTTTCCATGCCTCCCTCACAGAAATCCCTGTTACCATCCCCCATGCCCCAAAAAATAAACTAAATTATTCAGACATAAAATATTTAGAAACCAACTTTATTTTTATTGTGTAAAATAAAATATACATTAACAGAACAAATTATATACATTTATGCAAATATGTCACAAAATTGCTACAGAATCTACCCTGAGCTACCTCAGAAAAGTGATAACAATGCATATCACTAATATATCTGCTATAGTTTTCTGTTTAACTCAAAAACTTAATTAAAGCTGATATGACTACTACACATGAATTTTTGCATTTTCTGCTATTAAAATGTCTGTATATTTTATAGAAATTCTAAGGCCATCTTCCTGTGAAAATTATCATTAGCAGTTCTATTATTTCAGCTAAAAATAAAAAAAAGTAGGTATAAAACTTGAAAATGGCATTTTGGGTCATGATTATATTTAATTTAGCTAACAATTTAACCTTAATGATTCAGTCATCAATATCACAATGCTCATTGTGTACCAATATATACAAAATATGGAGCATACTTTTTATTATTGCTCAGGAAACCGTAAAATCTATGACATCTTCATAAAGCTTTATGGGTAGCTATAAAATTAGGTAGTAACAACAACAGCAATACAACAGGAAAACAAAATTGGAGTCTATTATATTGTTTTCAGTGTCATTTGCTTTAACCATGGCAAGAGCAAAGGAGAAAGAAGAGGAAGTGAAGGCTAGGAAATTATTATATACACCCCAAATTGATTTTATTTACTTATTTATTTATGAAAATTTGATATACTACTTTTTCTCAAAGTTGATCTCAAGGTGGATTACAAAAAATTTAATGAACAGAGGCAATAGAACAGCTTACAGACAAATCAGAATTTGTGATTAGTGTGGCATTGGGATCCAATATATATCCTCATCACAAATATGTTAAGTCCCAAAAAACTGTAAATATCTCATCTTTTTGCTATGTAATCCATCAAATTTATAACAATGCTTTAGCAACACTGTTTATTTTTGGAGGGGAGGGGGTTTAGAAGTTATTTATAAAGTGAAAAAGAATGCCTGATAGGGAGATCATGATCGTTTGTTTGTCAGCAAACAAATTGGACTGAAAATTGAGATGCTACTGTTGAGGAGATTGCTTAGTCGAATGAGATAGCGTAAAAATTTGAGGTTCCAATGCATTAAAGTGTGCCCAGCCTAGCGAACAGGTTAATAAGAAGTTGAATGTGCATTTTGGACATGCTACACTAGCATCTGATCCAATAAGGGGATAAGCGGGCACAAAATGCATGCCCAAACAACTGCATAGATGATAGCGCCCATCACATGTAAATTCCATGTAGATGAGGCTATTAGCTATTACCCCCTGATGCAGTAAATTGACGGGCGGCCAACGCACACTTTTCAACACGGCAAATTTATCTCCAGCTCCAGAGCTGACGTTAAGTCATTCCACCAGTCAAGGGCTCCTGAGAAATGCAAAAATACTGCTCAGGGTGCTTCCTCCTTCTAAGTATATTTGCAGTACTTAGATTTACTGCTTGTGATGTTCAAGATTAAAGGAATAATGTGATGACCTAATCTAAAAAAAAAAAAAAAAATTTCTGGATGCACAATATACACATTCCAGGGATAAAACAGATGCTTGATTTAAGCACCCATTGCAACTGTGAGCGCCCAACGCATTTGAGTGCTAAGGATGCACAATGGGCCTCATTTTCTAAAGAATCGCAGGTCTGCGATACTTTAGAAGATGAGGGGTGGGGGCCGAAATGGGGGGCGGGCCTGCGCTAGCCGGCAGCGATCACACCGTCGCGGTGCGATCGCTGCCGGTTTCGCACCCAATAACACCACCATAGGAGGTGTAGCTATTGGGAGCGAAATAGGCAGCAAAAAGGCACCTACCTTTTTGCTGTCCGCGGCGTTGGTGCAGAGTCGGCCCCGGTGATGCCCTGACTCCTCCTCTTCCAGTGCCGACTCCGCCCCCATCCTGGTATCGCGTGCAAGCAGCTTGGAAAATGAGGCCCAATCTTCCCTAGTGTGCCCTTTTTAATGCAGTAGCTCATTTAAATATGCATTAGGCTCTCAGGAGATGTGGCTGTGCGCGTGTTATAATACAGGCGCCCAGTTTGGACGCACATTTTTATGCACATCTTATTGCATTGGCCTGTGAGTGATGCCATATTCTTGCTCCTGTCTGGGCTTCCCTCTTCTTTCTAGGATTGGGAGCTTGCTGCTGGTATTAGCAGCCATGCATTACACAGATATAATACACATTGAACTGTTCTTATGCACTTTAAACCATGCTACTGTACACTAAAATGAATTAGCCGATAGTTAAGAACATAAGAACATAAGAAATTGCCATGCTGGGTCGGACCAAGGGTCCATCACCCCAGCATCCTGTTTCCCACAGAGGCCAAACCAGGCCACAAGAACCTGGCAAGTACCCAAACACCAAGAAAATGCCATGCTACTGATACCAATAATAGCGGAGGCCATTCCCTAAGTCAACTTTATTAATAGCAGTTAATGGACTTCTCCTCCAAGAACTTATCCAAACCTTTTTTTAAACCCAGCTACACTAACTTCACTAACCACATCTTCTGGCAACAAATTCCAGAGATTAACTGGGCATTGAGTGAAAAATAATTTTCTCCGATTAGTCTTAAATGTGCTACTTACATCTTCATGGAGTGCCCCCTAGTCTTTTTATTATACGAAAGTATAAATAACTGATTTACATCTACTTGTTCAAGACCGCTCATGATCTTAAAGACCTCTATCATATCCCCCCTCAGCCGTCGCTTCTCCAAGCTGAACAGCCCTAACCTCTTCAGCCTTTCCTCATAGGGGAGTTGTTCCTGGAACAGAAACTGTATATGTGGGATGTACAATTACTGAGTGAACAAACTCCACTCCCACATACTGTATGTGTAGTAGGGGTGTGCATTCGTTTTGAACTTAAATGGAAAACGCAACTTATTTTTTTTTTTAACTTAAAAAAATGATGAGGCGTAAACGATCGGATTTCCAACTTATTCAACATAGCTATGTTGAATACGTTGGAAATCGCGATTGTTGATCTAAATAAAAATTTAAACCCCTCACCCTCCTTAATCCCCCCCCCCCCAAGACTTACCAAAACTCCCCAAGCTGGCCAAAAGTTCCTTTTGAGCCCAACGAGGGGTCCCGGAGCGAACCCGAGGGGAATCACGTGATGCCGACGTCACGTGATTCCCCTCGGGTTCGCTCCCGGAACCCTCGTTGGGCCCAAAAGGCACTTTTGGCCAGCTTGGGGGGGTCAGGAGGCCCCCCCCCAAGCTGGCCAAAAGTCCCTTTTGGGCCCAACGAGGGGTCCCGGAGCGAACCCGAGGGGAATCACGTGACGCCGCATCACTCTGACGTGGCACCGACGTCACGTGATTCCCCTCGGGTTTGCTCCCGGAACCCTCGTTGGGCCCAAAAGGCACTTTTGGCCAGCTTGGGGGGGTCAGGAGGCTCCCCCAAGTTGGCCAAAAGTTCCTTTTGAGCCCAACGAGGGGTCCCGGAGCGAACCCGAGGGGAATCACGTGACGCCGCGTCACTCTGACGTGGCGCCGACGTCACGTGATTCCCCTCGGGTTCGCTCCCGGACCCCTCGTTGGGCCCAAAAGGCACTTTTGGCCAGCTTGGGGGGGCCTCCTGACCCCCATGCTGGCCAAAAGTGCCTTTTGGGCCCAACGAGGGGTCCGGGAGCGAACCCGAGGGGAATCACGTGACGCCGACGTCACGTGCTCCTTGCAAAGGAGTTCAGGAATAGCGTCCTGACCCCGCTGGACCACCAGGGAGTTTTGGTAAGTCTTGGGGGGGGGGGGGGATTAAATTTTTATTTGCACATATGGACATAGACTCAACTTATGGAATTCTCCATATGTCCATATTGACCGCAAATGGGACCCCCTTTCGACTTATGGACTTATGAACTTAAACTTTTGGTCTGCACATCCCTAATGTGTTGACACAGTGAGAGCTCACAACTATTACTTGATTACAAGAGTTTAAGTTTACATTAACATATTGCGATGAAACTAGCGTCTTGATGGTCATCGCCAGACAGCCAGGCATAAATTCAGAAACAACAGTGCTTATGCTACAGATAAATTTGATAGATTAGCTTGGTTCTTCTGGGTACGTGTCAAGAAAGTGCATTTCTTCAATAAGAGACAACATCTTTAAGTTACTGCATACATCAAGTGGTGCTAAAAAAATGTTAAATAGTGGTAGTAAGTTGCCTACCTATATTTGAATTTAGCAGTGATTTCTCTATTTTTATTGAACATAAACTTGTAACATATTAAACTTGTTGAAGCTAATGACAATTAATCTATCAAAACTGATATCTAAAAAAAAAAAAACCCTCTCTATGGCTATTAACATAATAGAAGTAAGATATTTTCTTTTCTAAATTAACTCCAGCCATTTCACAGAAGGAACATTTCAATACATTCTTCTGACAGGTAGGAAATTAACTCCATGATAGGAGTCATTGAATTCAACTTTAACGGTATCAATAAACATTTCTGATTAAATTATGAAATTGATTTTATAATTTTGACCATTATGTTTTTACATCAATATCATCAAATGACAGTAAATGTAGTTACTGCTTCCTTATTGATCTTAGACATGGCACTCTAAAGTACTTATTTGACTATATTATAAAATCAAACTTGATTTCCTGTATTACACTAGTAACGTCAGGTCATAA
This sequence comes from Rhinatrema bivittatum, assembly GCF_901001135.1. NCBI lineage: Eukaryota > Metazoa > Chordata > Amphibia > Gymnophiona > Rhinatrematidae > Rhinatrema > Rhinatrema bivittatum. The sequence goes on along the minus strand of NC_042617.1, from coordinate 113,281,029 downwards.
CCTGATCTCAAGATTCAAGAGCAGATGAATTATTCAGTTATTAACAAATATATTTCCCCGTGGAAACATAGGAACAATTTTGCCAACTTATGCTGAACAACAAGGCTTCAAGTGTCTTTGTTTTGCAGGTTGTTTCTGAAATTGTGCAAAAGCAACTGAAAAAGAATAGTAATGTTAATTTTATCTTTAAAGATTAAACATTTGTGTGTATGAAAAGCAGTCCTGTTAGGCCATTCTTTTGACTAATATAAATACTGTATATCTTAAAAAAAAAGAAGATAATAATGAGGGGGGAAAGGAAGTTGTCAGATTATCCAGAGCTATTTAGCACCTTGGAGAAAGTAGGACAGGAACAACTGAGGATGTCTCGTGCCTGCTGCTGACTCTGGCCAATACCCTCACTCCCACCCTCCTCTGCTAGAGGCCTCCACCCCTGCCAGCATTGAATGAGGTTGGCAGGGTTGAAGGGCCCTGCACAGTAGGGTGGGAGTGGGAGTCATCGGGTCTCGGAGTCCCATAATTTGCTCAAGGGTGAGAGTTTGCTGATGCTGTCACAGGAGGTTAACTGTATCTCTTGAGTTGCAGTTAACCTTTTCTGTTAGTGCAAGTGTAGCAGATGGCTTCATGCAACTCACCAGCACGTCTCATGTGCACAAATACCATGCCAGTTGGAAACAGTGAACAAAAATGTATTAGCTGATCATCTACTTGAGTCAGAAGAAATATACATAATGACCTCTGACTCAGGCAGCTTACAGAGGAGAGAAAGAGGAGTGAAGCATAGGGAAGAAAAATCCCCCAACAAATTACTTATTTCAAAATTGACTTAAAAGATCAAAATAATATGCTGCTTCCATTATTACAATCTCCATATTGCCAAACAGGCCTCTAAAAAATGAATAAAGACTTCTGATCATTCATGCAGTTAACAATAGCCTAACTCCCCTGCAGGTTGCACATTGGAAGAATCCAGTAAAGCCCAAAAGTGCATAAAAAAAAATCTACTCACAATTAGAAACAAGGAAGATTTCCACTCAATAAGAGAAATGTTTCTCATATTATTTTTATATTTGCTAATAAAGTATCAGATTTTGTACATCATCTTTATTTTTTTGCTGTGATGTTTGCTGTTAGCTGAGTCCCTTCAATATAATGCATCTGAGACAGGTGTTAAATTTTAGGCCTTCATGGCACCTGAGAAATAGAGGAGAGCACATCATACTATTTCTATGTGCCTGCTAAAACTTAATTTGCATCTGATATTCCTTCAGTAGCATGCACATGATAATTTCAGCAGCATTTATGCATTAACATTTTCAGAGTCTAGTTTAGTGTACACACCAGTGCAAGGATGCCCAAACCCAATCCTTAAGGGCTACAACTCATTCAGGGTATCAGGATTTCCATATCAAAAGGTAAATTTTAAAAGCTGGGTACTCACCAAAATCAGGAGATGGGGGCACATGTAGGACATGCGTATGTTGGGAATTATTAGAAAAGGAATGATGAATAAAATGGAAAATGTCATAATGCCTCTGTATCGCTCCATGGTGAGACCGCACCTTGAATACTGTGTACAATTCTGGTCGCCGCATCTCAAAAAAGATATAATTGCGATGGAGAAGGTACAGAGAAGGGCTACCAAAATGATAAGGGGAATGGAACAACTCCCCTATGAGGAAAGACTAAAGAGGTTAGGACTTTTCAGCTTGGAGAAGAGACGACTGAGGGGGGATATGATAGAGGTGTTTAAAATCATGAGAGGTCTAGAACGGGTAGATGTGAATCGGTTATTTACTCTTTCGGATAGTAGAAAGACTAGGGGACACTCCATGAAGTTAGCATGGGGCACATTTAAAACTAATCGGAGAAAGTTCTTTTTTACTCAACGCACAATTAAACTCTGGAATTTGTTGCCAGAGAATGTGGTTCTTGCAGTTAGTATAGCTGTGTTTAAAAAAGGATTGGATAAGTTCTTGGAGGAGAAGTCCATTACCTGCTATTAAGTTCACTTAGAGAATAGCCACTGCCATTAGCAATGGTTACATGGAATAGACTTAGTTTTTGGGTACTTGCCAGGTTCTTATGGCCTGGATTGGCCACTGTTGGAAACAGGATGCTGGGCTTGATGGACCCTTGGTCTGACCCAGTATGGCATTTTCTTATGTTCTTATGTTCTTATGTCCACCTGATTTTACATATATGTGCACACAAGTCCCAATGTTTGAATATCTCACATCGGAGAAAAAAGGAGCTGAGTGTGGGCATGATATGGGTGGGGCCTGGTTATACTGGGGTGGGAATAAAAGATGTGCGTGCAAGTACCTGTACACTTGGGTACGTGCCCAGGTCCGGTGCTGCAAAAATTTACTTCTGCTTTGGAGGAGAGGTAAGTCCAAAAAAAAATTATAGGAATCTGTGAGGTGTTTGAGGGTCTGAAGTAACTGGGGGAATTGGGAGAATCTAGCTGAGCACTGGGCAAACTGGTGGACGAACTCGTGAAATTGGTCAATGGCTGGACACACGTCTGCTATAAAATACCTTCAGATGTGCATCTGTAAGCCAATTTACACTGCTGGGCATGCACAAGCTTAAAACTGGGTGCACAGATAGGCATTCCTACATTATTTTAAAACATGCAAGCATATGTACATGCATGTTATAAAATTTCCATGTCTCTGGGCTTGCAACCACACACACGCATATATGCATCCCTATATGCATGAAATCTATTTGCATACAATGGTTGCAGTACATGCAAATAGATTTAATGTATATTCATTGTGGAAATTCTGAAAACCTGATTGGATTATTGCCCTCGAGGACCAAGTTTGAGGACTACTGTGCTAGTGCTTTAGTGTGTTGTATGCTATTCCGCACACACCTTAAATGACTTTAGCACATACACTAAACTTTAGTGCATAAACCCTATAATTTCAAACTAAAAATGTAATCTTTTCAGTTACATTTTTGTAACTAATAATAAACCTGATCAGATCAGGGAAGGTTAAATTGATTCAGTTATCTCTGCTTATCAGGCTATCTCATACTTAAACTTGTTTTACTTTGCATTCTAAAAACTAGTGTAAAGCTCACTCACACATGCACATTTGCCTCTTACTAGTTTAGTTGACCCTAGATAGTGTAGAGTTAATGGTCTCAATTGATGTCAGAGTAGGTGTGTGTTTACGGTGGGAGATATCTTAGCATTAACAAAATATCTGTGCCCATATCAGTGCAGGGGCAGTCATGGGGATGCCTTTCCAATGGGAAGGTGCTGGTGGTATGGAGTATTTCCCTCCACAGGGAAACTTCACAGAAGTGGGCCCTTTCTCAAGAGTGTGATGCCTGGAGACAAAATGTTTCTGTCCTTGGAAGATGACTGGGGCCCAAGGTCAAGGTTCCCAGGTCTTCGAGGAAAGAAGAAGTCTTGGTGTTGAAAACACTGAATTTCTGAAAAAGAGCTGTGTTCTAAAGGGCCAAGGAGAAGGGATTGCTTCAGACAGAGTATTTGGAGATTATTGGAGAAACAAGGAGCATGTTCTTTGTGGGAATTTCAGAGAAACAAAGGCCCAGCTGAGGATGTCTTGCAGAGTTGCTGACTGACAAAAGGAATCAGCCAGAGGCTCAACTAAGTTATAAAGTGGAAAAGAAGTTAGAGAGAGAGGAGAGCTGCATCCAGAACAGGTACCAGGGGAGATCCTAGAGAAGAGGGTGTGTGCCCCTGTGAACTTACTTGCTAAAGATGTGCAATATGAATCTACTGTAAAAGGCTTGATATTTTTCCTTGTCTTTTTGGAAGTTATTTATGAACTGTATGCTACTTGGATTGTGTTTGCCTGCTATCAGAAACCAGTAAAGGATTTTATTTTTGAACAACTTTTGTGTGCAGTGTGATTTTTGGCTGATGGATGACCGAACTGATGTGCAAAAGAGTCCCAGAGTAGAGAGAAAACCATAAAGGCCCGGGAGGCATGGGTGATGCCACTGCCCATGACCCTCCCAGTGAGCTCCTTTGCCTCTGTCCAGATTGGCCAGAGTACTATACTAGAGGGAAACACACATATTATTAAGAAGAGAAATATGATCATAATGTTTATTGTTATGATATTGTTATGTAAACAATGTATTGCCATTCTATATTCATCTAGTCAAGTTGACTTGTCACCTTCACCTAAAATGTTTATTCTTGCCTAATTTATTCCTTAGCCAAGGTTACTGTCTATTTTGAAATCTTAGGGATCTATTCCTGTAAGTATTTTTGGCAAAAGAAACCCATTTATATTAAAACAAATCTATATTTTTATTCATTCATTCATGCATTAATTCACTATATTTCTATATCATTTTTGTCCTAATATCTTAAAGCAGAAAAGCACACACTAAAAGTAACAGACTATAGCAATATCAAAAATACAAAAATATAATACATTAGAACCTACTCTGGAACCCACTCTGAAGAGAGAACGGTGAAAAATGGAATGCTGCAAGGATCATCTTTGTGAGTGACATTGTGGAAGGGTTAGAAGGTAAAGTTGGTCTGTTTGTGGATGATACTAAGATCTGCCACAGAGTGAACATGCCAGAAGGAGTAGAGAGAATGAGATGGGATTTAAGGAAGTTGGAAGAGTGGTCGTAGATATGTCAGCTGAGATTCAATGCCAAGAAGTGTAGAGTCATGCACCTGGGTTGTGGTAATCCAAAAGAACTGTATTTGTTGGGGAGTGAAGGGCTGATATGCACGGAGCAGGAGAGAGATATTGGGGTGATAATGACTAACGACATGAAGTCGATGAAGCAATGTGACACGGCAATACCTAACGCCAGGAGAATGCTAGGCTGCATAGAGAGAGAGGAATATCTAGTAAGAAAAGGGAAGTGATAATCCCCTTGTACAGGTCCTTGGTGAGACCTCACCTGGAGTACTGTGTTCAGTTCTGGAGACTGTATCTCAAGGGAGATAGAGACAGGATGGAGGCGGTCCAGAGAAGGGCAACTAAACTGATGGCTGGTCTCCATTGAATGACTTATCAGGAGAGGTTGAAGAACCTGAATATGTATACCCTGGAGGAGAGGAGGAGCAAGGGTGAAATGATACAGACCTTCAGATACTTCAAAGGTTTTAATGATCCATGGTCGTCAACAAACCTTTTACATTGGAAACAATTTAGTTGAACTAGGGTCACGATTTGTAACTCCAGGGAGGAAGACTTAGAACCAATGTCAGGAATATTTCTTCATGCAGAGGGTGGTGGATGCCTGGAATGCCCTTCAAGAAGAAGTGGTAAAGACTAAAACTGTGAAGGATTTCAAAGGGGCTTGGGATAAACACTGTGGATCCTTAAAGGCTAGAGGATGGGAATGAATAAAAAAGCTTGGGGGTAACCTGTACGGAGTGGCAGTTACTACCCTTATCAAAAACGTGAGGGTAACCTGCACAGATCGGCAGTTACTATCCTTAACAGAATCATGGGGGTAACCTGCATGAAGCGGCAGTTATTACCCTTAACAGAATAGAGGGGGTAACCTACACGGAGCAGCAGTTACTACCTTAGGAAGCTTGCTGGGCAGAGTGGATGGACCATTTTGGTCTTTTTCTGCCATCATTACTATGTTATTATTAGAGATGTGTGAAGCCCAAACCTATCGGTTCAGGCTTTAGTTTCAGCCCGCCATGGGAAATTTCATTTTTCCTGTGGTTCAGGATTTTTTTTTCGGGGAACCCCGTTAGTGCACACTAACTTTTAAATGTTAGTGCGCACTAACCAAAAAACAAATTGTTCTGAAATTTTGGAAAAATTATGTTAGTTTTTCGGGTTACCTGAAACAGGACAAATTAGGCAATTTCATTGAAATTGCCTAATTCATCCAAAACGAACACACATCCCTAGTTACTATACAAAAAAAGATAAAACATTCTAATCATGCATTCCCAAAATTACAATTTGAATTGTTAGGTCTAATAGACCCAGACAAAATCCAACAAACTACCATCACATCAGAACAGCCCCCCAAAAAACCATTAGGTTCAAAATATGTAACATTATGGTTCCCAATATAAATTCATCAGTAAATTATACATATACTGTACATAATTGTAAACTAAAAGATCTCTTTCATTGAAACACATCAAACATGAAAAATAATGGGGAATGAATCTGAAAACCTGTATAGAAACACAGAAAGTCAACCTGCCTCAACTAAAGCAATCAGAAATGAGCTCATCTACATTTTTCAAGAATCCAGGAAAGCCTGCTTAAACAGGTTTAAGTTGCTCACCGAAAATACAAATTGCTTCAAGGTGAATATCCTTGAGCAGAGTATTTCACAGGCTAAGAGCTACTAAAGAAGAATCCCTGTCTTTTCCAAATATGCAGGTGACACTGAAGGTGAACTTAGCAGGGCTTCAGAATTGGATTTCAGAGCCCGAGAGGGGAGTGGAGCATGTTAACAGTTTTTTAAAAAATAACAGGTCCAACCCCTCTCAGGGCTCCGAGGTTGAGCATTAAGATATAAAAAAATGACTCGCTGGCAACTAATGGAGAGATTTTAAAATAGGAAATATGCTCTCACAATATTTTGTTCCAGTCAATACCTTGGTTGCAATATTAGCTAGCTATCAGTTGGCACTTCTAAATTAGATGGGTAGACAAGCTAGTATATTTATTTATTTACAACAGTTCATTGCCCACTTTATTTCCAAGCACTTGTTCAAGGCAAATAACAAATGTAAACAACAATTATATAATGCATTGAAGTAGTCTAAGTGTGATGTTACTAGACCCTGCATAATACTACTCAGATCTGACTGCTCCAAGTAATGGTGTAGCTGACAGTCAAGTCTTAACTAATCGAAAGCTGAGTAGCACGCTCTAACTGTAAGTCCATATTCAAGCAATGATCTAACACAACACCAAAATTATGCACCTCCTCCTTGGGAATAAGTGCTTAGTCACTCAATTCAGGAACCTTACAAAGCTCTAAAGGACCTGAGTTCTTCAGCTTAACAACTTTGATTTTAGAGGAATTCAATTTAATACTATTCTTTAGGAATATGCATTCATTTAAAATGAATGCACAAAACACAAAAAATAAGGGCAATTCATTTCATTCAGGGGGCCCCGAAATGAATAAAAGCCCCCCCCCCCCTCAAATGAAAAAACCTTATTTGTTGGATTCATTTTAAAAAATGCATCAGTTCTAGGTTTCATCTAGGGCAATGGCTGAGGCCCAAAGCAAGAGCCACAGCCTACACTTGAGCACAACACCAGTGCCTCAGCCTCAGCCTAGGTCTAGGATCAAGGCCAGGGCATTGCCTAGGGAATAGGCCAATGCCTACAGCAGAGGCCACAGCCTAGGATCAAGCATAATACCTGGGTGTCAGCCTAGGCCTGGGCTGACACTGGGGTTAATTAACGGTATCAGTTGAAGAAGAAAAGAAGAAAGAGAGGATATCTTTAGAGCTGCTCCGAGCCTCCCCCTCCCTGAACAATTATCTACCTGATTTGTCAGGTATCCATGGAAGCAGCCAGGTGAGGTCTTGATGCCTAGGCCTTAGCCGAGGGTCAGGCCCAGGCCTGGAGCTCAGATCCAGAGCCTAGGCCTTGCAGCAGCTCTAAAGATGTTGACTTCTTTCTTCTTTTCTTCTTCAACTGGTGCCACCTGCTGGGATCATACAAGAATTACTTAACGGTGTCAGTTGAAGAAGAAAAGAAAGAAGAGGATGTCTTTGGAGCTGTTCTGAGGCCTAGGCTCCAAGCATGGACCTAATACTAGGCTGGCCCCAGAATCGGGACCTGGCTTTCAGACTGGGCCGTGGCATTGGACCTGGGCCCATGTCCTGGACTAGGTCAAGGACCAGGTGATGCAACGAGGACATGGCATCAGAATCCGGCATCTGGGCTGGGCCACGGCATTGGACCTGGACTCGGCTGTGACCTAGACCAGGTTCAGGCATCAAAACCTGGGCTTTTGACTAGATCCTGGCATCGAGCCTAGGCCCTGACTTGGCATAGACCAAGACCCAGTCATCGGGACCAGGCCCTGGCATCGGGTCTAGTGACATGACCTGGCTTCCGGGCCAGGCCATGGCATTGGGCCTGGACCTGGGCTGTGAACTAGTCAAAGGATCATGTGTCAGGACTCTGCATCCAGACTGGGCTCTGGCATTGGGCTTGGATCAGGCCAAGGCCCCTGTGTCGGAACCCAGCCTCCATGCCAGGCCATGATGTTGGGCCTAGACCTGGGATCTGGCTGAGGCCGAGGGCCAGCCTTGCATAGGCCGAGGTTGCAGTGACCTACTATGTCTTTGGCCAATGCAAGGCTGAGACTTTGGACACTGGACTGGATAAGTAGGTGCTAGGGGAGGATTGTGGCCCCAGAATGTTTCCTGGTGGGTGAGAGGGAGGGAGGGACAGAAGGCCTTGGGAGGCCCTGTTTTTGTTTTCATTTTCCTTTTTTCTAACTGTTTTTAATGTTTTATTTGTTTTTTTTTCACATGAATTAAATTAATCAAACATTCCATGAACTGAAATTAGTGGGAAAAAACTTCCTGAAAATGAACCAAAAAAGGAAAATGATTTTTTTTTCTGCATACCCCTATTGTGCTCTAGCATCTATCCCTCTACTGGAAGCAGACATTGATTAAACATCTTAATTACAGGTTCATGGTCTTTCTCCACATCACAGAATTTGGAATTAGGTACCACATAGCAGTGGTACCTAATTCCAAATTCTGAGATCATCCCTTCCAAAAGTTGTAGGATGATATTAAAAAAATACAGGAAAGAGGGTAGAGCCTTGAAGGACCTTTTTGCCTACCAACTTCCCTAGAACAGTGTTTCCCAACACTCTCCTGGAGGCATACTTAACCAGTCTAATTTTCAGGACATCCGTAATGAATATGCATTAAATAGATTTGTTTACATTGAAGACCACAGCTCATGGTTGCCTCATTCCCTGCTCCCCTTGATTTCAACTCAGAAGACTCATGGATTCTCCCTTTTATAATCTTCTATACATGACCCACTCTTTAGGGGATGGACCCTCCTATTAGTCACCTGGGATATGCTTTCATTTGAAATGACATAGAAAATGTCAATGGCATTGTCAGTATCATTTCATGCTGTTTTTAATAACCCCACAAAAAAAATTTTCCCTTTTTAGTGCATATTAATTCAAATTAGTGCACATTAACTTGAAATACTGCACATTAATTCAAATTAGTAAGCACTAACTCGAAATAATTCAAATTAATGTACACTAACTCAAATAGCTCACACTAGCATGAAATAGAGGAGATGTGATTTGGCCGAACGTTTTGTTTGGCCTTCGTTATCGGCTCACTGCAGGAAATTTTGTTTTCCCATGGTACGGGCCGATTTTTTTTGGCCGCCCCAAAAAATGAATTTGCCCTTACATCCCGACCCTCCCAAGACTTACTGAAAGTCCCTGGTGGTCCAGCGGGGCTCCCGGGAGCGATCTCCCCCCTCTCGGGCCGTCGGCTGCCACTAATCAAAATTGCACTGGTGGCCCTTTGCCCTTACCATGTGACAGGTGCTACCAGTGCCATTGGTCGGCCCCTGTCACATGGTAGGAGCAATGGATGGCCTGTGCCATTTTAAAAAATCTTCATTCCTTGGATGAATGGTGGCCTCTGCCAGCCAACGCCGACCAGCCTGGTGTTCCCGGATCATCGTGGGCACTGCCGACCGCCATCTTGGACCAGGGATCACTTAGGCGCGCGCGCATGAACCATTCTTATACACGCCATGTGGGAACCTCGGGGGTGTCCTCCCTGAATGACGTCATCTGCCTCAGGTACTTAAACTAATCGGCCCTTCACTGCTACGAGTTAGCAAGGACTTCCTTCCTGCTGAATTCCACTCTTCAGACTTCCGTTCCAGTGGCTTCATTGGCGTGAGACTCTCTGGGTACACGCTCCTCGGGGGCCCTATCCATCTCTGGTTATCTGCTCCTCGGAGGACCCTCTGCCTTGTTCTACTATCGGTTCCTCTGCCTGGAACCTTTTCTGGAACTAATTTCTGTGAGTAACTATTTCTACAGACTTCTGCTATTTAAAGCCTTGTTGGGGATTCGCTGCGGTGTACCCCATGCTTCGGGCCACTACCGCTTCTCCTCTGAAGGAACTACTCCGGGATATCCTGCCTGTTGGCTATTGCTGCACTTCGGTCAAGCCTTCTCATTTCATCTCTGTGACTCTTTCCCAGCATACCCCGCTTGTGGGCTACTGCCGGATCTGCAAATCCGAGTGTTCTCCATTTCAGCAAGACTTTCTGGCATACCCTGCTCTGTGGACCACTACCAGATCGTAATCTGTGACATCACCATCACTGGGTATGCCCCCTGCTCTGAACTTTATTTTCTGCTATCAATAAAGACTCTATTCCACAGCTGTGTCTGAAGTTGCTGAGGTCACGCCTACCAGTGGTGAGGCTCACAGGGCTCCTCCCTGTGAGCGGAGACACTTCTCATCTCGGCCCAGGGATTCACACTAGTACTAAACATAACAGGGGGTGTCGGGCAAGTCTTGGGGGGTTGGGATGGTGGGGGTTTGTAATGAATTAAATTTGAAGGGTTGGGGTGGGTTTGGAGGTGTGTTTTTTTAAATGTGCCCTTTCTCCCCCCCCAAAAAAAAACCCCCAAAATGATAGGAAAACCACACAAAATTTTGTGGGTTTTCCTTTCATTTTGTCAGCCCCCCAAAATGCAATTGAAGAATAGGCCGAGCAGATAACCAAGAATTCCCAGATGCCTTTGCGGTACTGTGGCCTGTCAGAGGTGAATGAACTTTGAGTGCCTTTCTGAGCATGACTTGCAGAATATCTCTGAGATGGATCTACTGGCACCAACAGGAAAAGGCCTATTCAATGACAGAGTTTGCACCACAATATAAGGAAACTTGGTGCACATGACATCAGGATGCAAGCTTTTGTCTTGCAGATGCCTATTTCAACTGACAGGAGCCAGGTAAATGAAGATGCCCCTGAGGGTGCAGCTTTAATTAAATCCTGGTGCCACAAAACGGAATTCATGCTGAGTTTCTATTCAAAAACCAGACTTGTTACCTGTTTACACAACAAAAGAATATCAAGAGAAGAACAGAAGAACAAAAGCCAGCAAAGCCATGATTGATAAAGGAATTTTTTTATGGTGGGAGGATATACAGGTTTAGTTGGTTAGGAATTCTCAGAATGGGGGGAGTGATCCTCACAAGCATTTTCTATACAGGATAGATTGTCATGACAACAGCATAAGGTATTTTTTGTAAGGAAATCTTTGGGCAGTTACGTCATTCATTCTGGAAGCTTCGGGAATGTTGTATTTTGATTATATAAGTCAGGGCATGTCAGAGATTCACTGAGATGCTACTTATTACAGATAGAGGGCATATTGCATCTCCCAGAACACTTGTCTTGGACTTTCTTATAAACAGCTGAATAAATTATATTTTAAAATCTTTTTCTGAATCGAAGTGTTCTGATTGCCCTGTCCCTGTGATTCAAAAATTATATACACAATGAAATAAAAAATATCATTTTTATTTCATATTTTGTTGCAAACTAATGCACATCCCTATGAAATAGTGTATACTGTTTCATGTTAGTGTGCACTATTTCAAGTTAGTATGCTGTATTTGAAATTAGTGCATGGTATTTGAGTTAGTGTAGACTAATTTGAATTACTGCATATGAAAAACAATACTTACATTTTAAAACTAACATTTTTTAATTGAAATTAAATAAATACCAATCAAAAATTAAATGAAATGTTTAATTTTGCCATACACATCCTTATCAATCATCAAAGTCACTAAGCTTCTTGAACCTCCCATGGTTGGAATATTTTTCTTTTTTCTATAGTAAAGACTAGTCAGCCTTACATTCCATGTTGCTGATAACCAAAGCAGCTAATTTTGCCAGCAGAATTGAGTGATTTACTAGATAAAACTCTGCTGAAATTTGCAGGAACAGAAGCAAAAGAATTCATCAAAGTATTCATCAAAGTATTCCAAACTGATATGGCCTTGATGGTACAAAAACTAGAATGGACCTGATTTATCAAAGGCAGACCAAACAGTTTTGTGAGTGAATGTGGCAAACTTTCCACCACCCCCCCCCCCCCCCCCCCAATGGTACAAAAGAAAATCACATGATAGATTAATATAATTAATTATGATCATATAGTTGAGCAAGTCTTGGTTTTGCCCCATTACATGTTTGGACTTATTTTGTTTTGCTTTTATAAAGGAAATTATTGAGAAAATCAGAACCACATATTCATAGATGTAATGAGGTAAAAATTAGTTTGTTCCCTTTGAGTTATATAGTCAATAGTCAGGCAAATCATAATTCTTCTTTACCCTAATACAGACTCTGTGTAGGAAATGCAGAATGCTAATGATGTCTTCCTGCTTAACATTACAGCACTGCTCCACTAAGTAAGGATTACTCTTCATTTATACATTAAAAAGTTGATATTTCAAGGTATTTTCTGGAGTGGAAGAGGGGCTGGCAGATTCCACCTACTCCTTTGGGCTTCTAGCTCAATGAGAACTGGGGTTGAGATCCAATGTCATGAGCCTTCATTCACAACTACCTGGAGATTTTGTACCCCCTTTTTTATATCTCCTCCAACTTATTTGGCCCAAGCATTCCAGGCATAATACTTAGCCAGGGCTTATGGTTACCAGGACTCATTCCAGAACCTTGCAATCATGGGCCCTAAGTCCAGCCTCTAGATGTCACTGTTGGATGATGACTGGGACACCCTATCTCCAGAGACTGTGAGCACTACCTCTGTGCATCCCTATCCCTGGCCAACCCAAGAAGCCTGTTCTGACCCAGGATTTGAACCTAAATTCTTTGTACACATCAAAGCCACTGAGTCACCAGTCTGGTCCTATGATATAAAAAAAAAAACCCTTAATATTTCCCTATCTATATTTGAGATACATTTTTTTAAAGACTCAACTTTTTCAAGCAGTTTGCATCACTTTAATAAGACAATAGTATTCTTTTAGTTTGCAAGCATTGCTTGGGACAATTTTATTGTTGTGGTCTTAAAACACAGGTATGTATTTTTGTACAAGAAATAAATATAGATATAAAGATTGTAGTGCACATGCTCAATCTGTGATCAGTCTTCAGACACTTGCAGGTACCCACAGGCAACTCCACTGACTAAATATGGAGTTACTTATAGATTGTTTATTGTAACTATTTTGCCATCTTTGATATAATGTGGAAGTTAAGTATAGTGGGGTAGATTTTCAAAGTGTTATGCAGGTAATATATGCACGTAACCCCCGAAAACCTACCCCTGCACGCGCAAGCCCCGGGATGCGCATATGTCCTGGGGTTTCTAAAAAGGGGCGTTCCAGGGGTGGGGCCGTGGGCATGGCGGCAGTCCGGGGGCAGTCTGGGGGCGGTCCAGGGGTGGGCCCGAGTCCTCCGGCACAGCAGCTGTGCTGGGGGATGGAGTGCCGGCGCGTGTAAGTTATGCCTGCCAAAGGGGGGATTTAGGTAGAGTTGGGGGGTGGGATAGATAGGGGAAGGGAGGGAAAGGTGGGGGGGATCGGAAAAAAAGTTCCCTCCAAGGCCGCTCCAAAATTGGAGCGACCTTGGAGGGAACAGGGAAAGCCATTGGAGCTCCCCTTGGGCTTGGTGCGCGCACCCCCTTGCGCGCGCTGATCCCAGAATTTATAACATGTGCGCGCGCTCCTTTAAAAATCTGGCCCAGTATGAATGAACTGCTTAAACCCTATATTTAATATGAAACCATTACTATCACCATTCACTCATGAATAGAGGATGCGTGAACAATTTGAAATTTCAATCGCCTCCTCCTCTTCTCATCTTCCTCTGTTTCCTCCACCCTCTCCAGCTGCTGTTGGACTATTAGTACCACTGGCTGGGCCTGTTCACCAGGCCTTCAAGCCAAGTCCTACTCAATAGCAGCAGCTCCAGATGATGGATGAGCTGCTAGAGGTGGCAAAGGCATGACAATTGAAGAAAAAACAAATGGACCCTCCTGCTGCTCATGATCATTGGCACACAACAATCCTGCACCCCTTCTGGTTATATTTAAAAAAATGGCAAAAAGTTAAAAGAAATAAAACAAGTTTCTTTCCTACATCATACTCAGAAATTGTAAAACAAAACAATCCCTTTCTTGCTTTCTCTTTGCTTCTTTCTTCTAGTTCCTCACAAAACCAAAAATATTTCCTGGAGACTAAGGGTATGTTTATTAGGGATGTGAATCGTTTTTTGACGATTTAAAATATCGTCCGATATATTTTAAATCGTCAAAAATCGTTAGGGCCACGATACAATACCAATTCCCCCGATTTATCGTCAAAAAATCGTAAATCGGGGGAAGGGGGAGGGCAGGAAAACCGGCACACTAAAACCCCCTAAAACCCACCCCCAACCCTTTAAATTAAATCCCCCACCCTCCCGAACCCCCCTCCAAATGCATTAAATTACCTGGGAGTCCTCCGTAGCGGCGGTCCGTGGCTAAATCGGGGGAAGGGGGAGAGCACGAAAACCGGCACACTAGATCGTGAGGTCTTCAGCCAGCGCCATTTTTCAAAATGGCCGCCGCAAAATGGCGGCGGCCATAGACGAAAACGATTCGACGCAAGAGGTCGTTCCGGACCCCCGCTGGATTTTGGCAAGTCTTGTGGGGGTCAGGAGGCCCCCCCAAGCTGGCCAAAAGTTCCTGGGGGTCCAGCGGGGGTCAAGGAGCGATTTCCTGCCGCGAATCGTTTTCCGTACGGAAAATGGCGCCGGCAGGAGCTCGACTGCAGGAGGTCGTTCAGCGAGGTCCGGAAATCTCGCGAGGGTTCCGGACCTCGCTGAACGACCTCCTGCAGTCGATCTCCTGCGGCGCCATTTTCCGTACGGAAAACAATTCGCGGCAGGAAATCGCTCCTTGACCCCCGCTGGACCCCCAGGAACTTTTGGCCAGCTTGGGGGGGCCTCCTGACCCCCACAAGACTTGCCAAAAGTCCAGCGGGGGTCCGGAACGACCTCTTGCGTCGAATCGTTTTCGTCTATGGCCGCCGCCATTTTGCGGCGGCCATTTTGAAAAATGGCGCCGGCTGAAGACCTCACGATCTAGTGTGTCGGTTTTTGTGCTCTCCCCCTTCCCCCGATTTAGCCACGGACCTCCGCTACGGAGGACTCCCAGGTAATTTAATGCATTTGGGGGGGGGGGTTCGGGAGGGTGGGGGATTTAATTTAAAGGGTCGGGGTGGGTTTTAGGGGGTTTTAGTGTGCCGCTGGACCACCAGGTAATTTAAGGCATTTGGGGGGTGGATTTAATTTAAAGGGTCGGGGGTGGGTTTTAGGGGTTTTCAGTGTGCCGGCTCACGATTTTAACGATTATGACGATACTTTACACACACAAACGGCAACAATACGATTCCCTCCCCCTCCCAGCCAAAATCGATCGTTAAGACGATCGAGGACACGATTCACATCTCTAATGTTTATGGTATTGCAGCTGATTCAAAATGGGGCAGCAAGAGTGGAGACTGGTATTACATATTATGCACATATAACCCCTGCCTGAAGGTAAATACCTTCAGAGGAATAGCCATGTTAGTCTGGATTAGCAAAAATGACACAGATGGGCGGCATTTATAGATTAACCAGATTACTGAGCCAAGATCTTTAGAGAACCAGTTTCCACCTGTATCTGGTGAAGTGGTTGCTAGTCCTCGAAAGCTCACGACTCAGTCTATAAAATACCACCAGCCTCTGTCATTTATGCAGGTAAACACTGATTTACCCAGTTAAACTAGCCTGTGAAATTGCCTGTCTCAGAGCAGCTAACATGTATGCACATGGTTCATATCATGTGTGCGTTTAGTTGCATTAAAAAGGATATTCTTTTCAGTGTATTTAAGTCAAGGGAGAAAAATGGTGTATGTATGTAACTGACAATTTTGAAAGTATGTGTAAAATTTTCCTTTTCTGGGCTGCCTGCATGAAAGAGCAGATGCAAATTATGTGGGCAGTATTAATGCCTACTCTGTACTATGATTTTCAAAGGAGAAGTACTCACATGAGTTCCCTTTGAAATTCTGGGTAAAGTACATCTGTTAAAACTGCCCATGTAGAGGACAGTTTTCAAACTGTCTGATTTGGGACAAAGTCCGTGAGTGCTTTTCACTGCCAGAGTTTGTGCTAATTTTCAAAGAAAAGGTTTGTGCACACTTTTGCTTTGAATCTTGCCTCGGGAACATTTGCAACTGCTTTTTGTATACACAGAGGCAGATTTTTAAAAAGTACGCCCGCACGTACTTTTGTTCGCGCGACCTGCGCAAACAAGAGTACGCCGGATTTTAATAGATGCGCACGTAGCCGCGTATATCTTTTAAAATTCGGGGTCGGCGAGCAGCCTGCCTCCGTTCCCTCCGAGGCCGCTCCAAAATTGGAGCGGCCTCGGAGGGAACTTTCCTTCCACCCCACCCCCAGCAACTTCCCCTCCTTTCCTCTACCTAACCCACACCTCCAGCCCTATCTAAACACCCCCTACCTTTGTTTGAAAAGTTACGCCTGCCCGAGACAGGCGTAATTCATGCGCGCAGGCCGGCCGCCAGCGTGAGATTCCCCGGCCCAGGAGCAGTTTCTGAGGCCTTGGCCACGCCCCGGGCTGGAACAACGTCCGCGAACTCACCCCCGAATGATGCGCCGCGCGTCCCGGGTCTTGCGTGTGCCGCTGAGCCTATTCAACATTGGCTCGGTGCGCACAGGGGGAGCTTGGGGCAGGTTTTTGGGGGGTACGCGCGTATCTTACGCGCGTACCCCTTTGAAAATCTGCCCCATACTTTTTTCATGGAAAATAACTTACATAGATTTGAACAGGCAATCTGTATGCATTTTTTCCCTTCCCCCCACCTACACATGCCCTGGGAATGCATTCTTGAAATGCAGATAAAAGTGTGCATGTTGGGGAACAATGTGTATACTTTTAGCTGTTTTACGGAGGACAATTTTCAGACAATTTACACATGTAAATCAGTATTTACCCAGCTAAATTTATTTATTTAAATTTATTTAAAAACTTTTCTATACCGTCGCTAAGTTATATACCATCGCAACGGTTTACAAATAGGCACATAGACTAAGGTAAGTAAATGTAGGATATCGTACATTCTAACAGGTGCCAATAAAGTTTGGTTACAATTTCATAAATAAAATCATTATTTGAGTAATTTTGGTCCCATCCAGGTACATTATTGAGTTACTATCGCTTTGAAATATTACTTCTTAAATGTAGGATTGAATAAATTCATTCTCATCTGCATTACCCTGTACTTTCATTCTCTACCCTCCATACTCTTTAGTGAAGGCTTTTTTAAAGAGCCATGTTTTTAGATTTTTCTTTAAAGTTTTGAGATTATTCTGTAATCTGAGTTCGGGGGGCATCGTGTTCCATAGTATGGGCCCAGTCATGGGCCCATACCATGGGCCCAATGGTTTTGAAAATTATCCACTCCTTGTATATCTATATCAGTATAAATATAGTCAGGGTCCCTGGTTTGCCATGATTTCTCAGGCTTGACAATTGAAGAAAAATCTGTTATATGCCACAGGATGATTACAAACTAAGGCTGACCGCCTCCCCCCCCCTAAGAAGTTCACACCCTTAATCTGTTCCTTACCTCTGCCAATGAGGTTGTTTTCCTATACCACTAGAAGCTACTTTGCTTACCGTCTCCCTCTCCAACCTATTCCCCCCCCTTTCACTGTTTACCTCCTCCTACACCTAGTCACTCTTCTACAAACACCAAAGTCTTCTCCACTACTGTTGCCCACATGACTCTTATTTTCTATATCAGATTCACACCAGGGATGTGCATTCGTTTATCACAAATTAGGAAATTTCATCCTGGTTCAGGGGACCCGAATCCAGAAATGGATTTTCCTCGAAATTTGGTAAAAATTCATTTTTCAGGTTAGCGCAAGGGGGGGCGAGGGGCACATTTATTAAAAAAAAAAAAACCCAACCCAACCATTCAAATTTACTTAATGACAACCCCTCACCATCCCAATCCCCCCTAAGACTTACTGAAAGCCCTGATGGTCCAGCGGGGGTCCCGGGAGTGATCTCCCACTCTTGGGCCGTCGGGCCTGCCAGGAATCAAAATGGTGCTGGTGGCCCTTTGCCCTTACCATGTGACAGGGGCTACCGGTGCCATTGGTTGGCCCCTGTCACATGGTAGGAGCAATGGATGGCTGGCGCCATGTAACAGGGGCTGACCAATGGCACTGGTAGCCCCTGTCACATGGTAAGGGCAAAAGGCCACCGGCGCCATTTTGATTAGTAGCAGTTGATGGCCCGAGAGGGCGAGATTACTCCCGGGACCCCGCTGGACCACTAGGTCTTTTAGTAAGTCTTGGGGGGATTGGGATGGTGGGGGGTTGTAATTAAGTAAATTTGAAGGGTTGGGGTGGGGTTTGTTTTTCCGGGTTGTTTCGCCGAAAATAATAAAAGAACCGTTGGAAAATGAAGTTTTCCAAGAAGTGCCCGACCTGAAGCCTGACCTGAAAGCTAAAAATAACGCACATCTCTAACTCATATAGCTCACCATTATCTCCATGTTCCCAGAAGTACTCTCCGGGAGAGGGATCAGCGCACAACCTGACCGAACTGGCGCGCACGGTGCAGAAGAAACCACCTTGCAGATCAAATACGTGCATGGCGCCGTTGAAATCAGCGCGTACGGCGCCGACTCCAGTGAAATCTATGAACACGGCGCCAAAGACATCGGCGCCGATAACCTTGCGCGCACAGGATCAGAAAGGTATGCGCATGAATCTACATCCACGCATAAATCTACATCTGCACACAACTATACAGCCATGCATAAATATATATCCGTGCATACATCTACATCTGCACATAAATCTACATCCGCGCATAAATCTACATCCGCGCATGAACATAAATCCACGCATAAATCTAAATCCGCGCATAGATCTAAATCTGTGCATACAAGCCATAATTACTCACCTCAGGTATTAAAGAATGAGTTGAAATGACGACGTTATCCTTCACAAAGCTCTTCTTCTGGAGCTGATACCACAGAACTTGCATCACGTATACGTCATACAGACTCGTCGTCTAATGATTATCATAAGCACTCACGACACTCTCACCATAAAAAATTGGCAAAGAGGAGTGCTACATGGGAAATAAGTCCTTCAACTTCTAAATCATCTCATAAACTACCTTCCAATACCTTCTCAAAAAGAGAGGTAATACAGGTTGTTTCCTCTAACACTTCCACAGATTCAGAAGATTTGAAGAACATATCAGTCAATAAAATACAAAAAGACAGAAAGGTACCTAAAATGTCACCTCAAAATAACTCAATGCACCTTAAAGCAGGTATCTCACAAGAACAAGATGATCGTATCACAATGCCCCCTCATACAAGAGAGACATTTTATCAATCGTCTCAGTCTTTAGCAGGTTTTTATGAAACGCTTCAGTCATCATTCAAAATGACTAATATTGCGGATGACAGTTCTCCGGAATACAAAACACAGCTTAATAGAGAGCCGTCAGTAGAACCGCCGACATCTCCCATAACAAATCGACCAGCCTCGCCAACTCATACACAGGATACATCTTTTGATTCTCCTTCAATACAAACATCCCCATCATCATCTACGGGATTTCCATCGGATCCACAGGAACAACCTCAGGAACCGTACTCCCCTCCGGAAGACCTGACATACCCAAAATTCCTAGAAAAATTGGGTACAATACTGCATCTAGAGGTCCAAAAAGAAGCCAACCCTAGAGCAGAAACCCTTGGTCTTCTAAAGATTTTTGATACTCCAGGGGAACCAACATCTCTTCCATCACAAGAGATCCTGCATTCAGTCTTACAAAAGTCCTGGGATACGCCTTATGCAATTCCAGCCATTTCCAGGAAAACAGACATAAAATTTTGTATGAGAAAAGCATCACTGTACACTCTACCACAATTACCTCATGCTTCAATTGTAGTAGAGTCGGCGATGCAAAGATTCAAGAAAACAAAGTCACATTCCTCTTACTCACCAGGGAAAGACAACAAATATTTAGATGAGTTTGGCAGAAAAATATACCATAACTCGATGTTGACTGCACGAATTATGCAACATCAATTCTACATGGTACAATACCTATATGAGTGCATGCAAGCTATGAAGGGTATACATTCCTCAATGGCGGATCAGATACCTCAGCCTCTTCATGACATGGAAGAATGTTCTCGACACCTTTTGAGGTCAATCTACGAAGCACATGAAAATCATCCAGGGCATCATCAACAGCCATTGCAGCCCGCAGACTAGCATGGTTACGTTCAAGTTCCATACGTGAAGACTTGCACGAGAAACTAACAAACCTCCCATGTACAGGAGATAACCTGTTCGGAGAGAGATTCCAGGATGCAGTAAGTAAATTAAAAGAAGAAGCTCTAGCAGTACAATCATTAACATCAGATCCTACTTATTCGACTACACGTCGTTATATGGGATCTACTCGTAGGCAATCATATGCCAGAAGACCCTATAGATCTTATCAATCTTTTCGTACCCAACCATACCCTTTCTACCAGCGTCCTGCTCCACAACACAATACGTCAAACCAACGTAGAGGTAAACCACGTAACCAGAGGCAGCAGGCACAAAAGTCGACTACCGCAGCAAAAGCGACATCATCTTTTTAGTTACTCAGCCGCCGCCACAACATCAAGCTCCTCCAGGCAGAATTCATTCTTGCCTGGAAGCCTGGGAAAGAATAACATCAGATCAATGGGTTTTGGAGATAGTACGACACAGTTACCAACTCCAATTTGTCACAAAACCCATATTGCCTCATCTTTCCACACTCAAGATTCACAATTCCCATCCACAACTGGGGAAGGAAATTGCTTTGCTTCGCAAACAACAAGCAATTCGACAAATTCACCCACACTCCAATTCAGCAGCATTTTATTCCCCGTACTTCCTCATACCCAAGAAGTCGGGGGGCCTTCACCCCATACTAGACCTAAGGGAATTGAACAAATTTCTCACCAAGGAGAAATTCAAAATGGTGTCGTTGAAGTCAATTCTTCCTCTCATTCAAACCAACGATTGGTTGTGCTCCATCGACCTGAAGGATGCTTACACACACATTCCAATCCATCCATCCTCGTGGCATTACCTATGTTTTCGCTATGGACATCAACACTACCAGTACAAAGTTCTTCCCTTTGGACTATCGGCTGCACCCAGGGTATTCACCAAATGCATGATAGTGGTGGTGGCTCATCTCAGGAAACAAGGTATAACCATCTTTCCATATCTGGACGATTGGCTCATACTCGGACCAACTCCAAACATCTTAATGGGTCACCTCCATCGACTGATACATTGTGTACAAGAACTAGGATTGGTGATCAATTTTCAGAAATCACACCTACAACCAACACAACAGTTACAGTTCATAGGTGCATGCCTGGACACTACGTGCAACAGGGCATACCTCCCAGACGACAGAATATCACACTTCCGTCACCTTCTATATACCTTGAACCATATTCAGAGACCGTCAGCGAGACAAGTCTTGGTAGTCCTGGGCCACATGGCGGCTGCGAATTTCACGGTTCCCAACACCAGGCTACACATGAGGCGCCTACAATGGGGACTAAAACGCCAATGGAAACAGCATTCACAACCATTGACGCAGAAGGTATCCTTGACCGCCGAAATGAAAAAAGATATAACATAGTGGCTCCTAGACTCCACCCTGTCCAAAGGAGCGTTGTTCAGCCCCCCTCCTCACAACGCAGTCCTAACCACAGATGCGTCTCACAAGGGCTGGGGTGCACACCTCGAGATTTATGAAACACAAGGGTTATGGACAATCTCGGAACAGAATCTGCAAATAAATTTATTGGAACTCAGAGCGATTCGCAATGCATTATGAGTATTCCAAGACCACCTGAAAGGACGGAGGGTCATGATCTACATGGACAACCAAGTAGCGATGTTTTACATCATCAAACAAGGAGGGTCAGGTTCATGGTCCCTTTGCAAGGAAACCCTGCAAATATTTGAACACACTCACAAAAATTGCATACATCTGCAAGCAACTTACCTACCGGGAGTTGCAAATACAAGAGCGGACAGACTAAGCCGCATCTTTCATCCTCACGAATGGACACTCAATACAGAAATAGCCCAAGACATATTTCGGCAGTGGGGGACACCTTCGATAGATCTCTTTGCAACAGAGATCAATGCTCAGGTTCCCAAATTCTGCTCGATAAGACCAAGCCAGTACAGGATCGCTCAAGATGCCTTCCTCATTCCGTGGACGACAGGCCTTCTATATGCCTTTCCTCCCATACCTCTCATAACAAGAACAATTCAGAAGTGTATAGCGGACAAAGCTCAACTGATACTCATAGCCCCGGCCTGGCCGAGACAACCATGGTACAGTTTCCTGCTTCGACTATCCATCAAGGATGCAATTCCATTACCGAATCGACAAGATCTTCTCTGCCAACATCAAGGGACACTTCTACACCCGCTACACTCACCTCTACACTTGACAGCTTGGAGATTGAGAGGCTCCTTCTGACAGAACAAGGAATTTCCACTTCAGCACAATTCACTAGAGAGTCTGTATCTTGCTGCTGTCGATTACCATAGAACTCTTTTGCTATTTGTTTTGTGAAGCAGCAACTTTTTCTCCTGCTGTGCTTTTGCAATCCCATTCTCCAGACCGACACTGCAGCTGACCGTGACACCACCAACTTTCACATTACAAAAGGAGAGAGGCCAAGTATCCAAAAGGACAAGAGAGTGCCTTCCCTGCTGCTGATCGTGGGTCACAGATAGATAGAGGGACAGACACAACATACCCAAAAGGCCTTCTTTCCTTACTTTTTATGAGAACACCTGAAACAAAATTAAAAGTAAAAGAAAAAGAGTGAAGTTAATCAAAGAAAGAAAAGTAATAGTAAAAGAAAGTCAAAAAACTAATGATTGACATGAAAATGTTTAAAAATTGAAAGATTTTTACAGAAATTGCCTTTTTTCTGCATATTAACAGATATCAAAATTATGCTAATGTATGCTGATATGCCACAGAACTGTCATAGAATCTAAAAAATATGCACCACAGCATTTTCTAACCCTTTCCATAGAATCCATCCCTGAGCTGGATATAGTTCTAGATTTATGTATATAAATAGTGATTTAACTCAGGAATGTATGCCTTAAAATAAATATCTGTTATATACACCCACCTAGGAAGACAATTTTGGAAATAGATCAAAGTGTGTTAAAATGAATTAACCTGACTCCATGGGGCTGTTTGAAAACTGTGCACCTCCGTGCAGATGGTTCACAGTGTGCAGACTTTTATCTGTGCAAGAAGAGGCTGGGTTCAGGGGTAGCATTAGAGCAGGAGCTTTATACTGTGCCTTCTCTAAAGCAGGCAAGTCCACAGGCACCAAAACTGCCAGCTCCAAATTCTCAAAGTGAAACTACCTGTGTTTGAAAATGATCCTGCAGGTCCATGGGCACAAAGGACCCACGGGCCTGCAAGCTTGCCAAGGGGTTTAAAAATTGCCCCATACATTTCTTTTTCATCCCAGATTTCTGAAAAGGTTTTCTGACTGGTAGCCTGAGAATCCAGCTCCTCAGCCATCGACCATCCCTTATTATAATAATGGCATAATGCGACATGTCAAGAAAACCAAGAGGTAGGATAGGAATTTTAAATGTTTTCGGTGTCTATTTAATGGTTATTAGTCTACGTTCCACAGTTCTTAAGTCTATCTTCTGATCTTCAAAAAAATGTGAAACTGCTTTAATGGGTCCACTTCAAGTGCCAGGCTACGTAGTGGTCTATTGATTACAAATGTCCGCAGCCAGCTCCAGATTCCAAAGTAAGAGCAGTGCACATTCCCACAGGGAAAGCTGAGGTTAAACAGGTGTTTTTGGTAAGGATCGTAGTTACATTTTGATTACAGCAACCCAGGTCCTTGCTTCATATTGTGTAATGTGATACACCCACACAGACTCTTTAGTGCTGCAGTAGGGCCTCGAGGATTACTTTCTTATAATTGTGTTTTTCATTAATCTCAGTGACCTTCCAAAAATTCACGTGATTTCTACTGTGCATGTATGAATTCACACACACATAGACATATAAATAAAGAATCCTCAAGTCACTGAATCACTGAGATTTGATGAAACATGCTGTTGTGGAATAGATACAATTATGATTGTTCTAAATAATAGAACAAGCAAGGCTCACTACAGTGATGCCTGATATCTGTTCTGTAGTTGTGCAAATGAAAAGTAAAACTCGTTTCTTTGAACAAGCTAATAGAAACCAGCTAGGTAGGATATTGTGTGGTTTTACAAACAGTACATCTACAACTTACTTTGTAGTTGCTTTAAGGAAAACATTTCCAAAATATAATCCACCAAAGGAAAGGTTTTAATCTAAAAAATCTATAGCAATGGTGTTGTATATGTTTCCTTTATATGAATAAGGACTTTTTTTTCATATAATATATACTTCAAAAGAAAAATATAATAACTGAAAATAATTCTCTCATCTGGACTTGTCCACATGAATTCTGCTACTGGTTACAGTGAGTTGCTGAGAAGAAAGGTAGAGAAAAAAAAGAAAAAATCTACAAATCCATTTTTGTTAGTCCTTTTAAAAAATATTATATTATATTCCCTTAAACAGAAATATTTTAACATGGAGAATAAATATGAAGAATCAGCTCCAGTTCTAGAGCAAATGATAGCCAGGATAAAAATTGTTGATGGTGCTCACCCCTATACATTTTCCCCTCCCATCCACCACCTTCTATTAGACATTCTCTCTTCTCCCTTCCTACATCTATTCTCTCCTCCTCCTCAATTCAGGTATTGTCTGTTGCGCTGGAGGTGGACCCTTGGGCCGAGGTGGGGTTGACTCAACCCGTAGATAGGGACCTACGGGTCCCACCGTTGGCAGGCGGAGTGGGCTGATGAACAGAGGCCAGCTGGAGTTTCACCAATACCAGCCCCCGTTCCCCGCGGGTTGAGCCTTTGGGTGCCGGGGCTGGCTGGACTTAAGTGGATCTCTGTATGTCGTCAATGAGGAGATCGTGATCAACCCAGAGACAGCAGAAGGAAGATGGTACAGTCTTACACTGGACGAGGTTGTGTCCTGGGAACTCGGGTGCCAAAGGAACGTAGGCAGACAGGGGACACCCGAGCAAGAGCAGGCCGAAGCCTGAATAGACCAAGTCCAGGAAGTAAGCTGAAGAGGCGTCAGGCTTGAGTTAGGGCTGGCGGCAATCTGGAAGCAGTGGCAAGCAAGGCTGAGGTCTGAACATGAAGAAGGTCAAGCATAGTCAAACGATGCTGAGATCTGGGTCTGGAGAGAGGCAATGACATAGTCAGGCAATGCAGAGGTCTGTGTCTAGAGAGAGGCAAGAGCATAGTCAGGCAATGCAGAGATCTGGGTCTGGAGAGAGGCAACAGCTTAGTCAGGCAATGCAGAGGTCTGGGTCTGGAGAGAGGCAACGGCATGGTCAGGCAAAACAAAGGTCTGGGTCTGGAGAGAGGCAACAGCGTAGTCAGGCAATGCAGAAGTCTGGGTCTGGAGAGAGGCAACAGTGTAGTCAGATGAAGCAGAGGTACGGGCTTGGAGAGAGTCAATGGTGTGGTCAGGCAAAACAAAGACAAAGTCTGTGTAGGCTATTCAAGGAAAGGTGAAGAGCAGGAACGTAGATGCAAGGAGTCAGGAACCAGGAACAGTGAGGAGCAGGAACAGAGGAGTGAGACAAAACATCTCAGGAGTCAACGAGTACTCGACCAGCGAGGAGACCTGTTGCAAAGGCAAAGCTAGGGAGTGGAGCCCGGGCTTAAGTATCAATGCTTCACTGATGTCATCATCCGGGGCTGCGGCTAGGTTCCCGCCATGGGCCCTACTTAAGCATTGGTGATGCGCGCACGCCTAGGGAGGGGCACGGCACCAAGTAGCAGCGTCTCTCCGCGGGCCACACGGAGAGGCCCAATGTGAAGCAATGGAAGTGGTGACTGGACCTGGAATGCCAGGTACTGTAGCTGAGTCGGAGGCACCAGGGGAGGCCCGAGGATGGAACTGGCGGCCTACCGCTGCCAGAGATGAGGAACCAGGAGCTGGGGTTACTGCAGAGAGGTGAGAGGGCCATGCTGCGGGTCTGCCGCGGATGGCACATGTAACATTCTCTCCCTTCTCTCCCTTCTCTCCCTTTTCCCCTCTCTTTCCATGCATAAGAACATAAGAACATAAGAAAATGCCATACTGGGTCAGACCAAGGGTCCATCAAGCCCAGCATTCTGTTTCCAACAGTGGCCAATCCAGGCCATAAGAACCTGGCAAGTACCCAAAAACTAAGTCTATTCCATGTAACCATTGCTAATGCATGATCCCCTCTTCTCCCTCCTTCTTTCCACTCTCCTCCCTCTCTCCCTCCTTCCAGGCAATCTGTTCTCCTTCCCAACATTCTTTTTCTCCTCCAGATATTCTGACCCTCTCTCTTCTCTAATCATTCTCTCCTCCTCCCTTCTCTCCAGGCATTCTCCCCCTTCTCTTTCCATCCATTCTCTACCTCTACCATGCATTCTCTTCTTATTCGCACCCCTGCTTCCAGGTATCCTTTCCCTCCATCACCTGCCTCCCTTCCCTTTAGGCATTTTCTCCTCTCTTTCCCCTTCTTCCAGGCACTGTCTCCCTACTCTCCCTCTCTCCCTCTCTCCCACTTGCCCCACCTCCCTTCCCTCCCTCCAGGCACTCTATCTGTCCCTGACCCACCTTCAAGCATTTTATCCCCCTTCTCCCCTTCCTTTCAGGTAGTCTCATTGCACCCTTTTTTCAATATAAAGGGAGACTGGGAATACTGGATAATGTAGTTCTGTGGGAGGAGCTGGTGCTGTGATTGACTAATGTGCTCTACTTAACCATTTTTATGTTGTAGCAGTGGTGGGTTCTGCTCTGGATTAAAAGCAGGACAGAGAAGCCCCAAAACCCACAGGGGCAGATTTTCAAAGCCCTACGCGCGTAAATCCGGGACGCGTGTAAGTCCTGGGGCTTGAAAAAAGGGGAGGGGCGGGGCAGGCCCGGAGCCTCCAGGCACAGCAGCCATTTGCCGCTATGCCCAGGATCGCAGGCCGGCCATTGGCTGGCGCGCGCAACCTATGCCTGCCTGTAGGCAGGCGCAATTTGTAAAATAAAGGTTAGGGGGGGTTTAGGTAGGGCTGGGGGGCAGGTTAGGTAGGAGAAGGGAGGGGAAGGTGGGGGCCGGAAGGAAAGTTCCCTCTGAGGCCTCGGTGGGAACGGGGAAAGCCAGCAGAGCTCCCCAAGGGCTTGACGCTCGCAAGGTGCACTATGGTGCACCCCCTTGAGCTCGCCGACCCCGGATTTTATAACATGCACGCGACTGGGGTTTATCTGGCTATATCTACTACTTATCACATCTATAGCATTACTCAACGTACACAGCACTATAAAAAAGCACATAAGAGGCGGTCTCTTCTCTGTAGAACTTACAATCTGATCAAGACAAACATACAGGGAAAAACAGATTTATGGATGCCAGAGTGTTAAGATACTGTAAAATATGAGCAAATGAGGTATAGAAAAACATTTATATACTTAAATGAAATATATTATGTAGGTTTCATTTTTTTAAATCTTTAATCAAGAAACAGAGGCAGTTTTCATGTATGCATGGGAGATGCTGTTGAATAAGATCAAAATGATACCGATGTGCTAAACCATAGGTGCATTTAAATATGAATACAAGTAATCTGAAAATATAGCACTAGCTGACAGGGAACTAGTAAAAGGAAGGCAGAAATATGAGAAAAATGTGATTACTGATAGTCTAGTAGTTGAGTTCTGGGGGAGGCACAAAAGAATCAAGGAAACCAGTTATCAAAGGATTGTAGCCGTCTAAATGGAACAAAAGAACAAGAGGGAAAAGGCTACAGGTGAGCAAAGAGTATATTTTATAGCTGTTTTAGAGTTGGATGCATCCTGCATCAATTGTCCAAAATGGTGACAGCCAAAGAACAGTATGACAAGTAATTGAAAAAAATAATGAATCTTGGACCTCATGGCAGAATTCTCAAGATTTTAAGCCTAGCAGCAGTGGCAGTCAGAAGCTGCATGGGTGGGGAGCCTTCGGATATGGGTTAACTTGAAAAAGAGTGGCTAAGTCTTATGGCCGGTCAGAAATGGACTATGTGGTAGTTTCATCCTTCATAAATAAAAAAGAAAGCCTCTCACAGTGGTCCACCTTCATCTGAAATGTTACTAGTAGTACTGCATCCCAGAAAAGTATTATATACGATTGTGAGACAATTTTAACTTGTACTTCTTATATTTTGCTATTAAAAACTATGGTCTATCACTTCCAAATCTTTATTGGCATCAAGTGTGGAATCTTATTTCTGTAATTCATGTTGAGATATCTGGATAGGTTGGTAGTGGGGGAAGTATTAAGCCTGGCTCATATTAAGGAATGCTAGACTATGCAGCATAAAGTCATTTTAGCAGGGCTTAATTTGTAGACAAAAAGGTAATTTTAGGCAGTGAGTGGGGCCAGAATCTGGTGTGACCTGTGAGAGGGAGTGGGGACATGTCCGGGTGTGAATTCTCTTTTTCGCTCAAACACACACACACTCTCTCTCAAACACACACTCACTCTCTCTCTGTCTCTCTCTCTCCCAAACATATTCCCAAACACACTCTTCAGTCACATACTTCCTCCTCCTTACCCCAAGTGATCCTTCAACCTCCATCGCCTACTAGTGCTCAACCCCCAGCTGTCCTTTGTATATCAGAAATAAGGTAGAAGAACATCCTTCTAGGTCTTCCCACCAAGAAAATAAGCCCCGAGTAACAGACACAGAAAGTGGGTGAATCAGCACAAGTTTCAAACTTGAGAGCAGTAGCCTCGTGGCCGGGTTGAGGCCTTGAAGATTTTTCACTATTGCAATGCTCAGTGCTCACAAGTTTAAATCGTGTGCTAATTCATCCCCTTCTTCTGTGTCCATTTTTTTTTTTAATGTGCAGTCTATGAGCCAAGGGCAGAACAACAGGAAGGGAAGGGCTGAATTAAGAAGCAGATAGCTGTTCTCTGTTCTGCCTGTGCCAGGCTCAACCCCCTTTTCCCTGCAGGCTGCCTGGAGAGGAGGGGCTGGAGCAGAATGGCCCTGCTGCTCTGCCTCTTCCTTCTGAAAAGAAGTGGTGGGACCCCATTCCGGGCAGTTCCCCCTGAAATTAAACCCTGCGTCTTAGTGAACATCTCCTTTTCTGCAAAGATGTTAGAAAGCTTCATGTTTTACCTTGATACTTTTAGAAAACCCTGTGCCTGGGAACCTTGGTCCTAACTGAAGCGGAATTACTTACTAATTAGATTTTAAAAGGTTGACAGGGTACCTAATACATTTTTCTTTTCGTTTGCCTTCCTGTCTAGCTCGCATGATGATAACAACATATGCAGGGCATGAAAAGTCCAAAAAAGCAACACGGATGTTGCAAAAAAGTAGCCAGTCTTATAAAACATAACAACAACAATTGCATATTCAAATTGCTGCCACTTAACTACTGAATGACTAACTGAGTCATCTACTGTAAACTCTCTCTAAACAGCTTTTCAGTCATTCAAAATGAAATTGAAATATAGTCCCATTAAAGTCAAATTTCCTTTATCAATTTAGTAGGGAAAATGGATTAAGGAAATGCAGATATTTATCATGGCCTTCAGGGTTTATTAATTTTGGTAATTATCATTTCATTATAGTGTCAGGGAGAAAAATTCAGCCCTGAGAAGAGAAACATTGCAAAAGTTCATCATGTGTTGTTCTTCAGGTTTCTTTTTTTCCTTGTCCTAGCTTAAAAATTTTTTTTATTAAGTACCTATAATGATTATTTGACAAGAGGTGAAGTTACCAAATTGTATAACTTAGATTCATTTATTTATCAGTTCATATTAAAATTACAGTCTGGTACAACAGTGCCCTCCAAAGTCAGTTATCAGCAAACTCTGTCAACTTGACAAACACTGCACTTCTGTCTCTAAGAGAACTATTTTCAGAACTTAAGGGTATGCTACGGCACTGATTTCCTTGCCAAGCATAAAGATGTATTACAGCTGCATTAGTAAATTATGTCTTTCTCAAACTAAGAATTCCAATTAGAGTCAAAAAATGTTCTTGCCCTTTTGACTTACACTTCAAGAATTTGGAGGAGTATGAGGAAGCAGGGGAACAAAATATGTTTGCCAAACTTTAAGGGAACAAAAACTATCTAATTGATATTTATTAATATATTAAGTAAAATGTAGCAGTCATTGGTGACCGGAAACAATCAGCGTTCAAAGTACTATATGCGGATGTCTTGGTTTTCCTGCCCAGTTTTAGTAATAATTAAAATTGTTGGAAATGAGTAGTATAGTTCTAATTTGTGCAATTATGATATGATGAATTAACAAATTGATATTTAGAAACATTGTGAAATTATCCCATTATTAGTTCAAGACCCAATTTTCCATAACACTTAAATTCAGTATATCACTCTTGTTTTTAACATCGAAACAGTACTTGAGATACATGGTGGAAGGCATGTCATAAGAGGTCACAGGGTAAAAAAAATAAAAAATAATAATAGAGAAAAAAAAAGGGACTTTTCCCCTATGGTTCCCAGAACAGCAGGCAAAATCATCAATGTCATTGTGAACAATGCCTAAGAAAAATCTAGAAAAAATTTAGACAATGTAAAATGTCTACAAAAAGAATTCATAAAACATAAAGGGCCAGATTTTCAAAGGGTTACGCATGCCGGGCCTATTTTAAAAAGGCCCTGCGACGCACGTAAAGCCCTGGGATGCGTGTAAATCCTGGGGCTTTACTAAAGGAGCGGTCCGAGGGCGGGGCGGTCCGGGGGCAGGGCCAGAGGCCTCCGACACAGCGGCCATTTCCACTGTGTCGAAGGATCGCATGCCGGCAGCCTGCCGGCGTGCGCAAAAGATAAAATAAAAATTTTGGGAGGGGTTAGAGTAGGGCTAGGGGCAGGAAAGGTTAGGCGAAGGGGTGGGAAGGTCAGGTTAGGGGAAGGGAACAGGGGAAGGCAGCGCGGCTTGGTGCGCACAAGGTGCACAATTGTGCACCCCCTTGCGCGCGCCGACCCCTGATTTTATAACTTGCACATGCCTGCGTGCACAAGTTATAAAATCGGGTGTACATGTGCATGCGCCGGGAAGCGCGTGCACATGTATGCCCGCGCGCACCTTTTTAAAATCTACCCCAAAGCATAGGAGTGAATTTTCAAAAGATTTATGCACAGAAAGAAGGCATATACAGATTATGTATGTATGAGCCTACTCATGTACATCTAATTTTCAGAATAGTTTAGATATGAATGTATATCCACCTTCATGAATAAATATACACGTGAAAAAAAATGGCCATATTAAGGGTGCAGTTTCCACTTACATGCATAAGTAGCTATTTTTAAAGGATTATCAACAGCGTGCAAGTAGATTTACTATAGTTCTTTTACACACCAAGTTCAAACTTTCATGGTATTTTTCAACTTGGTATTTGGCGAGTTGGCTTCTTCAGATGAGGGACACAGCAATAAGTTAGGGGTGGAAGTGAGTGAGACTGGAACAGATTGGGGATCACTGGGGAGTAGGATTGAATATGTCTGGGACAGATTGGACCATACTGGGAGGTGGGAGTGAGTAGTGGAGAATCCAACTTAAAAATGCCTCCAAAATGGCTTATGGATACTCATGGCACAAGAGTTGAGGAGGGAGCGAGAACAGAGGAGGAAGAGGAGGAGGTACCCTTATAGAGAGTATACAAGATTAGGGCACTTTTTTTGACCTATCAGAGTAGCAAGTTGTGTCTAGGTTCAGATTCAACAAGAAAACCATGTTGTACCTATGCAACATGGACTTGCAACCTTCTACTCGCAGGGGTCATGCCTTGCCAATGCACACCAAGTTCACTAACCCCCTGGCATTTTTGACCATGGGAACCTTCCAGACACCTCTGGGTGCCATGACTAGAATAAGCCAGTCTGCCACCTCCATATGTATCAAGTAGTTCCTGGATGAGTTACTCAGGAAAACACAGTAACATATATATTATTCCCTTGGAGCAAACAGCAACAACAGCAAATAATGACTGATTTTTACCACACTGCACACTTTTCCTCTGTCTCAGGGGCTATCGATTGCACCCACATCCCTATAAGGGCACCAGGAAGTGACAAGACCTACCGCAACATCAAGAGCTTCTACTCCTTCAAAATATAAATAGTCTGTGATGCCAAGAGGATCATCATGGATGTTGTGGCCAGGTTTCTCGGATGTAGTTACAATGTCTACATCCTCTTATAGTCAGGAATTTATGACCTCTTCCAGAATGGCAGATTACCAGGAGCTAGTTTCTAGGTAGAAATTTACTTCTCATTACCATCTCACAGTAACCAACCTCTTCTTTTTATCTCTCTCATATCTTTGTGGGGTGAAAGCATTGGCCCAGGAGGCCCACTTCAACCTCAAACAGGGAACTACTCCACTGCTCAACACTCAAGGATTTCTAACTCTGTTCTTCTCTGTGTTGTCCCCTACAGGTGATAGAGGATATCCACTCAATACCTGGCTCATTATCTCACGTGCTAACCCACAGACTGCTGCAGATTACTACAACAGGGCCCACAGGAAGACCAGGGCAATCATAAAAAGAAAATTTGACCCTCTCAAAACATGTTTCTACTGTTTGGACAGGTTTGGGGGATGTCTTCTCTAGAACCCCACTAAGGTCTGTGAGATCTTTCCAGCCTGCTGCATGCTTCATTACCTTGCCAAATCCAAAGTCCTGCCTCCTCCAAAGGGACTAAAAAATCATCTGGATGAAGAGGAGGAGGAGCCACATGTACTGAGTCAGGAGGAATTGCAGGATATACATCACCACAGTCAATTGCAGGATATAGAGGAAAGGAACACTCTCATACAAAGACATTTTAGAAGGTTAAGCTGAATTTATTGACATGAGTGTAGAAAAAAATATAGTTAATGATTTTTTGGTCACCCTCTTTTTCAAGGAAGAAGCTCTGTTGCCTTTGCCTGTCCCAGTTGTGTGCTCCTCCGCAGCAGTGTCTGATCACTATTAGCCATGCCCTTGGAGGAAATGAAAAATGAGGGTAGTAGCAGGGGTTGATAGCTGCTTGAGGGACCTGGAGGGCTATATTATTTCATTGAGGGGATGTGATGCTGCAGAGAGCAGTGTCAGGCCTCTCTTCTTTAGCCACTGCACTAGGTGAGGCATCTGTGCAGGAAGTATTGGCACACAAGGAGGCAGAACTGTAATGGGCGGTGGTAGAGCAAGAGGGGCAGCTGTCAACAGGGCAGATGGAAGTCCAGCATTGGGGGGCACCATCAAGGGTAGTAATACAGCAAAGACTGGTGGGGGCTGCATCCCAGGAGGCATTGGATACCATGGAGCATTCCATGCTGCCTGTGGCTTGTAGGGTGTCATTCTATTCAGCATCTCCCTGCACACTGCAGTCTTGGCCTGAATTTCTTCACCCATGCCCCTCAGCTCCTACTGTACACCCTGCATCTCCTGTACCACATTCTTCAGGTCCTGTATGTCATGTCTGAGGCCTGCAATCTCTTCCAGCACTCTAGCATTCAGTTGGAGCATGCGCCCCCTGCTGGAGTGAACTGCATATCCTCTTCTGTTCCTGAGATGAGGTCTTCCTCTACTGGGCCGCCCTATCCTTCGCCAACGGCATGCCACCAGAAGTCTGGGATCCTGTTGCAATGCTTACATTCTCTCACGGTCAGCAAGTCATGACCATTTTCAGTCAGGTGGTTTTCAGTCAGGTGGTTTTCAGTCAGGTGGTTTTTAGGAAAGTATGCTGTTTTCACTACAACCATACAGCTACTAAGCTCTGCCCTTTTTCTTTCTCTGATATGTAGGTAGATTTATCGCTTAGGCCCAGGAAGCCTGCTCTAGCCTCTATCTGGGAATAGCCCCACTTTCTACCTCCATGGGATATCTCACTCAACTCTTCTCTGCATTCTTCCTTACAAGTAAAATAGGATATCCACTCAAACCTGGCTCATGATCCCACTGGCATACCCATACACTGCAGCAGATGTGCACTGACAGACCAGGGCAGTCACTGAGAAAACCTTTGATCTACTCAAAATACATTCCACTGCCTGGATACATCTGGAGTATGTCTGAAATACAACCCTGCCAAGGTCTGTGAGATCATTTTAGCCTGCAGCATGCTTTATAATCTTGCCAAAACCAGAGGTCTTCCTCCTTTAGAGGGATTAGATGATGTTCTAGAGGAAGAGGAGGAGATATATGACCTGAGTGCTGAGGAACTGCAAGAAATGTATGGCTAGACTGACCACAGGCTGAAAAGGAAAGGAACACTGATTCAAAGAAAATTTCAATAATGTAGGTGCATACAGTATATTTACAAGATAACAGCGATGTCTGTGCATATAAAAATATATATTATTTCTTCCTAGGCCATTCTCTTTTTTTGGGAGCTGGTTATGGTTTCTTGGAGTGGCCCAGTCTGGTGTACCTCTGCAGTGGTATCTGGTAATTATTTATGGAGCCTTCAGAGGAGACAAATAATGAGGGCAGTGGTGGAAGATGAACACTGCAAGAGACCTGACGGGGTGGAAAGTAGTCCCTGAAAGCTGACATGGGGCGGGGGGGGGGGGGGGGGGGGGGGGGGGGGGGGGCTAGAGGCTGAAGGCCTGCAGCTGTGGTATGCCTTTCCTTTTCAGTTGCTGCAGCAGCAGTATATAAAACTCTATCCCTATGGTAAAAACAGAGGGCAGCCTTCCTCTGTGGAGGTGGAATTCTAGCTGAGGAAGCATTGGTGCAGGTGGTATACCCAGGGGAGGATGAGGCCCCATCATGAGTATTGATGGACTCACTATGGGAACCTTCCACTGGGCTGGCAGAAGAATATCAAGTGATAGAACCATCCAGGGTGGTAGTGGTAGTGATGCAGGAATGTGCCTGTTATGTAGCCTTGTACTACCTTATTCCATCAGCAGAATCTCTGAGAGTGTCTTGTCACTAGTCTTATCAAGTTCCTCATCACTGCCTTTACCATTCCCAAGTCCCAGCCCTATGTAAACCAGCCCTGCCATTCTAACCTTGTCTTCTCATGGTGTCACTGCTGGCTCCGTGACCTGACTTTTGTTCATGCACTGTCTTGTGGCCAACAGACCTTCTGCCTTGTTCTAGCCTTGCCTTGTGGCCTTCAAGTCTTCCTGCCTTGAGGCCTTCTGGCATTATCTACCTTGTATTTTGCCTTGAGGCCTTCGGTCCTACTCCATCTATCTGCTTTGTTGCCTTCAGGCTTGCATATTCCTTGTTCCCTTGTCTGACTCCTGCTCTAGTCTGCCTTGTTTTAGTATATGTGCTGCTGAAGCGAGCACATCTGCTTTGTTGACCGTCTTGTAGGGATGTGCAGACCAAAAGTTTAAGTTCATAAGTCCATAAGTCGAAAGGGGGTCCCATTTGCGGTCAATATGGACATATGGAGAATTCCATAAGTTGAGTCTATGTCCATATGTGCAAATAAAAATTTAAACCCCTCACCCGCCTTAATCCCCGCCCCCCCCCCAAGACTTACCAAAACTCCCTGGTGGTCCAGCGGGGTCAGGACGCCATTCCTGAACTCCTTTGCAAGGAGCACGTGACGTCGGCGTCACGTCGGAGTGACGCGGCGTCACGTGATTCCCCTCGGGTTCGCTCCCGGACCCCTCGTTGGGCCCAAAAGGAACTTTTGGCCAGCTTGGGGGGGCCTCCTGACCCCCCCAAGCTGGCCAAAAGTGCCTTTTGGGCCCAACGAGGGGTCCGGGAGCGAACCCGAGGGGAATCACGTGACGCCGCGTCACTCCGACGTGACGCGGACGTCACGTGATTCCCCACGCGTCCGCTCCCGGACCCTCACGGAACTTTTGGCCAGCTTTGGTAAGTCTTGGGGGGGGGGATTAAGGAGGGTGAGGGGTTTAAATTTTTATTTAGATCAACAATCGCGATTTCCAACGTATTCAACATAGCTATGTTGAATAAGTTGGAAATCCGATTGTTTAAGCCTCATCTTGGGGCGGATTTTCAGAGCCCTGCTCGCGTAAATCCGCCCAAAACCGGGCGGATTTACGCGAGCAGGGCCCTGCGCGCCGGGAAGCCTATTTTACATAGGCCTCCCGGCGCGCGCAGAGCCCCGGGACTCGCGTAAGTCCCGGGGTTCTCCGAGGGGGGCGTGTCGGGGGCGTGTCGGGGGGCGGGCCCGTTCGTCACGGCGTTTCGGGGGTGTGTCGGCAGCGTTTTGGGGGCGGGTACGGGGGCGTGGCTACGGCCCGGGGCGGTCCGGGGGCATGGCCGCACCCTCCGTACCCGCCCCCAGGTCGCGGCCCGGCGCGCAGGAGGCCCGCTCGCGCGCGGGGATTTACGCCTCCCTCCGGGAGGCGTAAATCCCCTGACAAAGGTAAGGGGGGGGTTTAGACAGGGCCGGGCGGGTGGGTTAGGTAGGGGAAGGGAGGGGAAGGTGTGGGGAGGGCAAAGGAAAGTTCCCTCCGAGGCCGCTCCGATTTCAGAGCGGCCTTGGAGGGAACGGGGGTAGGCTGCGCGGCTCGGCGCGCGCCGGCTATACAAAATCCATAGCCTTGCGCACGCCGATCCAGGATTTTAGCAGATACGCGCGGCTCCGCGCGTATCTACTAAAATCCAGCGTACTTTTGTTTGCGCCTGGAGCGCAAACAAAAGTAGGCTATTCGCGCGCCTTTTAAAATCCGCCCCCTTTTTTTTAAGTTAAAAATGAATGCACACCCCTACCGTCTTGTCTATTACAAATATTCTGTCTTGCCTGTACTAGAGTTCTGTCCTTGCCTTGTCTCATCCTTGCCTTGACTAGTTCCAAGTCCTGTTAGTAACAAGCCTTGTCTGCCTGCCTTATCTTGCCTGCCAAGCCTATCCAGCTTTGTCTCAAACTTGCCTTGTCAGCCAAGCCTTGTCTCCAGACTGCCATGTCCAAGCATTGCCTGTGTGGACTCATCATTATGATGTACTACCACTGAAGAGACCTACTGGCCACCAGAGCTCAAGGGCCCAACCTGCAAGAGAGGGGGCTGGCTAGGTGGAAGATTGGCCCTTGTCTTATTCTGAGGTGGGTTTTGTGGACTCCGAGGCCTTAAAAGCAGCAAATGCTTGAGGAGTTTTCATCTAGGGGACCGGTGGCTGCCATGGAGCATTTCATATTGGCTGTGGTTGGCAGGGTGGCATCTATTTCATCATCTTCCTCTGGACAGTGGTCATGGCCTCCAGTTCCTCCTGCAGCATTCTGCCAACAACATGTATCTCCTGATGGACATCCTGCATTTCCTTATGCACTACTTCCTTCAGATATTGCTTTAGAACTGCAATTTTGGTCTATCTCTCTATCATTTAATTATAGAATATGGCTTTCTGCTGGAGTGCAAGGCACCTCTTCTTCTCTGCAAGAGAAGTTGTCCTCTTTAAAGTGTCTGGCCTTCCCCTGATCGCAATACCTCTGGAGTAGCTGGCTGGGTGTTGGTAGCCATTGCTTCTCCTCCTCCTCCAACAGAGCCTGGAGGCACTTGGCATCTGCAGCCACCTCCTTCTCTTTCTCTGTCAACCCTGGACTCTACTGATCTTTCCTCCTCCACATCATTGCTATCTTCCTCCGGGCTTTATAGCAGTACTCGTGCACACTGTCTATCCTTCCAAGGCCACTGGTTCTGGGACCATCAGATTCTTGCCCATTCTCTTCCACTGTAAAAAGATACAGGTGTACACACTGTCAATACACAATCTATCTGGCAGTTTCTCTTTTTTACAACGGAATCTTGCATTTTGTCAGGGAGAACTGTTGAACTATTTTCTAATCTAGCATTCCTTTGAGTATCTACATTTAAATTAAGCATTTTTTTCTTACTTACATTTATTTATTTATTTATTTATTTATTTATTTGCTTTTATATACTGACATTCGATCGAGATATCACATCGGATTACATATAACTGAACGAATAAGGCAAGATCTGCTTATTTTACATTGTAATGTGATAACTTGTGTAAGAGCTAAAGAGATGCATTTATATTGTAATATTTATAATATATTTATATTATAACATTTTACATTGTAACGAGGAAACTTGTATATTATAACATTTTACATTTTAACGAGGTAACTTGTATAAGAGCTAGAGAGAGACAATTCTATTATACCATTACAACATTGCTTGGGAAGATAATTTTTAGATAAGGATTTAGATAGAGTCTTTGGGAGGTTAACTGGGGGTGGAGTATTAGGTGAAGTTTATGATAAGTGGCTAGGGGAGGGGATGGGGGATGAAGAGGGTGGGGAGGGGTAAATAAAAATGGGAGGCTGTAGAGCGGTTTCACTGGGGGGGGGGGTGACAGCGGTTAGGGGGGGTTCATTTTAGAGTCAGTGTATGCATATAGAAGACAGACAGCTTGCTGTGGCTATTGACAGTTGGTCCTATCTGCCTTTAGCACCATTGGCTATCTCAACCAAAGTACAAATGTATTTATAAGTATAGTTTTACACATTATTATAGTTATGACATGCAAACTTCTTAAATTCATTTCTTAGAATAACAGTTCACCTTGATAGCCTTGAGAATATGAGGTGTTCATATCTCCCACACTACTCACATCAGCATCAGAAATGGTGCTGAGGACCATCTGTTCTATATGGGTGAAAGTAATTTGGCTTTCACCCATGGACTGCTTCTTCTTGACTTGGCATTGGAGGTCTCACCACTTCTGACTTAGGTCACCTTTTATTGTGGAAGACCCCTTTGAGACAGTGGCAAATTTTCTCCCAGGTCCACTCTTTCTGGTAGGATCCCACTCTCTGTGACTCCTTACCATATAGATGTCTTGGAATTTTATTACCTCCTTCACCAGAAAATCCACCTCCTGTAGCTGGAAGCCAAGCTTCCTAAGAAGGGCTCCACTTCTTCCAGATATGATGCCGTTAGGAAGACTGACAATGATACGTGCCCTTATATGCATGCATTCATGTATAAAGGGGAAGTTTTTACATGCGTGAAATTAAATTTAAATAAATATAAGACCTGTTATATAAGGAAATTCTATGTGAGATCAGGTGTACCTTCATACGATGCTATTAGTGATATAGCTATCGTGTCTGTGAGCCATACCGTTAGGCTTCATAAATCATTAGGTACCTGAATCTCTTGTCTCTTGTGCTCATTATTGTCCACTTTCGCTCTTAATGTTGAAAACTTGCATTGAACCTGGCAAAAATAATGGTAAAGCCTTTTACATCCGATTATGTCACTTATCTTGTACTGCTGTGGTCAATCTTGTGCAGCCGACATCTAGACGTTTCGGAGCAGCTAGGCTCCTTCTTCAAGGGCTAAGATGTTATGAAATTAAATTTATGCATGATTTTTTTTTAAATAGCAAACGTTCACACATAAGTTATATCTGCATATATTGGTGTTCAATAATTGTAAAGCTGTGGTATACATGTATTATTTTCCCCATAAGTGTGTGTGTAGAGTTGGTCCATAATTCAGGACTTTAGATAAGTTCATCATCCACACATACCTTGCTTTCTTTACACCCAATATATAGCTAATGGATGTTGGTTAGCTTCAGGCTCCACTTCATCAGAAACAGTTAGGGCTGGCTGTTTCTGATGAAGGTTTATTGCTTTCAATAAGGATAACACTTGTACTAACTCTGCCTGTCCCTGATGACATGGAGCCTGTAGCTAACCCATGTCCATTAGCTATATATATATATATATATATATATTTCGGGTATAAGGAAAATAAGGCTTGTATGGATTATGAACTTATCATCTGAAGTCTTGAATTTTTTTAAATTTTTTCTTTTGCTTTTATTCTTTATACCTGGTATTTTATCAATAAGGAAAATAACCTTCAATTCCACAACTATCTATCTTGGTGCAGGCCGCCCAACGTGCTTTTCATGTGAAAGGGGCTGCCCAATGAAGCTGGTAGCTGTCAGGAACGCACAAGTTTCTCTCCTGAGAGCATAACCCCTGTTGTGGGTAGGTCTGATCTTGCTTCCAGACCACACACTGCAGCTATCAACTCATTCACTCACAGTACATATGTTAATGAGAATACTGCTTTAAAATATGCTGTTTCAAAAGCCAATACAATTACTCTAGGGTGATATCACCACAGCACTAACAGGCAGCCTTGTTGTGATGGGGGGAATAAGAAGGGCCTAGAGGAACAAAATAGAGTTAATTACCTGGCCAGTGTATGCATCCTCTGCCCCGTAGTGTGAGCACTTTCTGCCTTGAGCGAGCTGACAGGCTTGGGGGCTGCTCTGGAACCTGGGTCTGGAAAAACTGAAGGCGAAGCCTAGTAGGCAGCCTTATGGCAGTGTTATGCTGATGCTGATTCGCTCAAACCGTCAGTTTATCACATGAACTGCTGGCAGGCTGCAAACTGATAGCGCGCGTAAGTACCCACACCACTGGTCAATATTTTTCTATTAATATCGCGGCTCAATCTATACTACATTTCTCTGCAAATCATTTTCTTTTCAGCGCATTAAGCAGATGCTGTTTCTAGTTCAACGGACTGACCTAGCATAATTTTCAAGTAAGTTTGATCTTCAAGTCCAGTGCCATTGTAGTATATTAGCCGGCAGGCATTGTTTAAGAACTCTTGTTTGTTCGCTTTCCACGCAGAATCGTTTGCACAAGACTGAGTTACTATAGACAGGGCTTTCACTGAGAGAAAATTGGAGGGTCTAGAAAATCAGGCCAAATAATAAAAGCTTTTAATATTTTAATTTTCTAAAACTTCCATCGATTTCTCCAAAATAGATGTTCAAAAGATAACTTATAGAAGTTTTGAAATTGCCTGAACAAGCAGTTCTAACTGTTTCTAAGGTTTATTATCTGCCTCTTTTTCAGAAAAAAGAAGAAGGGTTTGCTCCCGGTTTTGCAGACTTGTTTCTGACTGTGGCTGCTGAAGAGAACTTAAACATGACTCAGTTGTTGGAAACATCAGATTCTGCATGGGCTAGTCCCTCTACCATGATTGTTTTCTTAGTCTTAGAACTGGACCACGAGGTTTCTGAGGCTTTTCTTTCGACATCGTAATGAGTCGACATCATAATGAGTCGAAAGAAAAGCCGAAAGATGTAACTAGGTAGACACAGAAGAAACGTAGGCAATTTCTATTGTTATGCCCTAGAGTTCAGCAGCTAGGTGCTGTGTTTTCTTCTTAAGTTCCCATGTGTTACATTAGGTTTGAGAAGAATTCTTAAATTTTCTTTAAATCTAACCAATTAACTAGCTCATTACAATCTGAGGTGCTTCCTCCAGTTATCGTACCTGTTTGATAACTCGCTGAGTTAAGTATTGGCTCTCCTATGTATAAATGTGCCAAAATAACACCACAGGTTCCTGTTTTCTTGTAGTTTAATCCTTAGGTTGTGTAATTGCATCCCCCTTTTTGAGGACTTGTCTTACAATTAAGTATTAATGTATTAACAAACGTTCTTTTTCTGCTTTTTTTCTGTTATGTATTTTTTTCCATTTGATTCTGTTTTTCTATGAAGAATTTGATAAATTACATAAATAAAAAGTAAAAAAAAAAAAGCTAACAGAAGCAAAAGTAAATTATACAGTATAAACAAACGGGGGCAAGTAGTTGAGAACCTGGCACAG
The DNA here is from genome assembly GCF_901001135.1 of Rhinatrema bivittatum. Taxonomy (NCBI): domain Eukaryota; kingdom Metazoa; phylum Chordata; class Amphibia; order Gymnophiona; family Rhinatrematidae; genus Rhinatrema; species Rhinatrema bivittatum. The sequence continues at coordinate 113,239,158 of NC_042617.1, read as the reverse complement.
CCCCAGAAAGTTTAAAAAACATCAGACTCTGCTGGCAAAGTAAATAAGAAGTATTCAAAACAGACAAAATGAAAAAAAACAAAAACCAAGCACAGGGGACAGCAGTCCAGAAATAAGTAACCTCAGTACTGGTCCCCCCCAGTAGTGAAAGTGTAAAAGAAAAAGATCTGGCAACAATTTAAATCACTGCGTTTGCCAGACCAATGGGAGCAAATTAACTAATAGGACATCATATACCAGCCTAAATTATTTTATTAGTTCCAAAGGAAGCACTTTGGGGGGAGCTAAAAAAGAGCTAAGGAGAACTTTTTTATTTTTGAAACTACAGGTCAGGGCCAAAAACTAGTCTGCATTGATTTTTCCAAGCCATGTTCAACTGTTTGAAGGCTGTACCCATGGAAACCTGAACATAACTTAGGTGATCAGCCCTGTGGAAGGATACTATGAGGAGGGTGAAGTGACAAAATTTCCTAGCCCCAAGATAGATTTTGCTTTTTTTAAAAAAGGACATTTACAATTATCTCTAAGTTTTCCTCACATGTCGCAGGGGGCATACCTCTCTGACAATTTCCTGATTAAGCAGAACTCAGAAACGGACCAATGATAGCTCCTTAGAAATGTCAGCTGAGCAGTGATACTAACAGTATGTTTACTAGTTACAGTTTAGAACTCTAAGCGGAGCATTGTTGGAAACTGATGAGGGCAGTCATCTGATTTGTCCCTTTGTTGCAAAGTCAGTTCAAAGTGAATTTAAAGTAAAAATCATTGAAGGAACATTCTCTAACATACTTTGGATGAGAGACTGCCTGCAAATTGATTTTAATTAGTGAAATTTGATTTGATAAGCACTGATCAGGTAAGGAGCAGGATGGATTAGTATGAATTAATTTTAAGTTGTACTGCAGGAAGTTTTGCTCAGCTTTATTGAGGTTTGGAATGATAGAAAGATAGATAACTGTTGCAAGACATATTAAACCCCTCTGAGTATTGAGCAAAATCCTATTTGGTGCTGAAACACAACCTGAGGCCTGGAAAGAGGCTAATATAAGAAGCTGTGAAAGAAAAGTCCCTGCCTACTAGTAATAGGCTGTATTTAAATCAGTGCAGCTCATGTCAGTGCATAGAAGTTTAAATACTGATAGTCCTTCTAATTCACGCATTAACCTCAGTTAGCCATTGACTTGTGACTAAAGTTAAATAAATTATATCCTATTTGATAAAGGGTAGAAAATATCTAGAGACACACCTTCAGTGATTGCAACAGAATAGAGAAACTAAATTATCCTTTGATTTATATAATTAATTAGATAAGAAAGTTCAACAAGATGTCTAGGACACACACTAGGGAACATTCTTAGTTCTCCAGCAGATTCAAGGGACTAGAGTAATAGTTTTCTATTTTTTGAGTTTTTAAATGCATAATGTAGTAGGTCCGAGAGAGAAAAAGTCAGAAAGTGATGCACTTGAGAGGAAGTGGAAAGGACACACTCAACACAAGGAAAACAAACCTCAAACCCTAGCAGAGCCAGCTAGCATCTGACTTGTGGTAAAAGTACTTGTGTGCACACTGACAAATTCACTTCAAAGACAGTCCAAGAAAGAGAATGAAGATATAAATAGAAGAGAAAAGAATAAACAGAAAAAAGAAAGGCCTTTGAAAACCATTTTTTTATATAACTGACACTGAAAGAAAGAACTAGAGAAACAAATAGAAACAAAACATCTCATCCCATACTCGTCCTCCTGGTCCCAAACATTTAAACATGTTGCCCTCTGTCTACAATATGTAAACAAATGATTATTTCATAACAAACTCCTGTTAAACATTGAAAAACATAGAGGGCCAGATTTTCGAACCTACGCGCGGGCGTAGATTTGTGTGCGCAACCTGGCGCGCACAAATTTACACCCAATTTTATAACATGCATGCGCAGCTGTGCTCATGTTATAAAATCCGGGGTCGGGACGTGCAAGGGGGTGTACACTTGTGCACCTTGCGAGCGCCGAGCCCTAGGGGAGCCCCAGTGGCTTTCCCCGTTCCCTCCAAGGCCGGAGTGGCCTCGGAAGGAACTTTCCTTCCCCCCCCCCACCTTCCCCTTCCTTCCCCTATCTAACCCCCCCAGCCCTACCTAATCCCCCCCCCACCTTTGTTATTTAAGTTGCGCCTGCCTCTGGGCAGGCATAGGATGCGCGTGCCGGCCAAGTGCCGGTGCACTACCCCCTGGCCTAGCAGTCCTTCGGAAGCCTCTGGCCACGCCCCCACCCCGCCCCTTTTTTCATGCCCCGGGACGTGCGTATGTCCCGGGGCTTGTGTGCATCTCTGAGCCTATGCAAAATAGGCTCGGCGCGCTAGGAGGGGTTTAAAAGCGTTACGCGCATAACCCTTTTAAAATCCGCCCCAGAGATATTAGTCTTGAACAAGTTTCCCTTAAAAAATTTGCCCTCATTTTTCATTTTAAAATTACAATATTCCTGTTTCTCAGCAAGGTTGTAATCTCAGGGTTGCTTGACACTGACCTGTCCTTTGAATCACATATAAAATCTGTTGTGAAAGCCTTATTGCTTAAGTTATAAATGGCTGGTGGGCCCCCAGGACAGGGCTGGGACCACTGCTCTATAACACACATTCAATAAAAGAGCAAATCCAATAAAATTAGCAAAAATACTTCTGCAGAAGGATATCATCCTCTCAGCCCCAGATGTAAGACCTCCAGGTTGATGGGGGAATAGACCTCATAGCTCCAAATGCTGATAGGGGCTCCAGATACATTTGCTGCCGGTACCAGTTTCCTGAATAAAGAACACTTACAACAAGAGAGTCAGCAATTGCATTCTTTTCTCTTGGAATAGGCTTAGAGCACAGTAAAACGAATTCCCTCAACAGCTTTGACACCATGGGGCACTTCTCCAACTGACGATTAATCACTCCACTATCGCTGAGTTGTCACATCAGAACATTACACTTGTGTCTCTCAGCTCTCCTTACCTGAAGAGTCACCATAATTAGGAAGAGTTCGATGAAGGTAATATTGTGCATTATGCCCAACTCTACCCACTTATGCAACCAAGTGACAGCACACCAAGATCTTTGGCAGAAGACCCTGAAGCCAATTCCTCCAGAGACATCTGAGTACAGTTCAAGATCAACATTGGAGATATGGGAAGAGCAAACAGAAACCCTATTAAAAGTTGAGAGGAAGGCTTCCTACACTGCCATGTCATCTTTCAAGGCAGTGGAGATTCTGATTCTGTGACAGTTATGGTGCATTCCACTGGGGTCAGAGTGAGTTTGTACAGGAATGTTCAACTCATAGGAATGATCTGGCAAGCAAATGTCAGGGATCCAATGAGTGAACACAAGTGTCTAAGGATAACCTTCTTTGCTGCATCTATCTCCTACACTAAGGCAAGCAACTTGAATAATTTGTCAGGGGCAAGCACACTAATAAGTCTGAATCTTACTTAATATATTAGAAACTGAGGTTTTTAACAGGACCCTCCAATTTGTCCCCAGCTAGATATACCTCAAAGTGATATGTCATATCTAGAAGAATAAAGAGATCCTTGCAGACAGTAAAGGTTCTGAGGCCTTAAAATAGGAAGTTTCTATGTAGTGAATGATATTGAGCACTCTTGAGCATATGACTACATCTTAGTGCAGAAAGGTACTAAACATTTCCAAGTAAGTACAAGATACAGAGCAGCCCATTGTCATGTACTTGTCAAAGCAATAATAGCAGTGGGAAGCTTAAGAAGGGTGCTTAAGCTTCCCACTTCTTAAGCAGCCGCAGCCTCTGAGCATGTCGATGGCACTGTCAAACGAGGCATACCACACCAATTATTGCTCCAGTACAAGAGGTGTGAATTAGTCTATATTTTCCAGGATATTTCTTTGACACCACTGTGAGAGGTGACAGTATAGTCTGATTGAGAGACCTGGAAGGGAATGCTCTTGCAATAACCCAATTAATAGTTCCAAGGCTAGTCTGGCCCAGAAAACTCCCTTATAGTGTGTAGTTGAACATGCATTGGTAATGGAAGGAGTATGAAAGGGGCCAGAGTAAAGAATCCAGAAACCACTTCTGATGCCAGATAGCAATGTAGAAGCCCCCCTCCTCCATTTCACTAGGTGCATAAATTTAGTACCCTAACAAATGGGTGGCTGAAAGAGTAGAGTTTGTGTGTGTGTGTGTGTGGGGGGGGGGGGGGGGGGGGGGGGGGGGGGAGTGGAGAGTGGTATTTTAAGCACTGATTTCAGTACTAGATGCCTAACTTAAGATCCTAAATCTAGGATAATGAATAGCAGATACAAATTTAGACTCCTACATTTTATATATTCCTAAATTTCAGTGAATTTTCAGGTGTAAGGCTCCTAAATTTGGCAGAAAATAGAGCATAGCTTTTTGAATTATCAGCCTTCATAATCATAGGCCTCAAGTGTAGTTTTCCTGGTGCAGGTTAGTACCACACGTCTCTTCTTTATGTTCATTATGAGACCAAACCTTTGACTAGTAGTAAAACCAAAGATATTGGACACATCTGCTGGCTCAATGTGGAAGAACCTAGTCCATGTCACCACTAATCACTCCCACCCTAGTTCAGCTGAAGATGAAGATGCTACAGATGCAGTTTTCACAGATCCTTTGGGGGAGGGGGGGAGTTTGGTACTTAAGCACTGATTTTTAGTACTAGATGCCTAACTTAAGAGGAGAGCCATAATCATCATGTAATGGCAACATCTAGTGATCAGATTTAGGGTCCATGATTGCAGGTTCCAAATGGAGCCCAACTGCATGTCGCCCAACCAAGGGATTTTGCTGCAATGACTGGACTAAGGTAAGTTGGCAAGGGATATAAAATAAAGGAAATATATTCCTGGGTAGTTGTGAATGAATGCTCATGGCATTAGATCCCAATCCTGGTTCCAAATGAGCTGGAAACCCAAAGGAGCAGGAGGAATCTGTGGAGTCAAAAAAATAATGAAATAAAAAAGGATAATAAATAATGGTGTCATGACTAGCACAAGAATTAGATTTAATTGAAGGGAGGTTGCGCAGAGTTGCTCTCACTCTCTTGTCTGGAGCTGTCTGTATCTAGTGGTATGATAAAGTATCAAAATATGTGGAAAACGATCTGGACGCAATAGATGGCTATCAAGTCCTAATAAGCATGAATTGATGCTCTATGCTGTCCTCACAGCTCTTGCTATCTGCCTTCATGGTCATGAAAAAGAGAATATGAAAATTCCAAACGATAGTCATGAGGTTTATTTGATTGCACAAGCCTCTCTGCCAATGATGAGGCTAAATTTTAGGAGATGATCCAGAGTGTACACATGGTTGCTATGCAAGCAATAAAGAGTCCTTAAAGTTATCTAAGGCTGCTGGACCTGATGGGTTTGGGAATTAATTGTACAAAATTCTGAATCAGCTGGTATCCCAACATTGAAAATAATGTTTGAAGCAACTGTTGAACATGAAAGGCATGTGGGGCATTGATCAAGATTTTGCTGAAGAAGAGGAAAGATCCTGAGTTACCTGAATCTTTCCATCTTATCTCTTTACTTAATTTAAATGTTAAAATATTTAGGGATATGCATTTGTTTAAAACAAAAGTGCAAAATACAACATATAAGGCTAATTTGTTTCATTCAGGGGGCCCTGAACTGAATCAGGGGCCTTCCTAAATGAAACTAACCTTAATTGTTTGTTTCATTTTAAATAAATGCATCAGGATTAAGTCTAGGCTCGAAGCCAGGGCAAGGCTAGGATTAGTTATTCTAAACTGACTTTTGATAAGACATGGGGGCTCTAAATCCGCCTGATTTGAGATGGTATAATGCAGCTTGCAAATGCGTCTTATTGTAGATATACTGGTGAATCTTAATAAGTTTGGTATTACTGCACTTTTGAGTGCTCAATGAGGTTAGATTTCCCTGGTTAATAATATGTTGCATTACAGGAACTTTTCTCAACGTTCTTGTTGCCAACTAGGTTTCACAATGTTTTTGTTGGTTAAAGTTTGGTGGTGGGTCAGGTTTTTCTTTGAACTCTCTTCTAATGTATCTCCATTTATGCAGTTGGTGTGTAACATTCACTTCTCTCTTGGCATAGAATATGGGTTATTTAATGTCTGGGAAAGTAAGGAACTGAAGTGTTTATGGAAATTTTTTGCACATGGTTCATCTGATGTTGTGTCTTTTCAAGAGCTGAAGGATAAGTAGAATAATCCTCATGTTCATTTTTATGGTTATCTATCTGAGGACTTAGATAAGACTTTTTCTTGGACATGGGATACAGGAGTGGTTTGTCTCCCTTCATAAACTAACCTCAGATGTGTGTACTCGGGAAACCCGATACAAGATTGTACTCAGTACTTTTCTTGATAAGATTAAAGGTAATATATTTGGAGTATTTGATTTAGATGTATGTTTTAAGTGCCAAGTAGAAGCTGGTAACTATATTCTTTTTTTATGGTGCAATAAGCTGAGGACATTTTGGTACAGGAGATCATTTTAGGAAAAAGTGTTAATTTCAAGATCTCAGTTTTGATGTTGGGCATTCTGGATGAGGTCTGTAATCTTAATTTTGTGTAGAAGCATTTTTCTAAGTATTATTGGCTAAGAATGCTGTCGGTCTGTTGGTCTGGGTGATTTTCTCCTGTCACTATTTCTTTATGGGAGCAGCTTATGGTGAATTACTTTTATAATGATGTTTTACATCTCAGAGCTGAGAATTCTTTGGTGAAATAGATTATGCTAGCATTTTGGAATACTTTGGAATACTTTTTGCACCTTTGAGGTGACCTTCAGTCATCTGTAACATTTTTTGTGGCATCGCAAAGTTGATTGTTCTGGTTTGTATAGGTTACTTGGTTGGGTGTGTGGAGGTGGGTGAGTGGAGGACTGGTCAGTTTGTGTTTCTTTTCTGGAGTAGTGTATGAATGTGGGGGCTTTTTTTCAGGTATTTGGGAAGTAACATAATAGTTCTAAGGTAATAGACAAGTTCCAACTGGTTGCTAACTTGCTTACTTTGGGAAAATGAATAGAAACAGCACTGACCTTTTGTCAATTAAGTTTTCATCCTTTTTTGCTCTATTTGATGACTTGTTATGCTCTATGTATCAGGGCAGAGACTAATTATAGTCTTGTTTGACCAAAGCATTGCTTTTGACACCATTGACCATGAATCCTATTGAGATGTCTGTTTCTTGAGATTTCAAGAGCATGACGTTAAAATTGTTTGATTCTTCTTTGTCAAGTTATCCACAGTGAATATTTTCCTCAGACCAGCTTCGCCTTCATGGAATTTTAAGTGGGCATGCACCTGTGCATGCAAAAGTCACTTCTACCACATAAGTGGGAACATTTTAAAAGGGATGCATGCCAACACCATTGCCTGTTTAACCAGCTTCTCCCCAGTTCACCCAGTTGCCAACTAGGTGCTCCCAACTCTCCCTGTTTTGATAGCCTGTCCACCACTCAGTTACCTCAGACCTGTTACACCTTCCCAAAATGTCTCATTATATATATATATATATATATATATATATATACACGTACATGCCATCCATAGCAGAAGTAAAGTTATGTGGCAGGGGACCTTGGCATGTGTCAGATTGTAGAAGTATTTATTTACAAATTTCTGGGTGAAGTCTTGAAATGCCCAAGCCCTGCCCACACCCTACCGATATCCCACCCATGCTTCGCCCCTTTATGAGAAGCTCTGAGATGTGTGCACAGCTCATTTTCGTGGGTGTCTAGGCACCATTTAAAAATTGGCTTGGCATTTACCAGCCTGACATATTTGTGCATCCTCTAATTGATGTATGTGTCAGGCTTTTAAAATTCACCTTTAAAACTAACACATAATGGGGCAGATTTTCAAAGCCCTACGTGCATAGGCTCGGTGGTGCGCATAAAGCCCCAGGATGCGTGTAAGTCGCGGGGTATGAAAAAATGGGTGGTCTGTGGGTGTGCCATGGGCAGGGCGATCCAGGGTGGGGCGTGGCCAGAGGCCTCTGTATGGCTGCTGGGCCAGGAAATTGCATGCCGGCACTTGGCCAGCGGCCGTAACTTCAACAACAAAGGTATGGGGGGGTGTCGGGCTGGGGGGCGGCACAGGTAGGGGAAGGGAGGGGAAGGTGGGGGGGAAGGAAAGTTCCCTCGAGTCCGCTTCGATTTCGAAGCAGCCTCGGAGGGAACGGGGAAAGCCAGCTGGTCTCCCTGAAGGCTCGGCGTGCGCAAGTTGTACTAGTGGGCACCCCCTTGTGTGCACTGACACCTGATTTTATAACTTGCATGCGGCTGCACACACATGTTATAAAATCGGGCGTACATTTGTGCGCGCCGGGTAACGCGCACAAATGTAGGCCGTGCACGTAACTTTGAAAATTTGCCCCAATATGGTTAATGAAAGATGTGCTGAAAGTTTAAAATTGTAACATGGATTATTCCCTCTTTCCTTTGCTACTTAATCATGGATTATTACACTGGTCTACAGCCAAAATACTATCGAAATGAATGTAGTCAAACTATACTAAATTTGGGTCACTAAGAATCAAATTGTTGATTGGCTTTAGTTTTCAAAGTTTTACTAGATTGGGCATTGTGGAGGATAAGTGAGTTAAGAAGTGAAAGGATTTCAAATTAAACCTGAAATGAATAATATCCATTTTTGACTGAAACTATGAATAAATATATGACTGTGTTTGGACAGTACTTGCTTTTTGGGTACAACAATTAATGATGCCATCTGAAGCTCGTTGTTACGATCCCCCCTGTTGCTGCGCTACAGGAGGTATCTCACCTTCTCCTCCGGAGGCCGCTCCGAAGCCAGGGCCTCGCCTGTGTACCATCCAGGATTTGCTCCAGGGCCTGGGAGGCCTAGTTGTTCCTGAGGCCTGCCTGTGGCTTGCTTGTGCTTGCTGGGACTTCCTGGTTCCGGCCACGCCCTTCTCCCTAGGGGCCGGCCCACAGCTCTCCACCTCAGTTATAGGGCCAGTGAGGGACGGTCCAGGTGAACTCCTCCCAGGGAGTTGCCCACATCAGCTGTATAAAAGGACTTTCACTCCACTTCCTGTTGCCTCTGGATTGGGTTCCACAGTTGCCTGTGACCTCTCCCGATCCAGGTCCTCCGTGGTTGTCTTTGCTTCGATGGCTCCCTGTCCTGTCTATGAAGTTGCCTTGATGTCTGTTCCTGATGTTGCCTTGATGTTCGTTCCCGATCCAGTTCCCGATCCAGTTCCCGATCCAGTTCCCGATGTTCCTACCTGCTTTAGGCTGCCAGGAGTGCAGCAAACCTGCTTTAGGCTGCCAGGAGTGCAGCAACCTGCCCTACCTTGACTGCCAGGAGTGCAGTAACCCACCGCTTCCTCTTCCCTGCGCTTGTCCGCTCCCACGTTTGTAGGACAGGGTGGTCTGTGACCAGTCCAACTGTGCTGGCTGTGTAGGGCGCCCTGAGAGACAGTGCCTATGTCTTGCTTCAGCCCTTGCCTGTGATGTCTTGTTTCAGCCTCTTCTAGGATGTCTTGCTTCAGCCCCATCTTGGATGTCTTGCTTCAGCCCCCGTCTGATGTCTTCAGTGTTCTAAGGGCTCTGTCTGCCCTCGCCTCTGTCCGGCCTGCCGCCCTATGCCATTACCCAGCGGCAGGTCCGAAAGGGCTTGGAACAGTCGGAGGACCGTTCATCAATCAACATAGCGTTGCTGGTTGCCATGGGCGTGCAGGTCCGGCTGAGGGTCAGACTCCGTTCCTTACTCCTGCTTCCGTACCTGCCCGGCTCACCATGCCTGCATTGGCTCACCTCCCACGGTGTGGCTTGGGGCTCCTCCCTAAGTCTTGCCGTGGCCCAAGGGCTCACCACCTGCTTTAGAGGTGACCACACTCCTCGCGCTCGTACAGCACTCGTAGTGCATCATTCATGATATTAATTGCATTATGTTATTCCTAGAAGTCATGGAGGAAAATTGTTCCACATTTAGCACTTGTTAAATAAAGGAAGATTTGGTTACCACTCTTACACATCAAGCTGGGGGTGATAAAGAACTCTCTGAAGGCCATGGAGAAAACTAAAGCAGCCTTCAAAAAGCCTGATGGTAAATTTCCAGGGTTAAGTGAAGCTAAGATAAAGAAAGGTGTCTTTGTTGGCCCTTAGAACTGTGAACGTTTTCAAGATGATGCATTTAACCATGCATTGTTTAGCAAGGAAAAGATGGCGTGGAAAGCCTTCCAGTTAGTGGTAACAAATTTTCTCAGAAACAACAAGGCACTAGGCAGACAACTACATGGAGTTAGTGGAAAACCTCTTCAAGGGATACAGACGTCTTGGCTGCAACAAGTCACTAAAGATAGATTTTTTTGCACTCTTTTCTAGACTTTTTTCCCACCAAATTGTGGAGCAGTGAGCGATGAGCATGTCGAATGATTTCACTAGAACAATGCAGCAATGGAAAAATAGTATCAGGGCAAGTGGAGCCCAACAATGCTTGTAGACTATTGCCGGACAGTGACAAGAGATGTTCCATTTGGCATTTAATGAATACAAGACACAAGCCAAGAAGAGCTGAGTAGCCACTGTATAAGGACTAAACTATGTACTATACACATACATCATAGTTTTTGGCCTTTTGTTTCATAGTAAATTTTATTTCTATAATCTTTTTGCTGATTTCATTTTTAAAGTGTTACATAAACAGGGCAGGTAAAATATTATGCAGCCATAAATGAAGAAAAAGACCTAAGCTTACAATTTATGATTAAAACTCTATTATCTATGCAATAGACATAGACGTAAAATGTAAAAATGTAAATGTCATGGGAACAGTAACCAATTATCCAGTTTAATTGTCATATTTGAATTTAGCACATCAACATCAATAATCAATGGCACATTTTATTGCTGAAACACATTACTTCTAAAAAATTGTATACTAATATTCCAAGTTCACATAACCTTGTTTTATTGTAACTTTTCTTCCTCTTCAATATTATTGTTACAACCCCCCTGTTCCTTGTGAACCGATATGATATGATTTGTATCATGAATGTCAGTATAGAAAAGAGTTAAATAAAAATAATAAATACATTTAAAGTTTTATTTAAACATACTGGTTTTGACATATGAATTTTGCAGTTATTTTATTTTGCTTTATATTCTTAATTTGATTATGTGATATATGTAATATGCGATTTATTTTCTGATTGCTGTATATTGTGAGTTTGATTTTCAAAGCAATTTATGCTCAAAAAAACGGTGTTTATGTGAGGAGGCACTTGTAAAATCAATTAAAGTGTTGCATGTGTAAAAGTTTGCTGAAACTCCCATTTCATGCATACTTTTACCTACACTAGCAAGAGGAATTCTTTGGGGGGAGGGGGGGGGGAAGAGTTGTGTCAAGAAAATAATTTATCTGCATTGTTTCAATTTTGGAAAGTCATACAGAAGTTATACCATTGGGAGCAGGTGTAACTTGCTATTCATATATGTATGCATGTACTGGGACAACCCTAAAGTTTTCAAGGCAGACTTACTTACAAAAGTCCACTTTAAAAATTTTGGATAAAATCCAAGGATATGTTGTTCCTGCAGAGTTTAGCCCTACATAGGCTGTCATAAAATAACCATCTCGAAGTCAGATTGCACAAATTTGGAGTGGAGGTGTAGCCTAGTTGTTAGAGCAGTGAGCTAGGAAACCAGGGCTCAAACTCTGCCTCTGCCAGTCCTTATGACTTTGGGCAGGTCACTTCACCCTCCATTGCTTCAGGCACAGACTTAAAATGTGAGCCCTTTGGGGACAGAGAAATACCTGCAGTACCTGAATGCAATCTGCTTTGAAGTGCCTGAAAGGTGTAATATAAATCAATAATTTAATCAAAATTATAAAATATATATTAAATAACCTCCAAATATATCTTTAATAGCATAGGCATTCAAGAATATCTGATGTCATCATTTGTATAGTGAAAATCCAAACTTCTGGGGGTGAATCAACTGCTATGCATACTTTTAAAATATTTCACACTCTACAAGCAGTGCTTTCTTTTTAAACTATCTCATTAGCAGTTGGTAAATTGCAGAATTCTGGCATAATTTTAAAATAAATGACACAAAGAAATTTGCTAATAACTACAGACAAGATACTGCAGGCAGTACCCAGAGCTGGCACTTGTGTATAGTATATGCCATTTTCATTTATTAAGCTCTGTGAGATTTGTTTTCTCAAACTAAGTATCAAATTAGATTTACAAACTTTTTTTTCTGACATAACCCTCTGCAATGAGCATATAGCAGTCAGAATAACCATAATGGTGATCTAAATGCCTTTTTAAATAAAATTCACCACCCTATTATCAGATTGGCAAATGTTTTGTTTTTTCCTCTCTGGCTTCATTGTTCACTTTATTAAAAAAAAAATGCTTTTTGTGGTTTTGTTTGTATAATGTTTGTGTTCAAACAACTTTGTTCAGAAAAGAACATTTGGGTATCAGGAATACTTTCCAGGAATAAAGAAGTTAACAGCATACATTTGCTGCAAAAGATAGCTTGTATCTCCCATTAAAGAAATTCAGTTATTTGGTCAGTTTTACTTATTTACAGGCCAGAAGATTAATGAGTTAAGATACTAACTGAGACAATAATTAGGTTTCAAAAACATAACACAATCCATCACTGCTTGTGAGCGTAATGACGTTAGGGAAGAACCCTCTTGCAACTGAAGTCATTATCTTCTGATTGGTGAAGACTGGACTTGAACAGAGATCCTACCCCAGGGTCTTATAATAAGATGAAAGAGGAATCTTAAATAAGGAAAAACTATGTCTTTGACCCTTTGTCCTTTGCCTGTATAGGCACTGATACTGTACTTGGAATTTAGGGTAGTGTAACAGGGCACTGGGGAATCATGGCATTTCAAAGACAGTTGGTATTTCACTTTAAGCATGACTGTACTTGACACCTATTCTGTAGTGTGATTCCAACATATGTTTTTTTTGCGCTAATCTTCTTTTTCTGTTAACTGTTTCATCCCGTGAATGCTCTCATCTCTTCCAGAGAGCTATGCATTGAAAGGAAAGAAAAATGAAAACAAATGTTTTCTTGAAAATATCCACTAGAAAAAATATTGAAATATATTTTTGAGAACAAATTTCTATTAACTAATAAATTCCCTGATTGCAAAAGAAGTTTCAAATATGATTTCATTAAAGGTTAGGTCAACGTACTTTGTGCTACAATTGCCACCTGAAATGAGAATCACAAATATATGTCATTCTCATTATCATATACAGTATTTATATAATAATATTGATATTTCAGTTTATTCATTCATTGTATGTGCATTTTTATGGTAAATGTGTGTATATCCTAAATACCCTTTCATACAATATGCATTTGCAAAATATTTTCCATCTTACAGCCAGCTCACAGTATCAAGAAAAAGTAGCTTCTTTGTAAATCTCTATTATAAACATAAGAAAAAAATACATATGAAAAAGAAACTTTATCTATCCACTTCCAATATATCAAACATAAAATCAGCTCAGTGGAATCCCTCTCCCCGAGGCCCAGCGAATGTAAAATAGTCCCATAGCAGGAACCCTTCAAAATTTATTCCATCATAAGAAGAATTCCCCATGGTGAGAATAGCAGGAGGAAACCACTCCAGCTACCCAAAAGGTATCCCCCTTGCATAGCAAAGCCCTAACAAAAACAAGTCTTGCCAGTCTGGAGAGTAAAGATCTTCACAGACAGAAGAGACATCAGAGTCTTATTTGCCTGCACTGCAGCCACCAGCTAATGATGCTGAGGACTTGAAATCATTATGCTGTCATTTTCATTTTGGGCCAGTTAGCTCAGAAAATTCCTCCCCCCCTCCCCCCCCCCCCCCCCCCCCCCCCCCCAAATCTGGTGAACAGAAAGTGGACCCTTACCGAACTCCCATAACCAAGCACCATTCCCCACATAAACATAGCAGGAACTTTCTCAGGAGGAATTCTCCTCCCTTCCCACCTCCCCCCCCTCCCCCCACAGAAAGGCAGAACAGAAAATCCCCCACTCCACTGAAAAGGTACCCCTTACATAGGCATAGGTTCCACTTTACAGGACTCCCACCCCGCAAGAAACAGATCCTATCGGTCAGGAGGGCTAGGATCTTCAGAGAGGAGGGACCCACCCAAAATCAGGAAATCTGTTCCCTCAGGCATATATTATGATGACACCTCAGGATTAATGCTGAATGTTCTGCTTTCCAAATTCCTTCTAATTTTGCTTTTCAATGGGCATGTATTTTGCATGGTATGATAGTACAGTTATAGTTTTACCCTGATGAGGACATATACACATCATGGACTTATGCTTTGTGGGAATTGTTCTGTATGTGCACAATCACTTAGGGGAACATTTTTTCTGATTTCAAGTGAATACAATTTTGTGCTAAATATTTTAAGTACATATTTTTCTGCAGTGTATTATATATCATCAAGTGTCTATGCAAATTGCTATAAGTGAGTAAAATCTTACAGGTCATTAGGACCTGTATGATTGAACATAGGAGCTGTCTCTGAAGACTAAAGATGGACGCTCCAATTATGGCCACTGTTTGTCTTTTTTGAGAGGTGACAAAACATTTTTCAGATATATCAGAGAAAGAAGGAAGGCCCAAAGTGATATAGTGAAATTGAAAGGTGAAAAGGAGCAATGTGTAGAGACAGACAAAGAAATGGATGAAATATTAAACAAATACTTCAGTTCGATATTCACTATAGAAGACCCTGGAGAAGAACTGTTGCTGGTTGACAAGACCATAGATGGAAATAGGTAGACACAAATCCTTTTATAGAAAAGAATGTATGGGAAAAGTAAGGAAAACTAAATGTGGACAACGCCAAGGGGCCAGATGAGGTACATCCCAGAATACTAAGGAAATTCAGAGATATTCTGCTAGGTCAGCTGAAAGACCTGTTCAATAGATCCCTGGAAATGGGAGTGGTGCCACGAAATTGGAGATGGGCGGTGATGGTCCCGTTTCACAATAGTGGTAGCAGAGAGAAGGCTGGAAACTACAGGCCAGTTAGCCTTACCTCGGTGGGAGAAAATTAATGAAGGCTCTGATGAAAGAAAGGATATTGAACTATCTACAATCCAATAAGTTGCTGGACCCAAGGCAGCATGAATTCACCAGGGGAAAGTCCTGTCAGACAAATCTAATTGATTTTTTGATTGTGTAACTAGAGCATTGGATCGAGGAAGAACACTTGAGTGATTTTCTTATATTTCAGCAGAGCTTCTGATATGGTTCGCATAGGAGGCTTGTGAATAAAATGAGAAGCTGAGGAGTGGGTGCCAAGGTGGTGGAATGGATTGAAAATTGATTGACAGACAGGAATCAGTGTGTAATGGTAATAGAACCTACTCTGAAGAAAGAACAGCGTTAAGTAGAGTGCCTCAAGGATCGTATTTGGTACTGGCTTTGTTCAGTATCTTTGTAAGTGACATTGTGGAAGGGGTAGAAGGTAAAATTTATCTATTTGCGGATCATACTAAGATCTGCAACAGAACTGACATGCCTGAAGTAGAAGAGAGAATGAAAAGTGATTTAAGAAAGCTTGAAGGGTGGTTAAAGATTTGACAGCTGGATTCAATGCGAAGTACAGAGTCATGCATTTGTGATGTGGTAATCCAAAAGAGCTGTACGTAATTAGAGGGGGGGGGGGGGGGGGGGGGGGGGGGAGACTGATATCCATGGACCAAGAAAGGTGTTGTGTCTGTAGACCCTTGGATCAAGGTAAGGTTGACTCTACCTGCAGGGAAGAGCCCTGCAAGTTCTCACTATTGGCAGGTGGACCCAGGTGAAGGAAAGACAGGTCAGGAACCATGTATACCATCCCAATTCTCCCCCAGGTTGATTCTTTAGGTGCCAGGGCTGGCAAGACTTAGGCGGTATTTCTGCTGATGGCAGAAGAGAAAGTCCATAGTAGCTGTGGTCGTAGGCAGATGGCAATTGTGCTTTTCCAGGGTCTAGACAGTGGTCATATTAGGCAGAGGCCAAGCATAATCTGGGTCCAAGGAGTGGTCAGAAGCAGGCAATGGACAGGCATATCTGGGATTCAAGCTGTAGTGAAAACCAGTTATCCTTCCAATAAAGAAGAAGAGGGAGGGATAGGCAGGGAAAGCAGGCAAGGCCAAGAACAAGTGGATAGCATGGTATAGATTGGAGCGAAGACACCAGACAACTTGAAAACAGCAGGATGAAGACAAAGGCAAGCTAGACAAGGACAAGGCTGGTACAAAGACTGGAACCCTGGGAAGCAATACTCTCTACTAAGAAGTAGTTGGACCTGTTGCTGAGGTGAGTTGCTGCTGGGAAGCAACCCTTTTATAGAGCAGCACTGGTGACATCTCAAGGGGCTTCAGGGGCTTTCCTGCCGCAGACTCTTTAAAAGCTCAGAGTGATACTTGTATGCCTAGGGAGAGCAGGACAATGCTCTTCACACCTGAGAGCATTGTCCTGCTGCATGGAGGGTCAGCGGCACTTCTCCACTTCAGGAGTCAGTGTGGCCAGCCCACAGACTGCCAAACATAACAAGAGGGATCTTGGAGTTATAATGTCTGGCGATCTGAATATGGTGAAGCAATGTGACAAGGTGACAGCTAAAGCCAGAAGAATGCTGGGCAGTATAGAGAGAGGAATTAATAGTAAGAAAAAGGATGTGAAATGGAGGCATTTCAGAGAAGGGTGACAAAAATGGTGTGGGGTCAGTATTGGAAGACTTATGAAAAGAAACTGAAGGATCTAAATACGTATTCCCCGGAAGAAAGGAGATGCAGGGAAGGTATGATACAGACTTTCAGATATCTGAAAGATATTTATGATGCACGAACTTTGAACCTTTTCTGTTGGAAAGAAATCAGTAGAGCTAGAGGTCAACAAATGAAACTCCAGGGAGGATGACTCAGAACCAATGTCAGGAAACATTTCTTCATGGAAAGGGTGGTGGATGTCTGGAATGCCCTTCAAAGGAGGTGGTGAAAATGAAAACAGTCAAAGAATTCAAAGAGTCATGGGATAAACTCTGGATCCCTAAAGGCTAGAGGATGGAAATGAAGAAAAGGGTGCATGGGTGTAACTTGCTGGTGTGGCGGTTACTACTACCTTAACCAATAAGTCTTGATACTTTTGATGCAACTGCAAAATTGCTCTCAGCTTCAGCAACAGGGGGGAAAGAGGAGCTGGATTCAGACAACAACCAACAAGGGCACGGACTTTTATGGCCTGGGGAACTGATAAGCATGGGGGTAATCTGCATGGAGCAGCAGTTACTACCCTTAATACAGGGTGGCCCATGGAAAAGTAGCCTGCCTGTGTGGCACTGGTATTGAAGGCAGGCTACTTTTCCATGGGCCACCCTGTAGAAGGCATGGGATTACTATCCTTAACCAAAAGCATGCTTTTGACACAACTGTAACATTGCTCTCCAGTTTCATTGGAGGATGGTAGAGAAATTGGATTCAGATGACAACCAACATGGGCCATGACTTTTACAGTCCATAAGCAAAGCACATCAAGAAGCACTGTCTGAATTTTCAAGAACGCTTATCACCCTGTAAAAATGTTACTAGCAGTAAATTTTCATGGGTTATCATAAGGCTTGAAAATAATTATACAAATAAGCAGTTGACACTCTTAAGGGAAACATAGGGGTAACCTGCATGGAGTGGCAGTTGCTATCTAGAGAAGCTTGCTGGGACGACTGGATAGACCATTTGGTCCTTTTCTGCCATCATTACTATGTATTTTTATTTCAATAATTGATATGGTCTTTTTGAGTATATGTCTGTGGGTGCATGTGGGTTGTTTTTTTTTTGGGGGGGGGGGGCGGGGATGAGTTGATCAAGATAAGTTACTCACACTGCAGGAACAACTTTGTATTTATTCTTTAAGAACTCTGACCTCATGCATTAAATAATGAATTGGACTGGATATTTTTTGTGGTCAGCTTCTTTATGGGTTCAATTCATTTACTACACTGGTTTGGTTCTGAAACAGAATGAACAATGTGGTTTGGTTTGACTGGCTATATCATTATGATAAAGTTTTGTAACTCTGTGTGTCGATTTGTATCTCGATCTTGGCCAGTCAGGTTGATGCACTGTTAAGCCCATTTCTTCTATGAATGATATAAGCTTGTGGGTTTAAGTGTTTTGTTCCCAGAAGGAACTGTGGCAGGAAGGCACTTAACCTAACTTATGTCGGAAGTGCAGTTTCTGCTGAGAGATTAGTATAGTGATTCCCCTACAGAAAGCAGATATATTGCTGAAACACTGGGTTTATTATCCATTGTTGGCCATCTAATGATCTCATTAAAGAATGTAAATAAATAAGAGAAGAAATTTTGAGCTAATAGCAGTTTAAGGGTCTCGTAAGGCTTGTACCATGAAAAAGTATAAAAACCTGAAAATAAAACCAGAGAGAAATCCCAACCTGCCAGTAAGTAGACTGGAAGGAACAGCCTCCCGACACTGAGCAGGATTCCCAGGCAGGATGTGCCTAACTTCTGAATGGGCCAGAAAATCCAATGCAGAAAAAGCTCTTGCTGCTTCCTAATTTCAAGCAAACCTAAAGGGTTTATCCACAGACTGTCAGCAGAGAGCTGCTTAAAAAATACTTCCCAGGGGGAGGAGCTGTACAAATGGTAACCTCCCAGACACTCTAACCTGCCTTAGCTGAACTAAGGGCTTACTCCCGGTTTACTAGTAATGGAGCCAGAGGGTCCGTTACAATAGTAACATAGTAAATGATGGCAATTAAAGACCAAAATGGCTCATCTAGTCTTCCCAATTGATATTCATCCTCTTTTGGTAGATGGGTATATATAATTCCAGAATGCAATCTAAAATTAACTCCCACTTGGGTTTTCCACCCAATTTCTCAATCTTCCTATCATATCTGCCCAAGCATGGCCAAGTCCATCACAGACATCATACTGCTGTCCTCTCCATGTTTTCTTCAAGATCTTATGAAGTCATACCATTGCTGTTCTTGGGTTATAACTTCTATTCCATGCATGTTATCCTCATTTAAGTGTACCACTGCTGTTTTGGGGCTGTAACTAACTACTGTTCTGTGCAGATTATCTCCTTTCAACTGTCTTACTTTTGTTTTGGGTGTACCTGCAGCTCTCTACAGGTTATTCTCATGGTGTTTTTGGAGTCCTGATACAATTGTTCACTGCTATTTTGAGTTGTGACTGCTGCTTTATGCAGGTTACCCCAATATACTTCATGTCCATCATCGTGCCACTATGGATCCTATGTGCTTATCCCAAGCATTTTAATCCCTCTGCCATTTTTGTCTACACCACCTCCTCTGTAAGAGCATTCCAAGCATCCACCACTCTTTTTGTGACAAAATATTTCCTAACATTGTTTCAAAGTTCTCCCCCTTGAAGTTTGACTTCTACTTCTACAACTTCCCTTCCACTGAAAAAGAATTGCCTTTTGTGAAGTTTGTATACTTTCATTTAAATGTCAGTGTACTATCACCTGTCTCTCCTCTCCTCTCAGGTATACATATTTAGGATCTTTCAGTTTCATCTCATATGGCTTTTTATGCACTTCCCACATCATTGTGGATGTCTTTCTCTGAACCGCCAATAGCATTTCTCTATCCTTTTTTAGATTACAGCCTCCAGAACTGAACACAGTTTTCTAGATGAGGCCTCACTTGCATAGGGGCATTATCATTTCCTATATGCGAACATATATGTGGTGGTGCCACATACCCTTAGGTATGTGGCACCACCACATACCTAAGGGAGAGGTATAGTATAAGAGGTGAAATTCTTCTATTTACAAAATAAAAATGGGATCTGAGGGCAATCATATCTGATAATATTAAGGAGGCCAAACAGGTGGCAAAAGCCATAAAGATGCTTGGGAGCATAGAGAGAGGAATGGTCAGCAAAAAATGAAATTACCCTTGTGTTAGTCATAAGAACATAAGAAGTTGTTGGGATGGACCCTTGGGTAATAGATCCTTGAGTCAGACCAAGGGTCCATCATGCCCAGCATCCTGTTTCCAACAGTGGCCAATTCAGGCTACAAGTACCTGGCAAGTACCCAAAAACTAAGTATATCCCATGCTACTGATGCTAGTAATAGTGGCGATTTTCTAAGTCAACTTGATTAATAGAAGGTAATGGACTTCTTCTTCAAGAACTTATCCAAACCTTTTTTAAACCCAGCTACACTAATTGCACTAACCACATCCAGTGGCAATAAATTCCAGAGTTTAATTGTGCTTTGAGTGAAAAAGAACTTTCTCTGATTAGTTTTAAATGTGCTATATGCTAACTTCATGGAGTGCCCCCTAGTCATTCTATTATCCGAAAGAGTAAATAGCTGATTCATATTTACCCGTTCTAGACCTCTCATGATTTTAAACACCTCTATCATATCCCCCCTCAGCCGTGCAGGAAGGCAAATGCTAGCTGTAAAGAGTTTGATCCCTTAAAAATGCAGGTGGACTCAGATGTTCCTCTTTCTTGGTGCCAGCACATCTCCTCTTTATAAATAGCGGCTCAGATCACTGATGAGCTCTTTGAACTGTGTGGGTACAAACCAAAGAGAAGAAATGATGGTACAATAGAGTTTAGGAGCAACCACATTTCAAGCGACAGCCAGGTTAAAAAAAAGTGGGGTGCTGTTTTCCATATTGTTGTGAGTGAAAGCCTGCAGGTACTGGGGAGCACATTATAAAACCTTGCTGATACCTATTGCTCTATATAAGCATGTTGAACAGCAGGAGAGGGGTTAACCAATAAATATGCTGCTCCAAGTTAGCTTCAAGCATTTTTTGGGTTGCTCTGTTGTATGTATGCATATATACAATTTTATAGACGTCAATATTCAGCCAGCTGTGTTCGGTTAAAATTACTTGAACTATTTTGTCTGGGTAACTTTATAGGGATATTTAGCCTGAAACTGGGTCAGGTGAATATCTGGTCTAAAGTTTTCTAGATAACTTAAGATCACTGTTTACCCAGCCAGAGTTGCCTGGGTAATAACTTTGTCTGGGCACCACGGCCCTGACAAACCAAGACCACACTCCGAGTACACCCCCTGTGCCTTTTTATGTGCAGGTACATTTTGTACAGGCAACGATTTACTCAGCAAAATTTAGCCACAGAGAAGAGGAAAAAATTTAAGCCTCAGAATATCTAAACTTTTCCCTGCAGCTTTTCATCATGTTATTGCTATCCTGCATTGACTTGGCATTTTCTGAATTTCACAGAAAACACTGGGGCAGTATTAAGGCACTAGAAGACATAGGAAGGAAAATAGGAAAGAGTATCATTGTCCCAGATCATTTCAAAGGATTTTCATAAGCATTTGACAAAGTCCCTCATGATAGACTCTTCAGGAAATTAAAAAATCCTGGGAAAGGAGACAATATCCTATTGCTTATAGATAATTGGTTAAAAAATAGAAAACAGAGAGTAGGACTAAATGCTCAGTGTTCCTCAGTAAATAATAGAGTGCCCTTTAGGTCTGTACTGGGTCCAGTGCTGTTTAACATTCACAAATGATCTGGAAAAGGGAGCAATAGGTGAGATGATTACATTTGTAGAGGATGGAAAATGATTCAAATTTTTTAAAACACGAGCACAATGTGAATGTTTGCAGGAGGACAACGTGAAATGGACTGGGCATCAAAATGGCAGATGAAATCTAATTTGGAAAAGTGCAAAGTGATGCACATAGAGAAAATAATCCAAAATATACAGTAGATCTAATATAGGACCCAGCATTGTTTGAATTACCTGCCAGGAATGCATTGTAGAGTCCTTGTCGGCAACACATTGAAATCCTCAGCTCACTGTGTGGCAACACTCAAAGTCTAAATGAAAAAAACATGCATTGCTTAATGCTTTCCTCAAAAACTGTAATGGCAATGAAAGAAAATAAACAAAACTGAAATACAATTTTCATTGTCTGCACTATTTTCTTTTGTTGTCAACAAAACAAAATGAAAAAAAGAAATTCTCACAGTTTTCATTCCATTTCTAAACAATTGTACATCACTAAGAATGAGCAATGTGGCTATTAGAACTGTGAACTACAGTATACACAATTTTGTAATAAAAAAGAAACACTAACCAAAGGAGTGGAGGAGAAACTATTGGTTAGAGTAGTGGACTGAGACCTAGGGAATATATGGTTCAAATCTCACTTCTCCCACTGATGCTTTTTGTGACTTGGGCAAGATAAGAACATAAGAACATAAGAAATTGCCATGCTGGGTCAGACCAAGGGTCCATCAAGCCCAGCATCCTGTTTCCAACAGAGGCCAAACCAGGCCACAAGAACCTGGCAAGCACCCAGACACCAAGAAGATCCCATGCTACTGATGCTGGTAATAGCAGAGGCCATTCCTAAGTCAACTTGATTAATAAGAGTTAATGGACTTCTCCAATAACTTATCCAAACCTTTTTTGAAGCCAGCTACACTAACTGCACTAACCACATCTTCTGGCAACAAATTCCAGAGCTTAACTGTGCAATGAGTGAAAAAGAATTTTCTCTGATTAGTCTTAAATGTGCTACTTGGTAACTTCATGGTGTGCCCCCTAGTGCTTCTATTATCTGAAAGTGTAAATAACCGATTCACATCTACTTGTTCAAGACCTCTCATGATTTTAAAGACCTCTATCATATCCCCCCTCTACCGTCTCTTCTCCAAGCTGAACAACCCTAACCCTCTTCAGCCTTTCCTCATAGGGGAGTTGTTCCATTCCCTTTATCATTTTGGTTGTTTCATCCCCTTTATCATTTTGGTTACCTACTTTAATTTTAAGTTCTCTCTTAGACTGGTACCCACCTGCTGTACCTGAATTGTAACTTGCCTTGAAACAGCATGGGTTTGAAAAGGCATGTAAAATCCCCAAAAGAGTATCAGAAACAAGAAAAAATAAACTAGAAACACTGGTAGCCACATGTAATTGCTAAAAGAAAATATCAGTGATAATAGCTTGCTCAAAAATATATTTGAAAGGAAAGATAAACTGATAGTTTGCGGTATGTATTAATTCTGGAATCATTATTATTGTTTTACAATCTGTATTGTAGCTCAAAATGAGGAACAAAACAAGACTGGGAAGGAATGAAGAGAGAGCATTTTCCATCATAAAGTGCAAGGTCAACCTTGAGAATCCAAAGCAGTTAAATATGCAGCATGCATGCAAGTCAATTTTGGGACTGGTTTCAGAATCATAAAAACCAGATCATGTCATGATAGCTCTAAATTCATTGCTAAGAGTCAAGGTCTTGTCCCTGTTTAAAAAAAAAATGTAATAAAAAAACCAAATGATAGGGCCTTCCAGGAAGATGCATGTAGCTATGCAGCAATTCACAAATAGAGTTCCTGGACCACCATGACCTGTGCTCTGCATTTGAAAAAGAGATTCCAGTGATACCAAGTCCCTTGCAAAAACACTGTTGACCTTTCATGCTTCCAAGTATTTATAGGCTTAGGAATGCTTTGCTATTTGTTTGTGAACAAAAAAAAAAAAATCGTGACAAAATTTAAAATACGAACAGTGGTGTCTTCTCTACATCTTGGCTTTAACAAGTAGTAAGCTTAAATAAATTAGAAAGCATTTGTGGGGCTTTTCTGTTCAAGTTGCTTCTTGATATTTTATGTTTTAATAATTTAAACCTAGTTTATTATGACAAGTCAGTGGCAGTGCTTTTAGTAAGTCAATAAATCTTAGCCCTATCATAACTCTGGATGACAGCTCCATAAAGCACCAGAGGAAATCTGATAGTATTTTGACAAAATGGCAACTTGAGTTATTTGGCAAATTGCATGTACAATATTACATTTACTTAGGGAATGAAAAAAAATATTTTTCTTAATTAGCATACTGTTAGAAAAAATTGATTCGGACATCACCAATTTTATTTTTTTATTGTGAAAAAATGTGGGCTTTTATCTTCATGCAATAAACATCATGGAATCATCCTGTTTTCAGAAAGGTTCCCTTCGTTCTGCACCTATGATGAAAACTCTTGAATGTAAAGCTCCCCAGATTTCCTTATCACAGATTTATTTAAAATTAACAATACATGTGAAAATTGGATGAATAGAGTCAATATAAAAGATGCTTAAAAATGGGTTTCAAATGCACTTAGAGGTGAATTGTAAAAGCCCGACACATGCATTAATTGGGGCGTGAGCGGATTTTAAAAGCTGCCGAGATACATGTGTACTTTTCAAAGCACATACATCTCAAAACTTTTCAAAAAGGATTGGGGAGTAAGCATGGTCTGGGCAGGGCATGGACGTTTCAGTGCATGAACCAAAGATATGAGTCTAACTACTGACGCGACCCCGCACATGCCAAAGCCCTCTGCCGCGTAATTTTATTTCTTCTATGGATAACGTGCATGTTAAAATTTAAAGAAAACTAGGCAGATCTGCTGCGTTTAAGGGTCGAGGCTAAGTGGAGGGAGCAAAGGCTATCAAACCAAGGGGATTTGGAGGACCTCTCTCTTAACTGGGTGAACTGGGGATGAATTACAATCTGGTACAAAACTTAGATTGTAAGCCCTCTGGGGATAGGGAAATTCCTATAGTACCTGAATGTAAACCGATGTGATATCTCAGATTGAATGTCGGTATATAAAAAAAATAATAAATAAATAAATAAATACATTTGTAAACCTGGGCATTGCATCTGCATGCACCCTTTTAAAATCCCCTGATTTATGCTTAGAAGCAGGATTTGCATGCATATAAGCAACATACCTACTTAAAATTTGGAGCACATGTACACTTGGTGAGGCCATTTTAAAACATGTGTAAAAACGGTTGGAAATAATTGAAAATACTGGCAACCGACAATCTGAGTGCAGGAGGTCGCTCCTGGACCCCCACTGGACCACCAGGGACTTTTGGCAAGTCTTGGGGGACCCTCCTGACTCCCACAAGACTTGCCAAAAGTCCAGCAGGGGTCCAGGAGCGACCTCCTGCACTCCGGCCATCGGATGCCAGTACTCAAAATGGCTCCGATCGCCTTTGCCCTCACTATGTCACAGGGACTACCGGTGCCATTGGTCAGCCCCTGTCACATGAAAGGAGCACAATATGGCGCTGATGGCCATGTGACAGGGGCTGACCAATGGCACCGGTAGCCCCTGTGACATAGTAGGTCAAAGGCTATCGGCGCCATTTTGAAACCGGCTCCAAGGGTGTGAGTGCAGGGGATGGCTCCCGGACCCACCGCTGGACCACCAGGGAGTTGGTAAGTCTTGGGGGGGAGGGGTTAGTTTCTTTAGGTGGCCGAATAATTCGGCGAAGATTCGTGTATTTGTGGGGAATCCGGATACGTTTCGCTTCCTCACGAATACAATGAATATGGCCACATCCGTTGCGGATTGCCAATACGTAGGGCCCAAATGCACACCCCTACATACTATAGCAAAGCTGGCCGTAGCAACTAGAAAAGAGGAAAGAAAAGCAGGGATGTGCATTCTTTTAGAAATAAGATGAAAAATGCAACAAAACAGCTTTCATGTTATTTGGAAACCAAATGGAAAAAACTAAAATTTGTTTTACTTTTGTTTCATTTCCCTTTTTTGTGTGCACAGTGGGAAGGGGGACAAATTTCATTTTGGTTTTTGTTTTCTTTTGGGGGGGCTTTTTCCCATGTATTTTGGATTAAATAAAAATAAAATAAACATTGCATCCCCCCCCTAAAACCCCCCAGCAAAAATAAAACAAATGGTGCCTCCTAGGGGCTCCTGTACACCTATCCATTCCTTCCACCTGGAAAAATGCTGGAGCCAGGATCATCCCTGGCCCCCACTTACCCAGTCCCTGGGGATCCACAGATGAGGCCTAGGCCTCAGCCCAAGCTTGGCCTCATATGAGACCTAGGCTGAGGTTGTGGTGACCTACTACTGCCTAAGCCTACATAAGGATGAGGCTTTGGCCTGGGCTTAGAGGCCATGATAGGTCTCTGTGACTTGGACTAGAACCCATGGAAATCCCAGGCCTCAGCCTAGGGGCCCAATGCTGTGCCCTGGCCTGTAGGTTGAATTCTGACACTGAGCCTTTGCTCAGACCCAGTCCTGATGCTGGCGCTCAGCCAGCCAGGTTTGGATATCTGGACCTCACCTTATGTCAGGACCCAAACTGCAACGACTCCATCAAATGGCATCAGTTGGCAAAGAAGAGCAGAAGAAAGAAGATGATGAAGAGGAGCTTTTCTAAGGTAGGGGATCCAGGGAGGGGGAGGATTGGCACATGTTCTGCAAGCTATTTTATTTAAATTATCTAACTTTAGAACAGTAATTGTCCTGATAAGATTTAGCTGGATAAATTTTAGAGGTATTCAGAGCAAAAATGTTTACTTTAGTTCATTCATTTGTTTTGTAAGGAACTTTCATTTAGTTCATTAGTTTAAAGTGAAAAAAAATAATGTATTCATTTTATGCATTCATTCTTTTACCATTATGGGGGTAGCACAACAGTCTATTTTAGGCTCCAAAATTTTTGGTTTCCTCATAATCACTAATAAAACTGGTGGGTAGACAATCAGAAGGGTGAAGTTGTGCCAACACAGCTAGACTATGTCAAAATGGCACCAAAAGTTTCATAAATAGCTTAAGGCACCATAAAGAGGGGAAAGAAATACCAGTCTTGAAAGGAGTTCTCCAAGGACCCTTCAGAGGAGCAAAGCAGCAGCAAGAGGGGGAAGAATACTTAAGAAATCAAAAGACAGCACCAAAAACAGTGGCATGAACCCTCGAAGGCAAAATGAGAAGCAAAGTGGTACCAAGAGTGTCATCAACATCCTAAGGCACTATGAAGGGGGAACAAAGCAGAAAAGGTGAAAGGAAAAACCCTAAGGCACTGATAAAGGGGCAAGGCAGATCAAAGAGTGGCATTAAAACATCAAGGTACCAAAACAGGTGCAAAGCAGCCCCCCCCAGTGGCAAAAACTTTGCAAGGTGTAACATCTGAGGTATAGCAGCATTGCAGAGTGGTAGAAAGAACCCTAAGGTGTGGGACTGTAAGTATGTTTTAGGGGTGCAGGGATCTCTCTGCTATGGGACACTTCCAGTTCCCCTCCCACTTCACCTCACAATCCTAAATTCAGGAAGAGATCCTGTGTTCTCCATAGAATTAGACTTTTATTTATCAGATTTGGCAGGATTAGCATTTAGAAGATAACAACAATACATGTCTCTAACATCCTGGCTCCTAAGCACCAGTTTCCTCTAAAGGGTCTGTACCATGGATGGTTTCAAACTTGCCATAAACCTTAGCCTGCCTATATATTAATACTTCTGGCTAACATACTTACCCCGGTCCTAACTTCGGGCGATTTCCCTCTGTTTACCTCTGAAGCAGGCTCTGGCTGGAGAGCTGAAGAACTGTCTGGGAAGGAGGCTAGCTTCTGGGTCTGGTACTGGCAGAGCTTATGGGCTGCTCTCAGCTCCTCACTGCCTCAAACCCTGCACTACCATCTGACCACAGACAGGGTGCCTCCTCTCTCCGGTCTCCTGGACACGACTAGTCTTCGCCCTCCTCGATAGCAGGAGGGTGCTGGGGCTATGTCAGGTTTACTGCCTTTCTCTTATTTACCCCGTCTTACACTTTCGAACTGATAAATATGCATAAGCTCATGCATAATCATTTAGTGTATGGAGGGTCTTTGACGCATTGCAGGTCTTTTCCCCCTCCCCTTTTTTCTTTGGGGGGTCCTGCCACATCTGGAATGAGGCTGTATGCCAGTATTTTCTCGGTTTCAGAATGTTCCCCATTCATCCAAGGGTGGGGGTCCCTCTGGACTTCCCTTGGCTGGTCTGTGATTTCTGCTTATGAGCTTAAGTTGCTACATTGTCCCTCTACCTTGGTTTTATTTACACAGGAGCTTACAAACAGGTAGATCTTGACAAGTATCATTCAGTTCTGGTTTAAAGTTGTCATCTGGGCAACGTTTCTTTTCTTTAGCTGTGACAGTGTTTTTGGGCCTGTCAGCATATTTGTCTGCATCCCTCTTTGGCTATTATGATTCATATTGGATGTTTTCAGTGGTTAAACATAGGATATCTCCCTACAGCTCAAATGTTATAGCAGCAAGGCATAGTGGCATGAGAGATGTCTATCTTCCTGTTGAAGCACTTCCGCTTGCCAGATTTAGTTCAAGGGAATGATCTTTCATCAGTATCACTTTTGTGTCAGAGCTTTTAATACAGTCCGTACTTGAAATTGATCTTGATACTAGGTGGAATTTTGAGTTTCTTGTGAAATATACTTTCCAATTGAAACTTTTGTCACAATCACAATATGTAAAAGATCTCTCATCAGTGTGGTGTTCCTGGTAATTTGTAAGGTTTGCTTTATTAAGAAATGTTTTCCCATATTCTGTAGCTAAACACAGTCTCTTCCTTTTATTGATTTTCTGGTGATGCATTAGTTCTCTCTACCTACTAAAAAGTTACTATATTTAGAGCATGTAAAAGATCTGTTCTCTGCAACATCTCTCTTCTGCCTGAATTTCCTCTTTCTGACTAAGGGTTTTTGAGGACAACATACTCCAATATAGTTAAGAAAGAAGAAGGGTGGAAGAAATAGTCTGGGATCCTAGAGATGTATAACAAAACAGTAAGGTAGAGAACTAGAAAAGAGAAGGGGGTGTTAGGAAAAGAAGAAATTACTACTTACCTGATAATTTCCTTTCCTCTAAGGAAGGCATGCCAATCCCCACAATTGAGATATGTACCTCTACCAGCAAGTGGAGACAGAATAAAAGCTGCCATAGCAGATATAGAAACATAGACATGAAACATAGCTCTGCCCAGACATCAGCCTGCCAATATTCTCTGGAAAAGCCAAGCTGTAGACAAACTGTTTATAATTCACATAATTATTATCAATCACTCACTCATGCTTCCAACCCATAGAGAGCACAGTATAGATCAAAGAATTAATGTTCACTTAACAGTCCTCCAATGAATAGCAGAAACAACACCCTGTAACATCCACACACCTAAAGAGCGAACCAAGGCAAAAAACTGGCAGCCAAAGGCATGTCATAGATTGGCCTGCCTTCCTTAGATGAAAAGAAATTATTAGGTAAGTAGTAATTTTTCATTCTTCTACACTCAGGCAGACCAATCTCCACAAGTGAGATGTACCAAAGTTACTCCTGAACAAGGTGGGAGGCTACTCATGGTCCAGTTAAGACTGTATGCGTGAAAGCTGAGCCCTGTGGAGCATGAACGTCCAAGTGAAAGGCTTGGGAAAATATGCAAGAAAGACCACATCACTGCCTGGGAAAACTAAGCCAGAGACAATAATCAAGGTTCTGCCCACAATAGCGCCTGAGCCCTAGTGGAATGCTCTCTAAGTCATTTAGAGAAAAGAATCCTAGCAATCACACAGGCAGCCATAATGACATCCTTTTTCTAACAGGATAAAGTTGCCTGCATTGTCAGTTCCCTTTGAATATCTCCACTATGGAGCAGAAACAATCTATCAGACTTCCTGACATACAGGCCGATACAGTACTGATGCGTAAAATAAAGTGCGGCTGTGTCCAGCACCCGCTCCTTTGATGCGCGCACATTTTGTTTCTCAATCCGCACGATTCAGTATTCAAATTAGACGCAAATCCAAGTGGCACCAAAGGTGCGCCTAAAGTGCGGTTGGAGTTTGCTATCGATTTTACTTTATAGGACATTATAGAACATCTATACAGTATCCAAGGTGTGCTGTTCTTCCATACATATCATTTCCATGGAACAGGAGTTGTCATTTCGAAAATGTAACGAATTCCAAACTTTTCATCAATCTTAAAATTAACGTCCACGCCATGGACATTGGTCGGAAAGCCCCGCTACCTTCAGACATCCATGGCCGCTGCCTTGAGTGCCTCAAAAGGTTGATTGGACATTCGAAAGTAGCGGGATATGTAGCTAGCGTGGCCTCTGAAAATGTAATGAATTCCAAACTTTTCATCGATCTTGAAAATTAACATCCAAGCCATGGAAGTTGGTCGGAAAGAGGCGGGAACGTCCATGGTCACAGGCAGGCCCTGTTACCTTCCATGTCGTACATCTAACCAACCTTTCCGGGTACTCAAGGAGGCATCCCTCCACTGCAAGCCATGGACATTCCCTCCTCTTTCCGACTGCTGTCCATGGCATGGAAGGTAGCAGGGCCTGCCTGCGACCATGGATATTCCCGCCTCTTTCTGACCGCCGTCCATGGTCGGACGCCCCGTTACCTTCAGATGCCCATGGCCACTGCCTTGAGCGCCTGGAAAGGTTGATTGGACATTCGAAAGTAGTGGGGTATGTAACTAGCATGGCCTCTGAAAATGTAACAAATTCCAAACTTTTCATTGATCCTGAAAATTAACGTCCACACCATGGACGTTGGTCGGAAACAGGAAGGAACGTCCATGGTCGCTGGCAGGCCCCGCTACCTTCCATGTCATACGTCCAACCAACCTTTCCGGATGCTCAAGGCAGCGTCCCTCCGCCATATGCCATGGACGTTGGAAGGTAGCAGGGCCTGCAACTATGGATGTTCCCTCCTCTTTCCAACCGCCGTCCATGGCATGGAAGGTAGCAGGGCCTGCCTACGACCATGGACGTTCCCGCCTCTTTCCAACCACCATCCATGGTCGGAGGCCCTGCTACCTTCAGACATCCATGGCCGCTGCTTTGAGCGCCTGGAAAGGTTGATTGGACATTTGAAAGTTGTGGGGTATGTAGCTAGCTTGGCCTCTGAAAATGTAACGAATTCCAAACTCTTCATTGATCTTGAAAGTTAACGTCCATGCCATGGACGTTGGTCGTAATGAGACAGGAACATCCATGGTCGCAAGCAGGCCCCACTACCTTCCATGTCGTACGTCCAATCAACCTCTCTGGGCGCTCAAGGCAGAGTTCCCTCTTCGTGACATCATTGCCACATCATAATCCTACCTTGGAAGTGTATATAAGTTGCATCTCCAAGTAACAAAGTCCCTTTGTATTTAGTTCGTGCCAGGACAGACCAGTTACCACTGTTTCTTTGGATATCTATAAGAAGGTCAGCAATGCTTTCATCAGGTAGGAGACGCTTCTTTCCAACAGGCCCGACATGGACGCCGAGAGTCATGGATGCTCAGATGCCATGCTAGCTACATACCCCGCTACTTTCGAATGTCCAACCAACCTTTCTAGGCGCTCAAGCAGCGGCCATGGACGTCTGAAGGTAGCTGGGCCTCTGACCATGGACGGAAGTCGGAAACAGGAGGAAACGTCCATGGTCGCAGGCCCCGCTACTTTCCAATGTCCATGGCCTGTGGCAGAGGGCCGCTGCCTTGAGCGCCCAGAAAGGATTAGTAGCGGGGCCTATGACGTGGACATTCCTGCCTCTTTACAACCAACGTCCATGGCATGGACATCCATGGTCGGACGCCCCGCTACCTTACGATGTCCATGGCCTGTGGCAGAGGGCCGCTGCCTTGAGTGCCCAGAAAGGATTAGTAGCAGGGCCTACAACATGGACGTTCCCGCCTCTTTCCGACCAACGTCCATGGCTCGGATGTCCATGTCGTAGGCCCCGCTAGTTTTACGGATAACTAGCGGGGAGTCCGAGTGAGGACGTCCTCTCTCCTACTCCGGTGTCTAGATGCTGTTCATTGGAACATTTTTTTAATTTAGCTGATTTTGGCTCTTTACAGTATGCTGTCCATGTGCCCCTCTTCCTTCAGAGTCATTCTTTTTATAATTTTGCTGATTTGGGCTCTTTACTGTTTGCTCTCCTTGCCCCCTCTTCTTTCAGGGTCATTCTTTTTATAATTTTGCTGATTTGGGCTCTTTATTGTATGCTCTCCTTGCCCCCCTCTTCTTTCAGGGTCATTCTTTTTATAATGTTGCTGATTTTGGTTCTTTACTGTATGCTGTCCATGTGCCCCTCTTCTTTCAAGGTCATTCTTTTCATAATATTGCTGATTTGGGCTCATTACTATATGCTGTCCATGTGCCCCTCTTCTTTCAGGGTCATTCTTTTTTTCATTTTGCTGATTTTGGCCCATGCGCATGCCGATGTCTCTGAAAAGAGAAAAAGCAAAAGCGTTACTGCTGCGCATGCAAAGATCCAGAATGGTAGGAAGGAAAATTTTCTTATAGCTATTATTAAACAAGACCTCAACTCTTGCATGGTAACCAGGACATTTCAATTTCTTTAAGGGTAACCAACAGCACATGCTTTCTGTCACTCCGCAGTGGGTGCACAGACCCCGCAGGTACTCCTCTCCTCCCTTTGGAGATAAAATTATTAGGTATGAGAGAGAGAGAGAGAGAGATGCCTGCCTTCATGCTTTTATGGAAATGTCCTAATTTTCTGTACCTCTCTATCAGGTCCTTCAGGAATGGATTCACATTATTGAGCCCCAAGTCATGGACATCCCTCATTCTCTGATGAGCGGCGGTATATAAAAACCAATAAATAAATAAATAAATAAATAAATTAGCAGGTACAGCAAGAGTGCAAAGCACTAAATACCCTGAAACCCCATCTCGTATTGCCTTTACTATATTTGAATTACAGTGTCAAAGAAAACTGCCTGAAGACTCCTTCCTCTCCAGTCTAACTGTCAACACCCCCAGCATCTTTCCTGTGGTTGATAGAATATTGCATGAGGTAATGATGCTATGCATCAACTGGGTATTCAGCAAAGCTCACCTGCACACAGATGTTCCATCTCTGCTAGAGCTACTGCCAGCCCCTGCCTCAGCAAAGTCCCACCAATGTGCCATTATGAGTGGTATGAGTGCATAGCATCCTTGCTGATCCAGATATCACTGGTGAAATGTCAGTTGTACCTGCAGATAACTACAACACTGGTTGTACAGGGTGGAGATTATCTTTCTACTAAATATAGTCCAGGAGGGCACTTTGTAATTGGGGGCTAAAACATTCAGCAAATGCTTAAAGCCTACATTCTCCACTACCTGCAGGGTTTGGTCATCAAAGGCAATCATTTCCATGTTGCTCCTTATTACTATTTTAGATGCTGCCTGCCTCTTGCCCCAAGACAGTGCTATGGAACACCACCCCCATTTCCTCTTTGGTGGATTACCACTTAAGATGCATGGCTGAGGACTGCTCTCCTGACACCTGACTGCTGAAAGGGGCTAAGGGATCAACTTGGGAGAAAGACTTTTTCTTTTCAACCCCTTTTCTCAAGCTGGTACTGCCACCCTCCCCTGATGCAAATGTTAGTGGGTGCTGCTTCTGCAGGTGATGTTCCATGTCAGCATTTGTAAGATGCCCCACTTGCTTCCTGTAATGAATACATTGAGCAAAATGCAGGTTCTTCCTCACTTCAAAGTGCCTCCATATCAGGGATTTCTTCTGTGATCCCTTCTCTACATCATTGGAGGCTGATTCTGGCACTGGAGTTAAAGTAGAAGGTGGAACATGTGGAAAAATGTCAGAGGCATTGCTAATGCTCTCTACCTGTACTGCCTGCTCTTCCTGGAGGTTGATCTCATCATCGTTAGTATCATCTCTCTCCTCTATCACCTCACTGGAGGCTAAGATGCTACTAACTAAACTTCCCAAATGATCTTCAGCTTCTCACTCTTGAATATCTTCTGAATCAGAGAATTCTAGACAAGATTCTTCCTCTGAATCAGTTAGTGTAAATAATGCCTTCACTGCTTCAGAAACAGGAACCAAAGAGGAATGTACTGCTTGTTTTGGGTATTGCACTTTTTCTATCCCTTCCCTGCTAATGCCAGTCTTAGATGACTCTTCTATATTATCCCTCTGCTCCAAAACAAGAGCGAGAGGAACAGGCAATGGTGGCACATGCTTTCCAAATTTTAATTTCTTCTTCATTGAGCTGCCTTCCTCTACTGTCATTCTAGACCTTAAAAAAAGTCCCTCTTCAATTTAGGTGCTGGAATGCCTTTATTACTGCTTCTACCAAAGCTGTCAACCCTGCTAAGATCCCTATCTCTCTCTTTTCCTGACATGATAGAATTTGGTCAAGTGCACTGCCATTTGGGGGTTTGGATATTATAAATTATTTTTTGATACTGTAACTATACTCCTATTCACAGTACCACTCACTGTATGGAGAACTATGTCACATCCATCCATACAGACAAGTATACAGTATATGTGTGCTGGGCTATGTGCAGTAGAGGTGACTGATTCCACACACAAAAAAGTTAAATACTAACAGACAAAACATACCGGCAGCCTCTTCCTTTCAGTCTCTGTGGGTGTTCTGGTACCGTACTGTCTAAAAACAAACAAAAAAAATCACTAGTACTGCTGGAACTGCAATCATCACACTGCCTCCTACCCTGACCCTCCTCCAGTGAAGAGAAAAATAAAAATCAGCAGCAGTGCACTGCCTATCTTCCTGGCATAGTGAGTGAGACCACTGTGGCATAGAGAAGATTAGAAGTAGTGCTTTGCCAGTGCCAAATCCAAAAGTTAAGCTTATTTAAAACTCTGAGAGCTTCTCCTAGTATGGTCTTCTCTATAAAGAGCTACAGAGGAAAAACAGACTGCTTGTTGTACATGCTTGGACTTCACAGTGGGAGGACATCAGTGTTACTTCATCCAGATAGCAGCTGTAGTTGAGATAAAATGATGCTGTACTGTGATTTGTTTTCTAGTTAGTGTCCTTGCCAGCTTGACCTGCCTTGGCTCTGACAAGGCTTTGACAAGGTCGTGAGGTCACACAGGCAAGAGCTGGTTGCTATAGTTTTCAGTTGTTCTTTTTTCAGCAATACACAGCCATAGACTTGAAAGGGTCATGGAAACAAATGGGAAAGATAAATGAATGGGACAAAGAATATTTGTTTCATTTGTGGGACCCCTCAATTCTTTTTAGAGGTCTATGAATGAAACAAATATGGGATCATTTATTATGTTGTGCCCATTCATTTCAAACAAATGTACATCCCTAATAATTTTATCTCGTTAGGGCTGAATATCAATGCCAGTCAGAAAATTGTTAGTTATCCCCCTGGAATGCCCCTGCCCTACTGGGTATTGACTAACACATGCTAAAATTTAGCAGGTGAATAGGAGAAAATCTTTAAATACTATGTTTTGTACTGCTAAGTCCAAAAGTTAACTGGACAAATGCTTTTAATATTGACCTCCAAGTTCCAAGTTATTAGATTCTTTGGCATATTAATTAATTTATTTATTTATTTAACAGTTTTATATACCGAATTTCTTGTAACAGGTTACAAATCAAAACGGTTTACATAATAACAATAACAGTGCCTCAAATAGTGCAATTACATAAAACAGAGGAATACAGATCTAGGATCATGAAACTGTTGAAACAACCAGGGTATATATATTTATTTATTTATTATTTTTATATACCAACATTCATCACAATTGAGATATCACACCGGTTTACATTCAGGTACTGTAGGTATTTCTCTATCCCCAGAGGGCTTACAATCTAAGTTTTTTGTACCTGAGGCAATGTAGGGTAAAGTGACTTGCCCAAGGTCACAAGGAGCAGCAGCGGGACTTGAACCTTGTTCCTGGTTCATAGTCCACTGCTCTAACCACTAGGCTATTCCTCCTCCCTCAAACTATGATACATGGCTGGTAGAGAATGGTTAGGCATATGTTCTAATTAGGCCGCGCAAGCACTCTCCATTCAAAGGCAGATATTGCCATTGTTGTACACACATATATTTAGTTAGTTTCATTTTATATCTGGATGAATCTTACAGCTCTAAGCAAGTTACAAATTATAAAACCATCAAAAGTTATATGAAGTAAAAAACAATTATAATATAACAATTTCAGTAGTATAATAAACACCCAACCCAACAAACTTCAATCTGCCCCTTCCAGATCCCCATAAAATAGATCCAGAAAGATCATCATCAAGTAGCCTCACCCTCCAAAGGTTTTAACAAAAAGTCATACTAAAGTTTTTCTGAAATGATAAATAGTTGAATTCAGAATGCAGATCTTTTGGCATTGAAATCCAAATATGGCGAATGAAATAACTGAAAGCTCTCTACTTGGCTACTAAAAACCTAATTTCAGCAAAACTAAGTAAGGCAACTAAAACTTGCTGGGATTATCGCAGCTAACTTGAATGCCCTACTATAAAGTAGGCACTATTTTCTTATTCTGTCTATTACTAAACACTTTTAAATATAAGATCATTGTGTATGCAAGTATGTTATTCACTTGCATTATTGACAATAAAATGTGCTCATATGCTACTAATGAAAAATTGTAAAACTTTCAAATCAAAATCAGAGCTATAGTATATGCTCTCTACCACAATATCTACATTTGATACTACCCTTGATCTAGGCTGCTCCTGCAAATTTCCTGTGAGACGCTATCTGTTTTTAATAGCTAAGTTGACAGTTTCTATATGTCAAGCGGGAATTGTAATATTCCATAAAACTGCTTCTGTCTACAACTGGCCTCTGTATACTGTGATGTTGTGCAACACTAGGTGTGATTTTCTGCAGCCATTACTCTACAAGCCAGCAGACAGTGATGATGACGATCCTAAAATAAAGAAAGGCCTGACTGAAAAATGTAGGACAAGACAGAAATAAGAGCAGAAGCTGTTCCTCTTCAGAAGATTCATAATTTATGTTCATTCCATGAGTTCAACTGCAACCTCTCAGCTGGCAGCTGTCTTCCGTTGCTTTCTCCTTCCACCTGCCTAGTGAGAAAACAGCCAGCATCTACACCAGGATGGATAAATCTGTCATTCTGACTTACACAATGAACTCTCTAGAGGAAGGCTAAAGTAGTCCAGAGAATAAATCTAATTCACAGAAACAGTAGCAAGGTTGTCCAAGTTTACAACATCTCCCTTTAACCCCTTTGGTATGGACCTTATTGACTATAATTATACACTGCATTGTCTGACAAGTTGAAGCCTAGGATGTTTTGCAGCTTGATAAATGTTTAGCTCAGAACACAACAAGGTAGATGTTGGAAACAGCTGGGACAAAGACAGGCTACAACCATAAAACACTAAGAGCTCTAGTAGTTAAATGTGCTGGGCACTTCAGGATAATGGTCAGTTATGTGAAAAAGTTATGTAAGTATTTTAGTCAAGACTTACATACATTTGATATCATAGGAGTCAGCTGAGGTGCAGCATGTCATTTATAGGAGTGTCACAAAATATAAACAGTGGTCAGAAACTCAAATAATTACACAATTAAAACAGTGGGTAAATCCCACTGAATATGCAGGAAACCCTTGCTCTAATAAAATGTTGAAGCTGGCAAGATTTTTGATAAGTTTAATTTGATAGGATGTAGGAATTTTGAAACTGACCAGATTGCATTCCTGCTCTTTGAACTGATATAAATTTCAGATTGTGTTTAGTTCTTAGGAAGCTGTGTGGTGAAGGGGAAGCACAGTGCTTTTGAGAAAAGATGGTGATCAATTTGTCAAGACAATGAAACTAAGAAAGCTAAGTACTATGGTCCGAGGTGCCTATAAGTGCAAGTGACAATTTCCACAGAAGTATGCTGTGTACTTTTGAGAACATCATTTCAATAACTGTGGAATCTTGCTTTGTGGCAGGCACCATGTGCTGAACAACTAGCATCAGGATTAAGTGTTTTGAAGCACTACTTTAGCAATATCTTTTAGAGATTGAGACTCGAATTGAGTGATTTTTTTTCAACTGATTCATGGAATATATTTTATAAAAATGAATAAATAAATGATTATTAGGTCAATGATTTCATTGCCAGTGCTCTAGCACTGTTTGCCATTATAGCACAGGCTTCACATTGATAAGACTTATCTAGATTTTAAAGTAAGAGTTTATTTATTTATTATTTATTTATATTCTGTCGGCATGTCAGAGTGGATTTCATTCAGGTACTGTAGATATTTCTCTATTCCCAGCAGTGGCGTAGCCAGAAATGAATTTTTGGCTGGGCCCAAGGTTAACATGGGTGGGCACTAAAGGTCTGAGCCATGGAATTCATATTCTTATTGATAAATACTTTCACACACACACACCTGACAATAGATTTCTAAATAATCTGCTACAGCTGTTATACTTTTAATATTTTAAACTCAATTACTTCAAGCAGCTACCAATGCTAAACCTAATATATAGTTATGAAAGCATTTCAATTATACTTAAAGAGATCTCAAGTGACAGTATCTCATAACTTACAAAGAACCATATACTAGTCTACTATAAAGACAGATATCTCATCATACATCACAGTATTCTGTGAGATGTTTTAAAACCCTCTGGAATGTTGTACCAAAATATTTCTACTTGAAAAAAGCTCAGAAAGGCAATGTACTTTTAAGATGGAACTAGGTTCAAACTAATTACAAATTCAATGATGAAGGAACCCTCTTTCCTTAAACTTATCAAACGCAGTAATTCATGACCATCATAATAGGCATCATTGTGTGGTAAAGTATACCTTTGTCACTCTGCCTTATGCTTAATCATAGGTCAGTACATATTTTTAAGTGTTTTTGTTGCTTAATTCACCCCAGTGATATACTCCAAATTTCTAGCAATAATCTTGTTACATCAATTCGAGGTTACTTATGTTGAAAATTATGAACCAAACTTATCTGGATAATACGATGTTATTACTTCTTCTTAACCACCATCGACTTTGAGCTTGATGCCATGCCAAGATACGCCATGCTGTGGAATATATTACGCCCTTGAAGAAGGACTCGATGCTAGTCCGAAACATTGTGCAATGTCGGGCATAGAACAGCAATATAGTGAATGCTCATATTGCTGACAATTTGAGGGCATCAAGCTCAAAGTCGATGGTGGTTAAGAAGAAGTAATAACATTGTATTATCCAGATAAGTTTGGTTCATAATTTTCAACAAAAGTAACCTTGAATTGATGTAACACAAGATTATTGCTAGAAATTTGGAGTATATCACTGGGGTGAATTAAGCAACAAAAACACTTAAAAATATGGACTGACCTATGATTAAGCATAAGGCAGAGTGACAAAGGTATACTTTACCACACAATGATGCCTATTATGATGGTCATGAATTACTGCGTTTGATAAGTTTAAGAAAATAGGAAAGAGGGTTCCTTCATCATTGAATTTGTACCAAAATATTTACCATAATTGAGCAAATGCCTTATTAATCTGTATCAATAAAACAGATAAATATCTTTGAAGATTTCTTTTCCTTTCCTATGGCTCAACTATTTAGTTTTAGTCTTCCTCTGATGCTGACATTTGCTGAATCGAGTCCAGGGGCTCCTGACATTCATCCCCATTTCTTTACAAAGGAAGAACAGAAAAAAAGACTGTTCTGGATAAAGAGATGTCTTGAAGGTGGTCACACCCTTTGGCTGACAGCTGGGATGTATCCTTAGCAGTGTGGAGAGGATAACTGGGTAGACAGGAGAAAAAGGCTATCCAGCCCTGTCATTTACTAAGCTACCATCATGTAAACATACACTCTGCATCCACAAATAAGATTGATACAAATGCCTCCATGCTAGTAAAATACCTCACCTCAGGCACACACACAGAACCGACCTTCACCAAAGTACAGAAAGACCACACATTATAAATATGGAGATAGAAACTGGAATGGAAAACCAAAAAAAGCCAATCTGCATGCAGTGCAAACCTGGAGAAATGGAAAGAGAAATATAGCACCTAACAGTCCCAGGATCTGCAATAATGCACACAAACTAAGCCGCACAAAGTTACACCTGCATTATGGAACATATAACAACCCTATCTATGAAAAGGCAACACTACAAATATTAAATCAGGTCCTAAACACTAATACACCTCCTATTAGGAAAACAGAACAAGCCAAGCTGCTATAGAGCCCCACACAGAAATAACTGTAAAACTATATTAATAAATGTTTCAAAACAGCTGATGAACAGAATAACATCCAACAAAACTCATTAAAATTATTAAACATTGTCCAAATATCAATAAAATATTTCAAAACAGCAGACACATCACATAATACTCAATAATTAAAATGGCAGTCAATCAAGAAAAATAAACTTAAAATGCCACTTTTACTTACCATCTCCAGCAACCCTCCAACTCCTTTCCCTTGAAAGCACATACCAGGAGCAGCAGCTCTGTCTCTCACACACACACCCCAGTCACCTCCCTGCCCAGTCTCTGTCTCACACACACCCCAGTCACACCACACACACACCCCAGTCACCCTCCCTGCCCAGTCTCTGTCTCACACACACCCCAGTCACCTCCCTGCCCAGTCTCTGTCTCACACACACCCCAGTCACACCCCACACACACCCCAGTCACCTCCCTGCCCTGCATTTCCAGCCCGTGGCTTGAACACTGCCACTCCTCCCACCCTGATGACCCCCTTCTTCCTGCCCCACCAGCCAATCAGAGGCTTCCTCCTTCCACTGGCAGGAAGAAGGCTTCCGATTGGCCCGCGGGGGCAGGTAGAAGGGAGGAGGTTTCCTATTGGTCCACGGGGGAAGGAAGAAGATAGGAGGTTTCCCATTGGCCCACGGGGGCAGGAAGAAGATAGGAGGTTTCCCATTGGCCCACGGGGGCAGGAAGAATGTAAAGGGAAGTATTACTGGGGCTGTGGGACACCGGGAGCCGCAACACACCAGCTGATTTTATTTTTTTTCTCCCTTGGGTGCCTGCTGATGCTGCCTGCTTTTATTGGCTGCAGTGTCTTGCAAAGAAATTTGGGTGGGCCTGAATGGAAAGTGGGTGGGCCACTGCCCACCCAGGCCCACCCGTAGCTACGCCACTGATTCCCAGGGGCTTACAATTTAACTAGGAGATTCATCAAGCCGTGATAGTGACCTAATGTACAATATTCATTGTATATCATACGATAGAGCACTAATGCAGCAATATCATACAATATACACAATATTTTGCATCTTCCCACAAAGATTCCCTCCCCTATTACAATGATCTTCTTGGCATGCGCTTTGCATACATGAAAACTACAAATGTATGCAATGGTGGTCATTAATAGTCGATCTGATTCAAATATTTTATCATGGCTAAGCGAGAAGGTGATCAGCCTCGATCAAATAACTACACCTATTTCAAAAGCAGTAAATGTGAGGCAGGAGCCCTGGGAAACTCATGTGAGTCCCAAGGCTCCCACCTTACATTTATAGTGCTGGTAGGAAACAAACAAATATCATGGCAAAGAGGAGAGTTTGAGCGAGGGTCACTGTTGACCCGCAGCTCAACCCCAGACTACCATTCGAGGTGGTTCAGACTTCCTGAAAGTGAAAAAAATAGTTAAAATGTAGCCATGCAGCAATGGTCCCATCTCCCTTACATATCAGTAGGAATAAGC
The DNA here is from genome assembly GCF_901001135.1 of Rhinatrema bivittatum. NCBI lineage: Eukaryota > Metazoa > Chordata > Amphibia > Gymnophiona > Rhinatrematidae > Rhinatrema > Rhinatrema bivittatum. The sequence continues at coordinate 113,197,768 of NC_042617.1, read as the reverse complement.
AGCTCCCCCAAACCCTTTCCTCCCATAAAGACATAGGAATAAGCAGCCCCTAGCACATCTTCCCCTAACATAGACGTAGGAAGAAGTAGCCCCCCTTCTCCCCCTTCCCCCCAAACAGTAGTAAAAATAAGTAGTGCCCTAGCCTCCCTTTCCCCAAATAGTCAAAATAACTAGCCTTCCATGGTCCCTCTTCCCCCCAAATAGTAGTCAAAATGAGTATCCCCGGTCACCCTTCCCCCAAATAATAGTCAAAATAAGTAGCCCCTTCTAGCCCCCCTTCCCCCTGAATAGAAGAAAAATAGCAAGTAAGCCCAACCACTCTCTACTCCCTTCCTGCACCCTTAAAGTAGCAGTTCTCGCGTTGGAGCCAGGGCACAACCTTGTACTCAGCCTGGTTGGCGCCATTTTCCAAAATGATCCTAACATGGCCTTGCGCCAGCTATGTGACTGGGATAAGGTCTGAAGTTTGGACCCAAGGCTACATAGCCATGCAGTAAAATGTTGCCCTCCACTGAGGAACATGCGCTGGAATTAATTTACTCAAATGTTTTCCCAGTGGACGGCATCATTTGAAGCAAAAAGAAGATGGAAGACTTCTACGAGACTTGGGATCCAACCTCCAGGCCTGAGGCTGACCCTGGGGCTGACCCTGGCCCGAGGTTCCGGCATCAGATTCCAGCCCCAGCCTTTCGGCCAGTTCCCATCATTGGACTTTGGCCCAGGTTCTGGCTAAGCCTGAGACCCAGGAGTCGGTACTCAGCCAAGGCTGAGGTCCTGGTGTTGGGTCTAGACTGAGGTATCAGAATCAGGCCTCTAAGCCTTGGCCTTGCATAGGGCCTAGGCTAAGATTGCAGCGACCTACTGCAGCCTAGGCCTATACAAGACCAGCCTGAGTATAGGCTTGTCAGCGGACTGGGTAAGTTGGGGCTAGGGGGGATCCTGGCACCTGCATTTTTCTGATTGGGAGTGATTGCTGGTGGGGACAAAAGACCTTAGAAGGCCTAGTTTCCTTTTTTGTTGTTGTTTGAGGTATTTTTTTAAAAGCTTGATTCATTTTTTTTCAATGAAAAAAACAAATTAAACATTAAACAAAATGAAATTCATAAGGAAATCCCCCCTGAAAATGAATTTAAAAAAAAAACAATTTTTTATCCCTGCTCACCCCTACTAGTTTAGAGAATTCTGCCATGAACATTGAAGTGAGAAGTTGGAGGTACTCAACCAGTGAAGCCCCATGTGAGAAAATATGTCCCTTTTGTAATACTCTTGTGGATGAATGGGAGAATTCTCGAGTTTTCCATTGGTGGCAGGAGAATACACTGCTGATAGAGATAACCTCTTAAGCAAAACATCTTTGGAATGGATGTTGGAAATTAGAAGTCACCTTACAATATAATTATCTGCTGCTCAATATCAGATTTTAATGGATACTCTGGTCTATAAAACAGAGGAGCGGGATAAGAAAAGTACATGAATTATTTAAATCATCTGGTTATAAACTGATGTTAATGAACTATTATGCTACTATTTGCTAAACCACCTACCTCAAAATAAAGTCCTTGGAACAAAAAAAAATGTTTAGAAAGTACAGTATGGGCCAGATTTTCAAAGGATTTACGCGCGTAACCGCTCCTGTGCGCGCCGAGCCTATTTTGCATAGGCTCGGCGACGCACACAAGCCCTGGGAAGTGTGTATGTCCCGGGGCTTTGTGAAAGAGGTGGGGTGGGACCGAGCCCTCCAGCACAGTGGCCGTGCCAGGGGATTGCGCACCGGCACTCGGCTGGTGCGTGCAACCTACGCCTGCCCGGAGGCAGGCGCAACTTATTAAACAAAGGTGAGGGGGGTTTAGATAGGGCTGGGGGGTGGGTTAGGTTGGGAAAGGGAGGGGAAGGTGGTGGGGGGGGGGGGTGGAAGGAAAGTTCCCCCCGAGGCCACTCCGATTTCGGAGCGGCCTCGGAGGGAACGGGGAAAGCTATCAGGAATCCCCTAGGGCTCGATGCGAAAAGGGGCAGGGAGTGGACATAGTTTGGGCAGGGCATGGGCATTACCGGATTTCTTAATGAAGCCAGCGCGGAAAATACTTAACACGCACAAGCGCCCACTGGGGTCCCCTACCACGTAACTTTACTTCTGGTATGGTTGGCATGTAAGTCATAAAACAAAAAAGTATAGGCATGTCAATAGTGTTTTAAGGGTTGGGTTTAATAAGGGAAAAGGGATGCTATTATGTTAAGGGGACTTGGAAGTCCTGTCCCTTATCTGGGTGAACTGAGAATGAACTGGTGAAACTGTTAATGGCATAGATGTGTGCCGCTTTCAAAATCCCCCCACTTATGAGGTGGAAGAGGGATTTGCATGCCCTCTTAAACTAATGCGCATTTATGTGCACACTAAGCCTATTTTATCACATGCACAAATATACAAGCATATGTTATAAATGGACACATCTCTGGACACGAGCCAACAAACGCGCGCAAATGTGCGCCTGTTTAAAAGTTACCGTCATAGTGTGCTCTATTTGGAATTGGTGTATAACATTATAGTTAGTGTACATCAATTTGAATTAGTGAACACTAAAAATGATACTTAAAGTTTAAAACAAAAATGTTTAAAAATGAAAGTAAAGAAAATGGAAATAAATAAAAAAACAAAATGAAAATGAAACAAAACCAAAATTGTACCATGCACATCCAAATGATCATCCATGATTTAAATTCATATACAGTATCAATTTTTTCATATCCATTTTTTTATCCTCTTATTCATCTTGTGACTATGATCTAAAGCACAATGTATTCATATGAGAGAGCGGTTTTGTGATGTCATTTAAAAGAAGTCTGGTTATAGGTATCCAGGTAATTTCTCTTTAAAAATTACTTAGGATAAAGTGCATGCATTAAAAGTGTCTGTGTACTTTGCACCTAATATATTTGTAGGTGACCAAGAAAAGGTAAAATAGCGTATGTACTTTTGAAAATGTCAAATACCCACGCTATTTGCTTCTCTGATCTAACTGCCCCCCTTCACTTTCCCAACTGAAAACACATTTTAGCATTTTATTCCAGCTAAATGTTTCGTCATTGTGGAAGCCCCTGTGCATGTGTAGTTCTTCTGTGGAGGTCCATATTTCTCCAAGTAAATCATTATTTATTCAGATAAACAGCTTTGAAAATTGCCCTCTCCTTCTCCTTTGTCTCCAGGATGCAGTTAAAACAAAGCATTTGTCGTAAATTGGTTCCCTAAGTCTTACCATATTAAAAGCATAAAACAAAAGTGAATTCATCCTGACTACTCAGTGCCACTGCTGATTGATTATTCCTGGGACATATCACGGAAGAAACTTAGTTATATAAATTCCAGAAAACCCTAAACATGGAAAGTGAACAGTGGTTAACTGGTCATATATTTCCAATGTATACATCAAAAGGAGTCAAATGATCTTAATTCATTTTGTAGGACCAACACGGAGTCAGCTCCAACATGTATGAGAGCTGCTTGTACTGATGAGTGAACTTTTATATAGTTTTTAAAGATTTTTTGTTGCAAATAATCCAATCTTAAATGATACCCTGACATGAATTCATGTTTCTAACATCGTCTGCTTCAGGGGGGCTTAATCTTTTTCTGATGCCGCTCACAAATGGCATCTCATTAAATTCTAAAAAACATGGGGGAATAGGAAGAGTTTATAAACAGCCTGGAAATGACATAAATAGCTGCTAGAGACAATACCCCTTACAATTGGTCTTCACAATTAAATCAAAGAATACCAATTAATTTCATTAAGACCCCAGGGAGGCACCGAATCCCAATATTAAGAAGCGCTTGTATATCATCCCCTCTGAGAGGCAGGTGTACTTTTTCCAATATTGTCCATCTCTGATCTTGAAAGCTGTGTGTAAATTGTAAACAATGAGTAATGAGGGGAGCAGTAATTTTGGTGGTATTAATACAGCTTCTGTGTTCAATCAATCTGACCTGAATACTTCTTTTGGTCCATTCTATGTAAAAACGTATTCAACCTGGTGCATGCCAAAGTTCCCTGACAAATTACTTTATTTCTTCTATTGTTGACATATAAGGTAAAAATGAAAGAAAATCATGAGACCTGCAGGCTTTTAAGGGTTGGGGCTAACTGGGAAGAGTGAAGGCTGTTGAACTAGGGGCATTTGGAGGACATCTTTCTTAACTGGGTGAACTGGAGATGAACTGGTAAAACTGGGAATAGCGTCGATGCATGCCTCTTTCATAATCCCCCGATTTACATGCTAGAAGTGGAATTTACACATGCCCACTTTGGTGCAGATGTGCATGTGGCCAGGCTATTTGCATATGTGCTCTCATATGTGCATGTATGTTCTAAAATAGTTGCGTCCCTGGGCATGGGCCGAAATATGAGAGCAAATGTGTGCATGAGCGCTGGTTTGAAAATTTCTGTCCCAGCCTTTCAAATATTAGAGGGACTGCTGCTCCTCAGTCTACCCCTTTTACCCTCATTCCAAGACCCCTCCTCATACCAGAGTCTTTTTTGTGTTGAGAGATCCATCTCCTCTGCTTTGATTACCTGAGTTATTTAAATGTCTTTATATCACTCCATCCCACCTTTCCTCGAGAGTATTCATATTTAGATTTCTAATCAATCTCAAAATGAGAAACGAGAGCAGAATAAATACAATAATATATCTTTAAATTAAATGACAAAATATATTTACAACAGTGGAACTAGCTTTCTGCACAAAGCAAGTGGAACAGTTGGGGATGAGTGAACAAAAGCTTAAGGTAAGTAAAACATTAAATACTAGTATAAAAATGGGAACAAAGGGCAACATCTGGAAAGCTATGTACAGTAATGCTCAAAGTATGGGAAATAAAGTCATGGAAGAAGCTGATTTGGATGTAGTGAGTGACTGTCACAAAGACATGGTACACAAAAAATCATGTCTAGAATACTGGGCTGCAATCTATTCAGGAAGGACTGGGTAAAAACAAAGGAAGTATTGTACTTTATACAGGGTGACCCATGGAAAAGAAGCCTGCCTCCAATGCTCTGGTATTGGAGGCAGGCTACTTTTCCATGGGCCACCCTGTATAAAAATAAATATTACAGAAACAAAATTGCAGGGCTTATGAGGTAGGGAAGAGGCACAGTGGGTAAATCTGGAAAGAGGGAATGGAACTTTTATTTATATTGCTGTAATATACAGACCTCTATCGCAGACAGAAGAAATGGATAGAGATTTAATGGATAATAGTCTCAAAATTGTTATGAAAGGGGAGGTGCTCTTGTTAGGGGATTTCAATCTGCTGGGGATATTTCAGCTGCAGTATCGTCTAGAAGCAGAGCGATCCTGGATTCTCTGCAGGAAGAATTGTTTTGTCAACTGGTAAAGAAACTGACATGGGAGGGGGAGATACTGGACCTGGTGCTTAAGTACAAGGATAGTATCTCTGATGTAGTGGACAATAGGGATATGAATCGGGCTTAGGACGATTGAAAATATCATATGATATTTTCAAAATTGTCAGAAATCGGGGGTTCCCCCAAAATGATAGGAAAACCCCACAAAATTGTTTGTGGGGGTTCTCTTATCGTTTTGGGGGAGGGTGGGAAAAGCGGCACACAAAAAACACCCCTAAACCCACCCCGACCCTTTAAAACTAATCCGTTAGCTTCCCCCACCCTCCCGACCCCCCAAAAAACTTTTCACAGGTACCTGGTGGTCCAGTGGGGGTCCCGGGAGCGATCTCCTGCTCCCGAGCCGTCGGCTGCCACTAATCAAAATGGCGACGATGGCCCTTTGCCCTTACCATGTGACAGGGTATCCATGCCATTGGCCGGCCCCTGTCACATGGAAGGAGCACTGGATGGCTGGCGCCATCTTTAAAAATGGCTCGGGCCATCCAGTGCTCCTACCATGTGACAGGGGCCGGCCAATGGCACGGATACCCTGTCACATGGTAAGGGCAAAGGGCCATCGGCGCTATTTTGATTAGTGGCAGTCGATGGCCCGGGAGCGGGAGATCGCTCCCGGGACCCCCACTGGACCACCAGGTACCTGTAAAATGTTTATGGAGGGGTCGGGAGGGTGGGGGAAGCTAAGGGATTAGTTTTAAAGGGTCGGGGTGGGTTTTTTGTTTATCAGCTCGGGCACAGCCGATAAACAAAAACGCGATCGGGCTTGACGAAAAAAAAACCACGATGTGAATCGGAACCGGAATCAGAACCGATCTGGTTCCGATTCACATCTGTAGTGGACAATCAGCTAGGATCCAGTGATCACCGGATGATGTGGTTAAATATTAGAGCACTGGAAATTAAGGTTTGTTTCTAGATTTCAGGAAAACTAACTTTTTTAAAATGAGGAATTACTTTAAGGAATAATTAGTCGGATGGGATAATTGAGGGGAAGTAGAAAAGCAGTGAGCAAAACTAAAAGGTGATATTATAAAGACAACTAACCTTTTTGTTAGGAAAGTAAATAAAGGAAAGAAGAATAATAGGCTGCTATGTGTTTCTAAGAAGTAGCTGAAAAGATAAGGGAAAGAAGGTTAACATTCATAAACTGCAAGAGATCGCAGAAAGAGAAAGACGGTGAAAATATCTGGAAAAGCAAAGAGAAACTGGGAAAGTAGTAAGGAATGCAAAAGGAAGAAAAAATAGTGAATAGGGTAAAACAGGGGGACAAGACTTTTTTTTTTAGATATGTTAGTAAAAATGGCATTGTGAAACTCAGAGGTGAAAGGAAGGAACATGTAGAGATTGATGTTTCATGAGGAAAAAGCAAAATTGCTTAACAAATTTCTGTTCGGTGTTCACTGTGGAAGGACAGGAGCAGAACCATATAAAGCAAACACAAATAACATTAGAAATGAGGTAAACCTCAATTGAGTTTCAGAAAAGTGTGTTTGTGAGGAGCTAATTAAACTTAATTTTATTTATTTTATTTATTTGTTTTTATATACCGGTGTTCGATTTGGAATATCACATCGGTTTACATTGTAACTGGGTTATAAGAAGTCAAGGTCTTCTTATTTTACATTATAACTTCAAAATTAATTCTTGCAGTAGAAATTAAAACTGAAACGGGAACGACAATATGTCCTACAGAGTATCTTATAGTATAACAACATAAATAATATAACCTACAATAAATAGGATGTAACTTCAATGGATTAAAATGGAGCAGAAGCAGGATTGTTTTCAATGTCTAGTCTAGAGTAGCATGGAGAATAGTAATTTTGACAATGAATAGTACAAGTGTCTATAGTTTGCCATCATGTAATTTATAAAATATAAATATGATCGGGAGATAAACATTGCGGACATTCAAGTGGAGATGAGGTAGGTGCTTATGTGTGGGAGTGTGGTTACTGTGAATGTGTGTGTGTTACTAGGGAGAGGGGGGTCTTGGAGATGGAGAGGAGTGTGTTGCTGAAGGTGGACTAGGGGGGAGGGATGACCAGGAGGACTGAGGGAAAGGGAGGTTCTTCTTAGTGCAGAGGGTGGATGGGCATTAGGTAGCTGTTGTGAAAGCTTTTTGGAAGAGCCATGTTTTGAGGGTTTTTTTGAAGGATTGCATTGTTGGTTCCAATCTTAGATGTGTTGGTAAGTTGTTCCAGAGCGAGGGTCTGGCCACAGATAGAGCACATGTGAATGGGCATGTGTATGTGGAAGTGTTAGTGAGTTAAGTGGGTTTGTGTATGTGGAAAGAGATGAGTGGGCATGTGCATGAGAGCATGTATGTGTGTTTGTGTGTGTGTAAGTTAGTGTGTGCCCTATCCTCTCCAGTACCCTTGCCTCACCCTCTCCAATCCACAACAAATCCACAACTCTGGCACAATTAAACTCTGGAATTTGTTGCCAGAGGATGTGGTTAGTGCAGTTAGTGTAGCTGTGTTTAAAAAAGGATTGGATAAGTTCTTGGAGGAGATGTCCATTACCTGCTATTAATTAAGTTGACTTGGAAAATGGCCACTGCTATTACTAGCATCAGTAGCATGGGATAGACTTGGTTTTTGGGTACTTGCCAGGTTCTTGTGGCCTGGATTGGCCACTGTTGGAAACAGGATGCTGGGCTTGATGGACCCTTGGTCTGACCCAGTATGGCATGTTCTTATGTTCTTATGTTCTTACTGTGGTCAGGTGAGTTACTTTTGGTGAGGGAATTGGGTTGAGTCTGGTGTTGTTGAAGTGGAGGTTCCTTAGTGGGTTGTGAAAATAGAGGGTCACGTTCAGCCAGTTAAATTTGTCATTATAGAGTGCTTTGTGGATGAGGATGAGGACTTTATATTGTATTCTGAATGGAATGGGTAACCAGTGTAGGTTTTTGAGGATTGGTGAGATGTGGCCCAATCTTTTGCTGTTTGTGAGTAGTCTTGCTGCTGCGTTTTGTAGTAACTGCAATGGTCTGAGGGTGGTTGTTGGCAGACCAAGAAGGAGGGTGTTGCAATAGTCGAGTTTGGAGAATAATAATGCTTGGAGGACCGTTTGGTAGTCATGGGTGTAGAGAAGTCATTTGATTCTTTTTAGAATTTGAAGTTTGAAGAATCCATCTCTTATTATTGTATTGATATGTTTTTTTAGGTTTAGTTCGTCATCTAGGATGATGCCTAGGTCTTTGGCTGTGGAAACTATTTGCTTCTCCATCTCAGGTGCTGTGTGGTTTTGGGTGATTACTGTGGTGGGTTTGTTTTTTATGTGTAAAATTTCAGTTTTTTATGGTTGAGGGAGAGAGACATTTGTGAGAGTAGTTGGGCTATCTTCTAGTAGGTGGGTGTTCCAGAGTTTTAAGGTAATTTCAAGGGTTTCTTTCAGAGGGAGCAGGATTTGAACGTCATCTGCGAAGATGAAATATGATAGGCCTAGTTCGATTAGGAGAGTGCAGAGGGGTAGGATGTAAATATTGAAGAGGGTGGATGAGAGGGAGGAGCCTTGAGGGACACCGTGTGGAAGGGGGATTGGTTTGGATTCTGATGCATTCAGTCTGACTTTATAGGATCTGTCTGATATGTATGATTTAAACCATTTAAGTGTGGAGTTGCATAGGCCAATTTCTTTTAGTCTGCTTAAGAGGATTTCATGGTTGCCGGTGTCAAATGCAGTCGAGATGTCTAGTAAGATCAGTAGGTAGGAGTGGCCACTATCAAGTCCTTTGAGGATGGAGTCGGTGAGGGTTAGAAGTAGAGTTTCCGTGCTGAAATGCTTTCTGAATCCATGTTGTGCTGGCGATAGTATGTTCTGATTTTCCAGGTGTTGAGTGAGTGATTTTCCAGGTGTTGAGTGGGTTGATGATTTTTTCTTTGATCTTGGCTATAAACGGAAGGTTTGAGATGGGTCTATAGTTTGAAGGGTCAGCTTTGTCAAGTTGAGGTTTTTTAAGGGTTGGCTTGATGATGGTGCATTTGAGAATGTCCGGAAAGATGCCTTGTTCGAGAGAGAGATTGACTATGTCTGATATAGTTTTGGCAATGGTGCTGTTGTGAACCTCCCTGCGACAAGTGCGGGCAGGCCCCCTACCTTCCGTGGCCAGCTGGGCCGCGGCAGATGCCGTCCCTTGTGGCATCTGAGCCGTGCCGCTCTGGGATCCTCAGTGGTCTTGGAGCCGTGGGCAGGAGTCTTTCCTTCATGGCTGATGCCGCTGCTGCTGCTCCTGCTCCCTGACGCATCTTCTTTCCACTGCAGCTGCTCCTGGGGTCCTCGCATGGCAAGGGAGCCATCCTTGCCGCTGCCGGGGTCTTCAACCAGCAGGGAAACAATCCCTGCCGGCGCCTGCAGCCTGCCTGTGCTCCTTCTTCCTTCTTCGCGGCTGGAGCTGCTTCTGCTGCCTGCCTTGCTCATCCTGGGCCCTCCATGTGGCTGGGGACACCACCAACATCTCTTCATCCTGCTTCTCCTGGATTCCCCTAGGTGCGAGCGCACGCCTCTCCTTGACCTTTAAAGGGCCAGCGACGGAAAAGGTCCCGTGGCCCTCATCACTGATGACTTCCACCTGATTGGCTTCAACCCTATAAAAGGGGTCCTGTTTCAGTCCAGCTTGGCCTTCTCAAGGAGTTAGATGCTCCTGGATGTTCCTGTTCTTTGCTCCAGGAGTCCTCACTGTTCCATCGCTTCTTCAAGGTCCTGTGTTCTTCATTGGAGCTCCTTGTCTTGTCCTGATGTCCATAATCCAGTCCAGATATTCATCTTCCGTTCCTGATGTCCATCATCTAGTCCAGATGTCCGTGATTCAGTGCAGATGTCTGTCTTCCGTTCCTGATGTCGTGATCCAGTCCAGATGTCCTAAACCCCTGGTTCCTCATTGCCACCTTTCCTGGCATGTCATGTTGTGGTCCGCGACCAGCCCCACGGGCGGGCTGAGTAGGGCACATCTTGGTACAAGGCCATCCTCACTGCTGCAGCGCAAGCTTCCGGGAGACTTCTGCCTGAAGCCTTGTCCCTTGCGTCTGTTCCGTCCATGCTTGAACCTGTGCTGCTCCATCGTGGTCCGTGACCAGACACTGGCAGATGTGTAGGGCGCGCTCCAGTGCAGGCCTCTACAGTCTCTGGGACATGTTTCTCTCACTCGCTCCACTATCTCGTCTAGAGTTTGCCTCGAGTCCAGCATGGTCTGCGACCAGCCCCGTGGGTGGGCTGTGTAGGGTGCACTGCGTCGCAGTCTCAACCTAGCTCTTTGATCCTGACTCCTCATCTGCAGTAACTTGCTCCTGAATCCTCATCTACCGTACCTTGCTCCTGAATCCTCACTACAGTACCTTGCTCCTGTATCCTCGTCTACAGTACCTTGCTCCTGAGCCTTCATCCAAGTGTCTTCACCTGAGTCTTCAACTGAACCTTCCATGTTCCAAGGCCTTCGTTTGCCCCTGGCATTTGTCCGGCCTGCCACTTCTTGCCATTACCCAGCGACAGGTCTGAAAGGGCCTGGAACATCTGAGGAACGTTCAAAGACCACCATTGCATTGTTGGTCTTCCTGAAGCATGCAGGTCCGGTGGAGGGTCAGTGCCTTCAGTCATCCTTGTCTTCAGTCCAGCCTTGCTCCTGTCCAACCCATACTTGGGCATGCCTCTCCTGCCTCAGCACCTCTTCGGAGTTCCTCTGGGGTTGAGCTGTGGTCCAAGAACACACAATCCCCTGGAAAGTGGAACCGTTCTCCTAGCGCTTCCTAACACTTAAATTATATAAAGCAATGGGGCCAGAATGAATACATCCAAAAAGGTAGATTTTAAAAGATGTGTTTGCACGTCCATGTGCACGCGCTTCCTGGTGCGTGCACATGGATGCAATCATTTTATAACATGCATGAATCGGTATGCACATGTTATAAAATGTGATATCTGCGTGCACATGTCTGCTGGATTTTAAGAACTGTGTGTGCATGTGCGGGCAGCCTGCAACTCATGCAAGCGGGGGGGGGGGATATTCTAAAGTACGCACGGCGACACAATCGGGCCTTTGCCCAGTTTCCTCCCAGTCCACCTCAATTAAGGAATGGACTGAGAGGGAACTTTCCTACTCCTAACCCTATGCTTCCTCCCTCTTTCCTTCTCCTCCATGACCACTAAATTATCCCTAACCTTACCCATTTTTTTTATTTTTATACTTACTGCTCCTTTGGGGCAGAAGTAAACTCCACATGCCTGCCAGCTGCTGGCGCATGCTTCCTCAGGACACAGCTAATGGCGCTGTCCCGGCCCGCCGCCCCCTGCCCCTCCCAGCCCACGCCACCCGGCCCACCTCTTTTGCAGGGCCTGGCACTACTGCACGTAATGGGGGTAATGTGCGTGGCCGAGTCCATTCTAAAATGCGTGCGGTGCTTGCAAGGCATGACCACGCGCATTACCCCTGGTTTTACATGCATGGCCCTTTTAAAATTGGGCCTAAAGGTACTAAGGGAACTTAGAGAAGTTCTGGCAGCTCTGCTAACTGACCTTTTCAATGCTTCTTTAGAGTCAGCAGAAGTTCCAGAGGACTGGAAATGGGTGAATGTGGTTCCTTTTCATAAAAGTAGAAATAAGGAGGAGGCTGGGTGCTTGTCTGACATCTGTGGTGAACAAATTAATGCAATTGCTAGTAAAACAGAGGATAGTGTAGTTTCTGGAATTCAATGGATTTCAAAATCTGAGGTAGCATGGTTTTACCAGAGGTAGATAGTGTCAGACAAATGTGATCAGTTTCTTTGATTGGGTGAGCAGCAGAGAGTTGGATTTCAGTAAGGCTTTTGACATGGCTCTTCATAAACTATTTATAAATATATTGAGTGTCTTTGGTATGGGTTCTAGAGTGACTGGTTAGTTTAGAAACTGGTTGAGTTGAAGGTGACAAAGAGTAGTGGTAAATGGAGTTTACTCTGATGAGGAGGATGTTACTAACAGTGCACCTAGGGAATCATTCCTTGGACTGGTTCTTTTCTACATTTTCATAAGCAATATTGAAGAAGGATTTTCAAGGAAGGTTTGTCTTTTTTTTTTTTTAATGACTCCAAAATCTGCAAACGTTTAGGTAGCCAAGAGGGTGTGGAAAAGATGAGGAGGAATGGTCTAGAGTCTGGCAACTAAGATTTAATGCTAAAATTCACAGAATTGTGCATTTAGGATAAAAAATCCAAAAGGAGAATTTATAGTATTGGAGTGAAATTCTTCTAAACATGAAAGAATAGGATCTGGGAGTCATTGTGTCTGATGATCTTAACATGGCAAAACAGGTGGATAAAGTGATGGCAAAAGCCAGAAAAATTCTTGGATGTATTAGGCGAGGACTGGTCAGTAGACAATGGAGGTGATATTGCCCCTGTATAAGCCCCTGATGAGACTTCATTTGGAATACTGTTTACAGTTCTGGAGACCGCACCTTCAAAAGAATATAAACCAGTTGGAGTCAGTCCAGCAGATGGCTACTGAAATGGTTAGTGGTCTTCATTCTAAAGCATATGGGGACAGAATTAAAGATTTAAGCATGTCCTCCTTCAAGTAAGGATGAGATAAGGGAGATATGATAGAGACATCTAAATATCTCCAAGGTTTCAATGCACAAGAGCCAAGCCTCTTTCAAGAAAGCATGGGATAAACACAAGTGATCTCTGAGAAGTTATGGGAATTGTAAAGCTAAATTAATTGGGCAGATGGGCAGATTAGATAAGCTACATGGCCATTTTCTGCCATCACATTTGTACATTTTTATGTAATTGAATTATTTGAGACAACCTGTTTTTGTTTTTTTTTTGGTAATTCCCCAACTTGTCCTCCTACTTCATACAGTTGTTATAGGAATTTAATGAACTATACAACTTGCATCCTTCAAACAAATCACTGCAAGTTGATTCATTATTCAAGCCAAGTCATGGGAATGAGATTTGGGATTTGAGTTGGTTGACAGTAGGGATGTGCAGAGGGACCGCATATGTTACATTCGGTATTCTTATTCGTCTGGGGGCAGATATGTTGCATTTGGCAAGGGGGGCCCCCGATCCGTTTCCCAGCTAAAATTTAATTAACTATAACCCCCCCACCCTCCTGACCCCCCCCCCCCCCCAAGACTTGCCAAAACTCCCTGGTGGTCAAGCGGGGATCCGGGAGCCATCTACTGCACTCACGCCATTGGCTGCTGGTATTCAAAATGGCTTCGATAGACTTTGCCCTTACTATGTCACAGGGGCTATGGGTGCCATTGGTCGGCCCCTGTGACATAGTAAGGGCAAAGGCTATTGGCCCCCTGGTTCTCCCCTCCGCAGCATAGGGTTCAACATTCCACATGGATGAATTCCACATGGAATGATGAATTCTGGCCTTAGTTTGCAAGTGGGAGAAGTTAATTGAAATGAAGGTCTCGTAACACAGCTATACCTTTTTTCTGTGTGTGTGTGTGTGTGTGTGTGAGAGAGAGAGAGAGAGAGAGAGAGAAATCTGAATAGAGTTAATATAACATGCTATATGTGTACCAGAGTAAGAGGGGACATTTTCAACTCGGGGCAGGTTTGGGGGGTGGCATGGGTTGTTTGAAGCTAGCTATAGACAACATTATACAAATCAATTCCTTTTGTTAGTACCTTTTAGTGATTAAAACAATAGAAATTCTACAGCGAATTCATATTTGCAGTTAATCCCTCTAGTTGTGTATGCAAAACCACCCTCTCCCAACACCCCCATCCCTAAATCTGCCCAGAGTTGAAAGTGTCCCCTCTTAGAGTGTTACATATATAGCATGTCATATTGATTCTACACAGAGTCTCTCTTTCTCTCTCTCACTCACGCTCTCTTACTCACGCTCTCCTGAAAAAAAATAGCACATGATGCAAAAATGTATGGTGCTAATTTGTAGCATTTTGAAAAATCTCCCAGTTAGGTGCCTAAAGTTAAGGCTCAGCTTTTGTTGAATACTGGCTTCATAACATTAGCAGGATATTCAAGGAATAGGTGGCCCCTGATCTGAAACCTCAGAGCATATAAATAAGAAATGTTTCTTCTCAACTTGTGCCATGTACAAAACATCAGGATAAATCATAACATTACAACCCATAAATGCCTTAGAAGTATTCCAAAAGGAAACTTACATTACTAGATTCTTATCTGGCTCTAGAATGAAAGTGACTGTCTCTGTGTCTGAGACTTCTTCAGTGGATGATAATTCCAGTTCTTGCATCACAGACAGCATTTCTCTGGGGAGTACACTTTTTAAAAGTAAGATCAATTGCCTTGGCTAAGGGAAACAAATTCTCCCTTGTTAGTGGCAGACATTCCATCAGATACTTTCTAAACATTTCCACCTGAGTTCATTGTAAACCGGCATGATGTGCTGCACGAATGTCGGTAAATAAAAGTTAATAAATAAATAAATAAATAAATAAACAAACGATGCCATGCCAAAAAGATTCCAAACATGGAAAATTTATCAATCAAACATTTAGCTAATTATAACTCTGAGCACTTTCAATTCATCTGGCAGAAGATAAATTATTCTTGGAAAATGATGATTTAAACACATTGAAGTCTCCCATTTTCTACTCTAGCTTATCCACAGACCCAGCAGTTGATTTGATCTCAATCTCTTGGGTACACACCTTCTCCTTTATAGTATCTACTTTAGTCCTAAGCAGTTTAGTTTCAAGTAATATATCCTTCCTCAAAATTGATTATTTGCTTCCCAAACATTTTTCAGTTCTATTAACACAGGTATGACACAAGCTTGTTGTGTCATCTGAATTCCTTCCTGGTCTCCTCTATAGTTGATTCACCCAGTCTTTGATCCAGGCTAACTTCACTCACCCAAGAAGATTCCAGAGTGATCTGGATACTGTCCACCAGGCAAGGAAGCTTGGGGGAAGAAGATATCAGTGGATTCCAGGCTCATCAGCATCTCAGCAGAAAGAATATGTCCCGCAGCTTCAGTTCCAGCGGGGAATGATTAATCTCCTGCCTTTTTCACACCTCCCAGTGACTCTAAGTTAAGGCTCATTACTTCTTGGGAGGTAAAAACTGAGCCAGTTCACATAAAGATGTACAAACATCTTCTCCCAAAAAAGAGCCCATAGATGCTCTTGGGCCAGAAGATTTTTCTATGGAACCAACTCTAATGGTGTCCTCCACAGCAGCTATCTCTGGACCCATTTTATACTTTGGCATGGCACACAGAAAAAAAAAAATTAAAGCAGAATTAAATCTTGCCAATAGAGCCTGGCACATCAAGTAGAGAGTTGAAAGACAGCTGCAGCCATCATTTGCTGAACTGAACGTCATCCTGTTATGCATGACAAGATATTAATTAAGATGATTTCTTGATGAGGTTTGAGGTGACTTAGCAGTTCAATCCTTGAATAACATATCTGTCCAGAAAAACCATAGGTCATTTATGTTGCATGTCCCATCCGCGCTCGGCCTGCACCCGGGCCTGCTCACCTTGTCCATGCTCCGACGAGTCCCGGGTTGTCTTCCCCCACTGCTGCTGCCAGCTCCACTCGGCCTCTGCATCCCGCGGTGGCGACCTCCGGGCCTTCCACTGCTCACCAGGCCTCACAGCGGGGCTCTGCATCCTCCATGGCATCTGCCCCACCCCAGGTGCGAGCGTGCGGACCGCCCGGCCTCTTAAAGGGCAAAGGGTGGGTCCCAGCTCTGCGGCGTGCCCTGATTGATAGATGTATATAAAGAAGTGGTCAGACACCATTTCCTTTCCTTGGCAATCGGGTCATATATTCAGGTGTCTCTAGTTTGCCTTCCAGTGTCTCCTGTTCCAGCATCTCCTGTTCCAGCCTCCTCTCTGCCAGCATCTCCTGTGTCTCTTGTTCCAGCGTCTCCTGCTCCAGTGTCTCCTGTGTCTCCTGTTCCAGCATTTCCTGTGTCTCCTGTTCCAGAATCTCCTATTCCTTCGTCTCTCCATCCCTGATAGTACCCTTCAGACTGATCTCACGGTACTGACCTTTGCTTGCTTCTGACTATTCTTGATTGCTGCCTGGACCTGACCTTTGCCTGTTCTCTGGCTACTCCTGATCACTGCCTGGAACCGACCTCTGTCTGACTACTGACTACTCCTGATTGCTGCCTGGAACTTGACTTCTGCCTGACCTGACTACTTCCATATTGACTACAGGTACTGACCCCTGCTTTGGCTGACCATTCTGGACTGATACTCTGGCTTTGATTCTCGCTATCCACTCGGACTCTCTGTTCTGGCCTCCTGTGACCTTGGACATTCTTGTTTGGACATCGTCTGTGCACCCTTGTTCATGGTGGGCACTCCCCTGCACTTCCTCTCTAGGAAATCCTGCAAGGCCCACCTAAGACCAGGTGGCCTGGGTAACCAAGGGCTCAACCTGAGGGAACCCCGGGTTGCTTTTGGTGAAGCTCCAGTTAGCCTCTGTCTCCTCCTGTGCTCTGCCTCCTGGTGGCAGGTGCTCTCTAGGTCCGACTGGAGGGCCGTACCAATCCTGCACCAGGCCAAGTGTCCACCTCCAGCGCAACAATTTATAGCAAGAAAAATCTGAAGACCTGAATTTCTTTCCTTTTTTCCAAACATCCCTAACTCTATCAATAATATATATATGCCTAATATGGTGTGTTTTATTTTTGTCTTAATCTGCTGGGTATGTTCTTGATGATCCAGCAGATTAAGAACTGAAACAAACAAAGAAATAAATGGTATATTAAAAGGTGCAATAAGATTAGTTTTGTACTTAAGAAAGTATTTTGTAATATTATATCATTCATTTATACAAGATGGTATTTTTGCTCGATAGAATTTGAAATCAGTGATTCCGAAAGAACAATGAAAGGGACCTGAGTATTGAAAGTCTTCAATTTGTTTATAGGCATGATCTTGCCATGTGTGATACTACATGACATTATTCATAAATACATACTTTGTGTTCCTTAAGTATAGCTTGGGACCAGGCAGACTTGAACAGACTGGCTCCTACCTCTTAGCTAATGCTGATCTCACACAGAGATAAGCCATAGCTAAGAGTTGTGTACAGATCACCAACCGAAGGCAGTGCAGGGGTGGAAGCCAGTCTGTTCAAGTCTGCCTGGTCCCAAGAAACAGCAAGGCTCATCACTGTCTGCTCTTGGCCAGTGGAGAATCTCCATGACTCATCCACAGTGGTCATAGGGTAGCCTCTATGAGCTTTTCATAGAGGCCACTTTCTGGGATGATACAGTCTTCTAGCAGGCTGCAAGTAGACAGAGGTGCATAATCATTAGGCTGGCTAATGGACAGGCATGAGAACATAATTTTCCCTCTCCCTCTCCCTTTCCTCCATCCCTGAATCTCCAAAACAGTTTATATCATCTAAATATGTTATATGTTACTCATATGTTAAGAAACGCTGTTTAATGTAACGCCTTTATTGCGACAGTTTTGTTCTATGTAAACCGACCTGATTCGATACTTGTATTGAGAATGTCGGTATAAAAAATCCGAAATAAATAAATCTCCCCTCCCCCAAACACCACAGCCTCCCCAGCAGCTGAAACTCTTCCAACCAGGCACAACACCCAATACCAACACAAAAAATCTCACTCCAGGTATTGGATGGGAGAGCCTCATGTAGTGGGGTGGGAGGGGAGGGGTGTATACTTTAGGCAGATATCTACTCATCCAGCAAAGTGGAACCACATATCTGAGTTCTGACACTGCCAATTTTCACACACACACACACACACACACACACACATACACACCCCTCGACTGAATGAATAAACAATATCAGGGCAAAGTGGAATGTTTGGTAATGATGTGTGAGGCCATTTTCTCCCCATTAGCATAACTGTTGCATCCATCATTAGCATAACTGTTGCATCCATCATAACTGTTGCATCCATCATTTTCTCCCCATTAGCATAACTGTTGCATCCACCATAAAAAGTAAAAGCACAGGATTGCTTGTGTCCAAAGACAGTGTGTGATAATTGGGTACACACACAGTGAATGCTCTGGTATATGCATTGCTGTGGTAAGAAAAGAACAATGAACCCAACATCAACTCCAGACACAGATATAAATAGAGGCTAACACAGCACGTCATTCACCCCAGACACACATACACACACATTGGCTA
Organism: Rhinatrema bivittatum; assembly: GCF_901001135.1. Taxonomy (NCBI): domain Eukaryota; kingdom Metazoa; phylum Chordata; class Amphibia; order Gymnophiona; family Rhinatrematidae; genus Rhinatrema; species Rhinatrema bivittatum. The sequence goes on along the minus strand of NC_042617.1, from coordinate 113,179,227 downwards.
GGATATTGTTGTTTACAGACTACCTCCAGTTCTTTGGTTATCTGAAGCCCAGTTTTGCTGTTCCTAGCCTGTTCATCATCTACCATCAGTGATGTCTATGCCAAGCTTGTCCCTACCTGCTAATGAGGAGTAATTACTTCTCAGAGAAGATTGTCTACATCTGGAAGCCTGACAGGCATCTTTTGAAAGTATATATGCTCACCGATTTGACCTTGTTAGATGGGCCCCTCAAGGCCTGAAGTGCTCCTAAATACTAATCTTTCTACATAACACTGAAAGTGCATAAAACATCATGCCTACCACATGATACCCCTGGGGGCTGTTGGCCTATACATTTTACACAATGGCAGGATTCTGAAAGAGGTTTGTTGTTTGCTTATGAGGTCATCAACTGACAAAATATTCTCTCACCTTAATGCTATGCACAGAGCTTATGAATGAGAGTCTATCAGCACATCTGCCTGTCTCAGTATCCAGCAAATCCAAAATGCTCATCCTATAAAATCCATCCTATAGGATAGCAACTATGCTATGTTGGCCACAAATCATGGCAGCCATGTGGACAAGCAACGATCTCAAACCTGAAAACACCTGAAAGGTCACAACCCAGCTTGGAAATGTACCATTCTGCTAGCTTGTGCCATCACAAAATAAACTCTGACCTATCTATTTCAGAGGTGACGTCCCCCAAAAGAATGATTCCATCCTATTTCCAATTGAGCCATCAGATAGACAGACCAGCATCCTTGTCTATTCTCCCCATGCAGTTAACATAATCAGCATGACAGGCCAAGGGCTAAAGCCATCACCATCTATACATAAGAGTTGACTGCTTATCTAGGTGTAACAGGGCCCAGCAGTGCATGGTGGTGTACAACCCTATGAGATATGGTAGCTTGCAATGACCTATGAGAAGTTTGGGATTTCTGTGATATTGGACATGTGCTCACCAAAAGGCTGTGAGGGCCTGCTAGGTGAGCACTCAGATGTCAACTCAGATGTCAACAGAACCAGCTGAGGAAGTGTTGCCAACTGTATCTATCAGGCCCTTGTGACACAATGCTTCCAATGTACATGCAGATATATTCAGATGCACACAGATGTCAGCTAGGTAATCAGGCTGTAACCTGTCGAGTCTGCGCTTGAAGTTTCTAAGCGTCAACTTGTAGCTTCAGGTTGTACCTTTAAGCAGATGAGCTACTTGTGCTTTCACAGACTTCTAGAGCACTTGGCTTCCTGTCCTAGGCCCTGCAGGAGTTCCATCATACCTATGCGACTATTTCACCAACATGTAAGGACTAGGACAGGATCCAAGGCATAGTCAAGGCAAGCAAGAAGGTACAAGCTAGGGCAAGCAATGTATACTGTGTTGGCAATCCTACATGAAGGCTATGGTGAGACATGATTTTTTTGGATTGACAATCAATCCGATTACATTAGGCCAGCCACATCTCTTTGCAGTCATCCTTTGTCTACTACTGTCTATTGCATCTATTGCTCCATTATCACGGCCTAGGTGTTTTTTGTTACTCACTGACCCAGACAGAGGACCTGTGAGTAAAAGAAAAATAGAGATGAGACCAGCTAATATCACTCTGCTGGGCTGTCTTCCATGGAAGGGGAAAGACTAGAAGAGGACTAACAGGCAAAGTAATGTTCTATGATGCTTTTCTGAAGCTGGCTGCCAGTCCATGTGGTCTCCCTGGCTTCTGCATGGGGGATACGGGGGATCCTTGGGTAGATCTGAAATGAAATGGGATCCCATGCCGTAGAGCTCTAAGAACATAAGAACATAAGATTTACTATACTGGGTCAGACCAAGGGCCCATCAGGCCCAGTGTCCTGTTTCTAAAAGTGGACAATCCAGGTCACAAGTACCTGGTAAGTACCCAAACATTAAATAAATCTCAAGCTGTGTATTCCACTAGGAATACACAGCAAAGCAGCACTATCTCAGTGACTCTAAATGGGGCATACATTAAAGCTACTCCTGTTTTGTCCAAACAGCAAAATCTACTTTTGAGAAAAGTGAAGGTGTGTTCTATGACACAGTGACTAGAACATAAGGCTTTGTTGTACCTCATCTCCACCAGCATATTGCGCATAGCAACAGGCATGAGAAGTCCTGCAACCGTATATCGAATCTCATGCAGCAAAGAGAATAACTGCATCATTCATACCACCTTGACTTTGTGCTATCAGTGCCAACCCACAGCATGCTATAAGATACTAGAAACTAGCTTGACATGAGCCTTAAAAGACTCTTTCCAAACCCAAGGTTCATGCTGCCTTTTATAGAGACACTATATGAAGGCAAAAACCCTTGTTTATGCTGTGTCAAATATTTTTGAATGGAAAACTATATGTGCGGTTCCTTAGAATGTGTCCATGTTACTCAGAACCAAGCTATTGCTACCCATTTCTAGCACTCCTCTAACACTGAAGCTATATATCACATCTACCATACATGTCACTGCAGAAAGACATCAACTTGGCATGATTGCTCATGTCCCTGCCTGTTATTGCAGTATGTCCTCCAGCGATACACATTTGTCTGACATAAGATATTCCATACGGAGTCAGACAAAGGGTCCATCAAGCCGAGCATCCTGTTTCCAACAGTGGCCAATCCAAGTCACAAGTACCTGGCACAGTGACTATTATAGAGCCAAAAGGCATAGTCCCCAGCTTCTATTTAATAAGGATGTGAATCGTTTTTTGACGATTTAAAATATCGTCCGATATATTTTAAATCGTCAAAAACCGTTAGGGCCACGATACAATACCAATTCCCCCGATTTATCGTCAAAAAATCGTAAATCGGGGGAAGGGGGAGGGCAGGAAAACCGGCACATTAAAATCCCCTAAAACCCACCCCCGACCCTTTAAATTAAATCCCCCACCCTCCCGACCCCCCCCCCCAAATGCCTTAAATTACCCTGGGGTCCAGCGGCAGTCCGTAGCTAAATCGGGGGAAGGGGGAGGGCAAGAAAACCGGCACACTAAAACCCCCTAAAACCCATCCCCGACCCTTTAAATTAAATCCCCCACCCTCCCGAACCCCCCCCCCCCAAATGCCTTAAATTACCCTGGGGTAGAGCGGCGGTCCGAAATGGCCTCCTGCTATTGAATCGCGTCGTCTTCAGCCGGCGCCATTTTGCAAAATGGCCGCCGCAAAATGGCGGCGGCCATAGACCAACACGATTCGACTGCTGGAGGTCGTTCCGGACCCCTGCTGGACTTTTGGCAAGTCTTGTGGGGGTCAGGAGGCCCCCCCAAGCTGGCCAAAAGTTCCTGGGGATCCAGCGGGGGTCCGTGAGCGATTTCCCGCCGTGAATCGTTTTCCGTACGGATAATGGCGCCGGCCATACACATATGGCCGGCGCCATTTTCCGTACGGAAAATGGCGCCGGCAGGAGATCGACTGCAGGAGGTCGTTCAGCGAGGGTTCCTGGAAGAGCAGCTCATTACCTATTTGAATAAAATGTCTTATCTGGAAAGCAACAAGCAAAGGTTTATTCATTGTGAATGTGGAAAACTCTGCAAATGGTGCTTCACATGCTAACATATCAAATAGTACAAGTGATGGCAAATAATTAAACTATGAGAGAAATTGTATTTGAAGGCCAAATTTTGCAAAATACTACTTCTCTATGAGGTGTAGACAATTTTTTGTAATGTTTCCTATTGCAAAATTTTGTATGCAATTTTTCTACCAGGCTTACTTGCATGTATGTCTTGGTAGGAAAATGCCTAGGTGTAGTACCTATCAAAATCATGCAAGACAAAAATGTCATGCCTTTAAATACCGATCTTCATATTCTCAGCTAATTAAAATAGAAAAGAGATGACTGAGTAACATACAGATTATGAGAAATGAATGTATTGGTTATGACCAATTCAGATGTTTGTTTTGAAATAGACTGGCCTGGCACTGATTTTTATTCAGTTTCCTGAGTCATAACCTTTACTGACTTGGATTACATTTCTAATTTTCTGGACTCACCCAGATTGATTTAGTTCTTCTTGGCTTGGATATTATTGCATTTTGGCTCATATTTTTAAGTGAACTGGCTCAGGTTTGCCTGGCTTGATTTTATTTTCTTTGCTTATTAAAGAGGGATAAAACCTTATGTATTACCAAAAAAGGCTACATCCTCAATGCAATGTGTGATTTGCAGTCCCAGACTACAAAAATTGATATTTATTTTGCTGTTTTACTGGCACAGAGAGTTAGGAGACCATTATTTTTCACTTTCTTTACTTGTGACAAGATGGTGTAGTTTGACAGCCACATAAACAAAGCAAGAAACCAGGCCTTGTCCATGTGACGTATATGTTTTATATCTTGGAAGAAGGCGCATGGATCATTTATATTATCATTTTTTAAAATTCAAAACAACTATACAGCTCAACTCCAATATCTACATATGTTCAATTAGTATTTTTGACAATTTGGATGCAAATATTTTCAGATTAACACTTCTATGCAAGCTCTTTGAACATTTTCAAATTGTTGAATAGTTTCAATCTGCAGATATTGCAGAAATCTGAAACCAATCTAAAAAAAAAAAAGATTTTTCAAAACCAGGGTCAGATATAAATCTGATCAAAGTTGATTGGATATCTGGAATCAAATATATATATAGCTCCAAAATGAGATTCTAACTGAATCTGAAGAAGTTCAATCACACCTGCTCAAAAATAGGTAGAAGAACAGCCAGGGTTGCTGAAAGTTTGATGAGCTGCATTTGACTGACTTGGATTTTTATCCAAGTCTCATGAGGACAGAGTCATTTATCTCCTAGTGAATTTCAATTCTTCTGAAATTCCCCCACCCTGGTTCACAGGTCACAAATCCATACTTAGAATCAAGTTCCCCCAAAGGTTTATATACTAAAACAGAATATTTAGAAGAATCCCCTATTCTATTCTGTGCACCAAAGGCCTAACGAGTGCACTTTACCAGTGTCTGATGCTGTGATCAGAGATTTGCTAAAATTACCACCTATATGCATGTAAATGGGAGTGTCTTATGTAAATGAGGCTTTAATAGCACATAGTAAATAGCAGTGTGTGCTTTCATTCACCCACTATTTACCATAGGCAACTTAACACTAAAACCTGTGACAGGTGTTACATTACTAGCTTGCATGCTGCTTCTCAAAATCCTCTTGCTAACAAGACAGAAGTGAAAGGGCTGGGTAGCAGGGGGATTTCATTCCCCCAGACCTCCTCAATAAATATTTGCCTGATACCCCCCCCCCCCACACACACACACACACACACACACATATACATAGCAGACCCTGAAGTCCTCTTACTGAATGCTCAAGATATCTTTTTGGGCTATGAGATGGATTTTGTTTTTGTCCAATATCTTTGAATATCTGCATTATGGAATGGCTGTACTAAGCTTTTTTCCCAGAAACATAAAATGGGGAAAATGTCTTAGGAAATTAGTCCCTATGGCATCTACTATTTTGTGCTTTCTAGTCCTGCTACATCTTTTTTTGAAATATGGGCTGGGATTTTCCATTCTACCAGAGAATGGTGAATCCCAGCAGTAACGGGGGGTGGCGGGCTGAAGGGGGGGCGAGCCTGCGAAAGCCGGCAGCGATCGCACCACCGCGGTGTTATCGCTGCCAGCTTTTGCACCCAATAGCACCACCGTGAAAGGTGGTGCTATTGGGCGCGCTACTGGCGGCAATAATGTGTCATACCTTATCGCTGCCAGCAAAGATAGCGCTGTGTCCGCCTCTTCGTCGCCCCGACTCCTCCCGATTCTGCCCTGACTCCACCTCCTGCAAGCTATCGCATGCGAAAAGGGACCCGTTTCGCGTGCGATAGCCTTAGAAAATAGCCCCCATGGTGACTAGAATTGCACACAGTATTCTAGATGTGGTCACATTATGGAGCGATACTGAGGTATGAAGATATTCTTCATTCCTTTCCTAATAATTCCAAACACTCTGTTTGCTTTTTTGATCACCACTGCATACTGAAATGAGGATTTTAATGAATTATCCTAAATTAAGTCTAGATCCTTTTCCTGCGTGATGAATCCTAATATACAGGGTCATTCATGAAAATGCATTATGGTGTTAACACACACGATAATGAGTTAACGCATGAATTAGTGCCATAACGCATGAAATAATAATGCTAGCGCATGCTGTGAATGCAAATTTTGGGAAGAGGCAGGATTAATGAGGAGTGTAGGCAGGATTTAGGAAAATAAGGGGTAATATCGTACCATGGCTATTCAAACAGGCCTTCGACTAACACCTCTCTCCTTATTCTCTTCTGCGAATTTATGTCAAATTTCTCCACTCCCTCCCACCACAGATATACATGTATATAGTATTTTTCTTGCAAATTTTTCCTTCATCCTTACCTTATGATGAACATGTAACTAGCTTATAATTATATTATATTTCTGTTGCCCCTACATCATCTTTGTATATATTTGTACATTGTTTACTAATTTTAATGTTAATTTATATATTTTTCCCTTACCTCTGTTATCCCTATATGATACCAAGTTGTTCCATGTAACTGTTATGCTTCTTCTCTTCCTTCTGTTATCCCTATATGATACCAATTTGTTCCATGTAACTGTCATGCTTCTTCTTTCAAGCGTATTGTTCCTTGTAAACCGATACAATGTGCAAACAGCTATCGGTATATAAAAGCCTTTAAATAAATAAATAAATACATAAATAAATAAATAAATAAATAATAAACAATGCATGTTATTGCATGATTTTACTGCTGGAAATAATGTCACCTTTCTTCCTGGTGTTAAACTGTGTGATATGCCCGCAATGGCTGTAATGTAATTTTTCTGAATTGCATTTTGGCTATTTCCAAGCTTGGGAGGGAGAGGAAGAGAGGGGAGAAGAGGGAAAGGGAAGGGGAGTGGAGTGGAGTAGAGAGAGAGAGAGCTTCTGGAGAGGCCCTCCCAGGGGCATCTAATAGTTCAAGGCGAGGTATTAGTGTTGGTTTAGGATTAGGGGCCAGTTTTCCATGCAGATTGAGATGTACAAACAGCACAGTACACGTTGGTGAAGATTTGATATCAATTGGAGTGAAGAAAGTCTCACAAAGATGAAATTTTGTACAATGTTATCTCGGCCTAGCTTGATAGTACCCTCTTATAGATTCCATCAACTAGGATGAGACAACATAGTAGAAATGTCATCTTTGTGAGACTTTCCTCACTCCAAATGATGTCAAATTTTCAACAAGGTGTACTGTGCTGTTCGTACGTCTCACTCTGCATGGAAAACTGGCCCCTAAACCAACATCAACGCCTCACCTCGAGCTATTAGACCAACACCTCACCTCGAGCTACTAGATGCACTTCTATTAGAGATATAAATACTTGACTATTATGAGAGCCTTTAGATAGTATCTCTCTCTCTCTCATACAAAATAGGAATTATTGAGGGTATGAAAAATTTACTGCAGCATGCAATGCTACCAATGCAAAGTGGTGCAGTAATTCTAAAATTTCCATAAACACACCCCTTTTTCTTAGCGCAGGCATTAGCATTTTGAAGAATCTAGGGGATAGAACCTAACATCATGTACCTTCTGTTGTAGGAGTCTCAGTTTAGTGGACCCTTGGGCCAACCTGCTGGAGACTGGGAATAGATGGTCAATGTCTCTAATGAATAGCAGGCCGGGAGGCAGATGTTCAGGCAGGACTTAGATGCTCTTCACCTTGGAAGCTGGTACTCCCCCAGGAGGAGCCCGTAGGAGCCCAACCGCTGGGACTTAGGTGGCTTCACCCTTGGAAGCCGAAGCCCCCCCGGGAGGAGCCCGTAGGGGCCCAGCCGCTGGGACTTAGTCGGGTTGTGGATCAGGACAGGTAACTGGAACCAGACTAGGACAGTAGCAATACTGTAACTGGGTTCGGGTTCTGGAACCAGGCAGGAACTGTAGCAAGACTCGGATACTGGAACCAGGCAGGAACTGTAGCAGGACTCAGGTACTGGAACCAGGCAGGGACTGTAGCAAATGAACAGGAACCCAGCCGGTACTGTAGCTGGCAGGCAGGAACCAAGCAGGTACTGTAGCAGGCAGGCAGGAACCAAGCAGGTACTGTAGCAGGAACGGAGCGACGAAGCCAAGCGGGTCACTCCGGGGCACAGCACAACAGGAAACCGGAAAGGTAACCCTTTGTAAGGCGAGGACTGGATGGCCGCGGCTGGCTTATCAAGGCCGTGGCGTCTGACGTCACGAATTGGGTGGAGTCACCACTGGTGGGAAACGGGCTAGAAAGGTGCCCAAGTGGCGCGCGCGCGTGCCTAGGAGCAGGGCGTCCTCAGGCACCTTCGCGGCGGCGCAGCCCCAGCGGGGACACCGCCAAAAGGCCGCAAGCCAGGGGAACGGAGGCGGGAGCAGGTCCGGGAACAAGGAGGTAAGGGCCTGGTCGTGGTGCTCTCTGCCAGGACCGCAACACCTACAGTTTGGATTACTTATTTGTCCACATTAAATTTCATCTACCATTTGGATGCCCAGTCTAACAGTCTTGAAAAGTCCTCCTGCAATTTCTGGCAATCTGCTTGTCATTTTGCAATAGGATTCACTGCAAGATCTTTCATGCAAAGAGTCAAATTCTGATGAAAGGTTCTGAAAAAAGGAGAAAAGCATATATGTGTGTTTAGGTGAAATGCTGATGCTGAGAATTATGGTGAATTCTGAGCAAAAAGAAGGCAAATTCAATAGGTCATTTACTATGTGTTTCTAAGCAAAAAAAAAAAATCAGAGAAATAATTCCGAAAAGGCAAACCTTCCAAATTTCACACATTTTGCTTTGCTTGCAGACATCTTTGCACACCATTAGATGAACCTTTTTTTGGGGCGGAGACATGAATCAGAAACTGTATTCCAGGACCAAACAGAAAACTGCCAAAACTGAGAAAGTTTTTATGTGAATCCTGATTGGGAAAACAAAAATAATTCTGATATTTCTTCCGCATTCTGAAAAATCAAGTTTAACTTTTATGAATTAATATACCTTTTCCTGCTTAATGGACTGTTAAACCCAATGGGATTAAAAAAATTGCAGTCCACACAAATTCTGGTGTTCTAAACAAGTGAGAATTTATTACAAAGGAAAAAAAAAAAATCTAAGATGCAGGCAAAGCAAATTCCACAAAAAAAGCTCACAGATCCAGACAAATATGTCACAGCTACTCAGACAATCCAAAAGTTTAAAACAGTTGCTCACATTCTCATGTAATTTGATTACAGTTCAAATGAGGATTTTTTCTAATAAATCCTTTTCCTTTTTCACCCCACTGAAGAATGGGACAAGTCTTCTTGTCTAACCACTATCGGCTGAAGATTTTCCTGGATTGAAAGTGTTCTTCTGGATTAGAGGTTCTATTCCTTCCAGTTGGTCTTTAGTACTTGCCAAAAACAAAGCCACTATCACTCTCCCCAGTGGATTAGATATCTCCAACACACTAGCCATGGACTCCTCAGGACAGGTTTCAGGTTCTAGCACTCGAAAACTCCTCCCTATGACTCCTGAAGTCATACTTTATAACACCTCCAAAACCCATCCCCTTTGGGGGAATGAACCTCCTACACATCACTCCTTTAATTCACACCTCCCAGAATCTCCTATTGCTAATGATAAAACATAGTACAACTCTTCACTGAAACATGATTGTCATAACATGTAAAATCTGAATATTGTCATTTGTTTTTATATGGATTAGGTATGTAATTACTTGCTTTTATGCTAGTGACTTTGAAACTCACTATGAACATTGGAGGGCATGGGATAAAAATAATTTTAAATTAAAAAAATAAAATAAATACAAATGTTTATGGGAATGTTGCTAGCACAGACAAAAATGAAATCCACAAAAGTAATGTTGCAATTCCCGGTCTCAAGAAGCCCGTTCCTACCTCTCAGCACTGGGTCCGGGTTGCTGCCCTTTTCACTCCGGCCGCGCCTGCCAGCCGCTGCCACAATCCTGCTGCTTCCCGGCTCCCCGGCTCTGCTCTGGACTGCTCCTTGCTTTCCCCTCTGCGGTGGAGGGGTGCTGCCATCTCGACCTTCACACGAGCCGCCTCCAGCCACAGCGAAGGAACGATGCCATGCTGCCTTGCTCGCCTCCTGCTCCTAGGCACGTGCATGCACCACCGGTCAGAATTTAAAGGGGCCGCAGTGGGAAAAGTTCCCTTGGCTCCTAGTGATAACGTTGCCAACCTGGGTATATAAGCCAAGCTCTGACAGTCAGAGCTTGCCTTAGCAATGGGTCTCCTCTCTCTCATTTGCTTGAGTTCCTGAGTTGCTGTTCCAGTTCCTGCGCTTCTGTTTCTGCTGCCTGCCTTCTGACCTCTGGACCGGACCTGACCAAGTATCTTGCTACCTGCCTCTGACCTCTGGACTAGACTTGACCACGCTTTCTGCTGCCTGCCTCTGACCTCTGGACTGTTCTGGCCTATGCCTCAAGCCTCTGTCCTTCAGGACCAGGTCTGGCCATGCTCTCTGCCTCTCACCTGGCCCACTGGACTGGATCTGGTACTGCTCCAGGCTCCAGCTTCAGACCTCTCTCTCCTGGTTGCCACCGTGCCCCCTCATCAGCTCCCTGGGATCATCCACGCAGAGACCCACCTAAGACAATCTGGCCCCGGTACCCAAGGGCTCAAACTGCGGGGAATGTGGGCTGGTAGTGGCGAAGCTCCAGCTGGCCTCTGCTTCCCATCCGGCCTCGCCACCCGATGGTGGGGACCTGTGGGGGTTTCCCCCACAGGTGGCGCCAACAACACCTCGGCCCAAGGGTCCATGAAGGAAACAACTAATGAGGATGACAAACACTTATATTTGAAAAATATTAGTTAATTTGGATTCACTGTTGGATGTCATCACTGATAAGGGGATATGCAGGGGTTTACATTATTGGAAGAAACTGTACATATATATCCAATAAAAATCTATAACAGAAATAACCAATGCAGATAAAAAGCAGTAACTTCAAACACTTTGGCAAAAGAATAGTGTTAGTGTTTGAGGTAGTTGTGGGTGGATCCTTGGGCCGGTGGCAGATGACCATGCCCCCGGGGGAAGATCCCGAGAGGGACCACCGGTCAGGCTCAGAGTTTGGAGACAGACACACACTAGTTCTTTTATTAAACAGTATATTGAACCACCAGAGGTGGCAGTAGTGAGCTGAAGTGCCCGTCTGGGCTGTAGTCCCTCAGTTACTGGAACAGCGATCCTGGATAATTGAGCTATAGAGAAACTGAATATAGTGAGTAGGCAGGGTAAGCAGAGTTCAGGAACAGAACCTTGATGGTAACACTCACACAATAGTTTCTTGGAAGCAGCCCAGGAGATGGAAAGAAGTAGGCCCTCGAGGAGCGAGTACCTGGTTCCAGGGAATGCTCTGAGAGAGAGAAGGTAACTCACTGATGTTGTAGGCAGTGATGACATTCTGGCAAAAGTGGTATTCAGTAGCAAGTCCGGGAACGAAGGCCCTCGAGGAGCAAGCACTGATTCCAGACTGTGATCTGAAAAGCAAAAGAGAAAGCGAGGCCCCCGAGGAGTGGGTACCCCTGGTAAATCCGAGGAGGCAGAGTAGCTTAGGTAGAATAATCCCCCCCTTGCTAACTCCATTCGTTAGCGATTTCAGAGACCTTAAATATCCGGTGCGGATGACATCATCTCAGGGGGACACCCCTGAGGTTCACGCCACTGTTGGTAATTCAGTCGGGACTGCACCTCGCGCGCACCCTTAGGCTCCCGGGAAACATGGTGGTGTGCAGCATCTAGGCAGTCCTGGGATGCAGGAGGAGGACGGCAAGAGGACGCCGCGGCAGCCAAACTTCCAACAGGCAAAGAGAGAGTCGTCAAAGCGGTAAGGTGGGCGGAGTGGAGACGTTGGGCAGTGACGGTCACAACAGTACCCCCCTTCAAAGGGCGATTCCTCTGCAGGTACCAGGCTTGGGTTTCGAAGGATGCGCAAGGTGGAACTGATGAAGCATCTCTTTGTCCAGAATATTGGTCTGAGGCTCCCAAGTGTTTTCTTCGGGCCCGAAACCTTCCCACTTCAGAAGGTATTCAAAAGTGTTGCCTCTTTTACGAACATCTAGGATGTCTTCGACTTTGAATTCTAAGTTGTCTTCTGCATGGATGACAGGTGGATCTTGAGGTCTGGAAGAAAATTCGCTGAGTATGAGTGGTTTCAGAAGTGAAACGAGGAAAGCGATATGAATATCAGCAGCAGTGGAATGAGCTGCTGGGACGTCACTGAGCTTCAGTGGAAGTGCGGGTCCTGGGGTGGGGTGGGGGTGGGGAAGTCCGAGGGCAGGGTCAGATGCCTCCGACAGAGCAGCCATTGCCGCTGTGTCGGAGGATCACATGCCAGCAAGCTGCCGATGCATGCAACTTACACCTGTCCAGAGGCAGACGCAAAAGGTAAGATAATTTTGGGGGGTTAGAGTAGGGCTAGGGGGGGAAAGGTAGGGGAAGGGGTGGGAAGGTCAGGCTAGGGGAAGGGAATGGGGGAAGGCAGCGTGGCTCGGTGCGTACAAGGTGCATAATTGTGCACCCCCTTGCATGCGCCGATCCCCGATTTTATAGCATGCGCGCGCCTGCGCTCGCATGTTATAAAATCGGGCATACATGTGCGCGCACCGGGTAGCGCGCGCACATGTAGACCGCGTGCATTTCTTTTAAAATCTACCCCTTATGTGCTTTAGCTATTGTGGTGCCTGTTCTACAGGGTGATCATAGAGGAAAGAATGTTTAGATGTTGGTACCTTCTGAATCAGTGTGGCTAGATTACTTTCTCTATAACAGTTTTTTTCTCTTTTGGAACTCTATCATGAGTACATGTTTATGATCATTTTATTTTCTGTGTCAATAAGGGTCATCAAAGGGTCATATGAAAGAATGTTATTGTGGAGAGAGGGGAGTAGGGAAGGGGATGACCAGAAAGGAATCTAACACTAAAAATTATCCACAAAATATAAGGTGTAACATAAAAACCCACAATAATCAAAAAAGTACTCCTTTGCTTCAACTTTAGAAATGGGCACCAACTATATATACATAAAAATCTTTTAATGCAATATTTAAGCACTAAAACATTTCTTTGTGAAGAGATTGGTGATTTCATATAACTTCCATTGTTACCACCCAGGTAATCAGTATAATATAATTTGTATAACAATGAACTACCAACCACCTTTCACCCTAAAGTGTTCAATTTGTGAGAAATTATTTTAGAAAAATAGAAAAACATTTTTTTAGTTTACATGAAAAGTTATTTATCAATATTTTCTTGGTACATAATACATGTATTCTCTTGGAGGAGAAGTCCATTAATGGCTATTAATCAATTTTACTTAGGAAATAGCCACTGCTATTGCATTGGTAGCATGGGATCTTCTTAGTGTTTGGGTAATTGCCAGGTTCTTGTGGCCTGGTTTTGGCCTCTGTTGGAAACAGGATGCTGGGCTTGATGGGCCCTTGGTCTGACCCAGCATGGCAATTTCTTATGTTCTTATGTTCTTATATTTCCTTTTATAAATCCATGTGCTACAGCATATATCAGTCTCTTCTCAGTGACAACCTGATGATGGAAACAACAACAACATCTGATTATAAATTCTTACTGCCCTCCAATGAGGCCACGTTTCGAAAAGAATCCTTCATCAGGGAATATTCCTTTTCAGGAAGGAGGTTTATTCAAGTGACATTGTTATCGGCATAGTAGGAGACAATTTATGTTGCAATAGGTACTGTTTTAAGCGAGATGATATCATTGTTGATTTGTTAGAACAGTCTATGTGGTCTTGCTGTGTGACACTAGTGAGAATGTAATTTTGACCGCAGTGATGGCTTTTGCATGGACCAATACATTGAGTTGTGAATTTGATAATCATTGAAAAAACAAAAGTTGCTGTTAGTATTTAATATTTAGTGTGGGGTAACAATTTATGTTGCAATAGGTACTCTTCTAAGCAAGGTAATGTATAACCTGCCAAAAGAAAGCTAAGGTGCCTATGCAATACAGATTATTATTAATAAGGTCCTTCTGTATGCACTAAAAATAGTCTGTTATGCAATAAGGGCTTATCATGCACATTAAACAGAGACATTAGTGGGAGTACCCTAAACTCAACACCTCCATGCATGTAAATGAAGCAATGCCACATGCAAATGAGACTAAAAGAGCAAAGTAACTAATGTAGTTTGCATTCTTCCACCAACTATTTACAGAGGGCTCATCAATGACAAACATTTATACCTTTCTCAGTCCAGGTGTTCATATTTTACAGTGCATACTGCTTCTTGAAATCCCCCATTCTAACAAACTCAAAGTGAAAAAGCCAGTCAGAGGAGGAATTTAATCACTGTCTCCTACTTCCATAAAGATTAGAACCCCCTCCCACACCAATATTCCACTGCACTATCACACACATTTGAAAACCCCTGCAGCATTATTATTAATATTATTATTATTACTTATTCATTTATATTCTATCTATTGCTCCATGGTTCTAAGGCAGATTACAAAATAACATACCCAGCTAAAAACATCATATAAAAACAAAGACATACAATAGAAAATAAAAATGCACAATAATAACAATAAAAAGTTGAGATAAAATTCAGATTATATAATCAAATCATACAGAGAAAAGCCAGGGCAAACAGGTATGTTTTTTTTAACAGATTTTGAAATTTTAACACATTTGACTCCTCATTGAAAGTTAGGGGTAGAGTTTCCACAAAGTGAGGGCAAACACTTGTAAGAGAATGCTCTCTTACAAGTAGCTTAGAATTGATAATCTTTAAATGAAGGGTGAACCAATAATGTCTTTCACATCAACATGAACACTCTCTGCCCCACGATCAAGCCCACTACCCCGCCTTGCATCATAGGGACAGTAACTTTCAAATGGGCGTACTGGTTCAGATATATATGTGAATATTGGTGCATGGCCAGATTTGTGGCAATTTTATACCCTAGTGTGCGCACATACACACATGCATGTTATAAAACAGCCCTGGTGCATGTATGTGTGCCCCTAATTTTATAAGTGTGCATAATGTCGGTTTTGAGCTGTACAAATGAGGGAATTTTGTAACAGGTATGCATCCATACCATGACTAGCTTCACCAGTTCATCCACCAGTTTGCCCATCTAGGTCCCCCAAACCTCCCTAGTTCTTTAGCCAGTACTCCTCCCAGTTATCCCAGACCCCTCAAATGCCTTGAAAAGTTTTTATTGAGACTTACACTTCCTCTATAGCATAAGTAACTTTACACTCAAATATACCTGGGCGCACCCAGGTGATAGGTACTTGCACGCACATCTTTTGATCCATGCTCCAAAAAATGGCAAGCACCACCCACACAATGCCTACACCATGCCTACATTCTGCCCCTTTTTTCCCCAATGCGAGATATTTGTGCATTGGGATTTGTGCGTTCATGTGGGAGGCTAAAAGTCAGGTGGACGTGCGCATGTGCTACATGCACATCTATCTCTCGATTTTGGCATGTGCCCAGCTTTTAAAGTTCATCTTTTAGTACCTACACAACCTCCAAAGTGCCCGAATCAAGGCAACCCCCCTGTGAGCAGAGTTTCTTGACTTGTCTTCTATATTTTCAGAATTAATCTTTACCATTTCAGAGGAACCTTGATCTTCACTGGCAGGAGAGACATGAGATGCTTCATAATATTGCTGCAGCAGCCACCAAAAGATGTCGCTTTGGGTGCTTCACCCTATGACATGAGAAAGGTGAGGTGCCCCAGTAGCATCACATTTACCAACTGCCTCAATGATGGCAGGAGGGCTCTGACATCCTGCATGCCAGTGAATATGGGGGCTGTATATTTGGAAAAAGAATAAGTGAACTCTGGCCACTGGAGGATTGCCTTGAGAGGAGTCTAGATTCTTTAGGGCAGTATGGGTACTCAATGGTGCAGGGGTGAGGGGCTTGATCATGTGTAAAAGGTTCATGATGGCCTGAGGGGGTCATGATGGTACCATGGAGAAGAAGGGGGACAAAGGTGGATATGTTGTTTAGTGAGGGCTTTATGAAGGTGTCAGAGGCGGAGTGTAGTGCAGGTGGATTTCTAATTTGATGGGAGATCTGGGTGGGGGGGGGGGGGGGGATGAAATCCCCATGTCAACTGACCTGTTCACTTCTGGTTGCTTAGGAGTTCCAGGCAGCTATCATGAATATTAGTGTTAACATCCACATTAGAACTGATGCCGCACTATTGTAGGTAAGTTTTATCATATTCTCAGTAAAAATGTATTTCATAGTATGCTAAGTCCCATGTGGATGCATGCTAAAATGTTCTTACCACATGCTTTATTTCATAGGCCCCTATAGTTGCAAATCTCCCAGCCACTGTGATTGGTTTCACTGACTAATTGTGATGACCTATTATGATATATTCGTATTATGTTCCATTTTGTTTTGTAGTTATGCATTGTGATAAGTTACAACTTAAAATGCAATAAAAATTAATTGAGAAAAATAAAAAATAGAGTGTACAAGCATTTATAAGTCAAGCAAGTCCAATTACTAGAAAAGCTTTTAAGTCGTATGTCCCATTTCAATTCAGAATGTGTAATTAACAGAATGATTCTGTATTACATATTTTAAAATGTGCTTATGAAAAGAGATTAAAGTTATACTGCTCGGTGTTCACACTGAACACTCGATCACCAAAAACCATACATAGTACAAAGTGCTCAGGAGGCTTTGGTGATTAATGAACTACCATCTCAGCCCATCTGCTCTTCCATACCCTCATTTGAATCCCTGTGCCCTCTGGCTGGGTCAGCACTTTTCCTGATGCTGAGAAGTAACTTTCGAGATTTTAACTGAGCTGGCATTTGCTTCTAGGCTGGAAATAAGAAATGGTCCATGAAGCTTCATTTGTCATGAATAAAAAAGGAATACTGTCTGAAATTATGAGCAGCTTGTTGGATAAAGGAAGCCTACAGTTGGTCAACTCTACCTCGAGGAGCAGAGAGATATTAAGGGCCTCAGAGGGCAATGGGATAATTTGGCCACTAATGGAGGGTTGAAAAAGAACAGAAAGAGATAGAGTAATTGTACTTTAAAAAGAGGATATAATTATGTCAGTTAGTTTCCAGGAATACATATTTAGAAAAAGACTACAGCAGTTCCTTAAATAGAATAAAGTACTGTAAGCCTGCAGGTGAATTTTCAAAAAGTGTTACATGCATAAATGTAACATACTATTGTAACAATTTTCAAAAGCCATTTACTTGAGTAAAGTGCACTTACATGTTTATCAACTATGGACAATTCAATAGCATATTTTGTAGAAATTTTCAAAAGCCCACTTACTCGAGTTTATACGTGTAAACCACAATTTTAAGCATGTAAATGCTTTTTAAAATCAGACCCATTAAAGTTTTAAATGTTTGACATTGAGGAAATAAAAATCTTGTGCTATCTGCATGTGGAAAAACATTTACTGGAACAGTGCCAACATAACGATACAGTTGTTTGCAAAAGATTAGCCCCCCCTGTCAAATTGTTTCAATGAATTTTTAAGTGAACCAAAGCTGGCACAATCTCAACATGGTACAAAGTTAAATGTAATAATACTGTTAAAGAACCCTGATATAATCAGAAATAAATTTGATTTTTAGCAGATCATAATAGGCACTACTAGCTAAAAAGATGCCTTCATTGGCTTATATTTAATCATAGGTTATAGAATATACAAAATTGTCAAGACTTTTTTTTTTTTTATATTTTTTATGCAAAGAAATAACGTATCTTAAAGTTGTTCCTTTAAGTCCATCTAGAGATCAAAGACTACCCCCACACTTGATGTGTGTCGATCTGCATCAGGGGGTGGAAGATGGAACAATTAAATATAATCAATATTAGGGATGTGAATCATTTTTTGACGATTTAAAATATCATCCGATATTTTTTAAATCGTCATTAATCATTAAAGAGTGCGATACAATAGAAATTCCACCGATTTATCATGAAAAAATCGTTAATCGGGTTAGTACACACTAACGGGAGTTAGGACACAACCTAAAAACCCACCCCGGCCCTTTAAAACCTCTCCCTTGGCCTCCACCACCCTCCCGACCCCCCCCCCCCAAATGTTTTAAAATTACCTGGTGGTCCAGCGGGGGTCCCGGGAGCATTCTCTCACGCTTGGGCTGTCGGCCGATAAAAAACCCACCCCGACCCTGTAAAACCTCTCCCTTGGCCTCCACCACCCTCCCAACCCCCCCCCCCAAATGTTTTAAAATTACCTGGTGGTCCAGTGGGCCCCGGGAGCGATCTCCCACTCTCAGGCCGTCGGCTGCCACTAATAAAAATGGCGCCGATGGCCCTTACCATGTGACAGGGTAACCGTGCCATTGACCGGCCCCTGTCACATGGTAGGAGCACTGGATGGCTGACACCATTTTTATTAGTGGCAGCCAACGGCCCGAGAGCGGGAGATTGCTCCCGGCATCCACTGGACCACCAGGTAATTTAAAAAAATTTTGGAGGGGGGGGGGGTCGGGAGGGTGGTGGAGGCTAAGGGAGCGGTTTTAAAGGGTCGGGGTGGGTTTTTTGTTTATCGGCCGACAGCCCAAGCATGAGAGAATGCTCCTGGGACAACCGCTGGACCACCAGGTAATTTTAAAACGTTTTTTTGGGGGGGCGGGAGGGTGGTGGAGGCTAAGGGAGCGTTTTTAAAGGGTCAGGGTGGGTTTTTTGATTATCGGATCGGGCGCAGCCGATAAAAAAAACCGATCGGGCCGGACGAAAAAAAATGCACGATTTGAATCAGAACCGGAACCAAACCGGAAGCAAACCATCTCTAATCAATATAGCTCTTCATGTGCTCTGTTATATTGAGCAATATTCAACCTAAAAAAAACAAATACAAAGTGTACCGTCATTAGTAAAAGTCTTACGGAAGTACCAAAGATAATGCAATGCTGCAGTGCTTACAAGTTCTGGCATTTGAAATCTCTTATCTGCCATGAGGAAACTGGAAGTCATGGGGTTGATGGCTCAGTTATACAATAAAGCAAAAAATCAATTTTTTATTTTTTATGTGAATTACTTTTTAAATAGAAGAATACCATTCTACATCCAAATTTAGTCCAGCCCATGCAACTGTATTAAAAGTTAAAATCCAAAATTGCTCTCAAGTATGTAAATGCAGCTCAAGATCACCTCTTCGTGGAATAGGGAAAAAATGTTCACACATCAAGAGATCCGCAATTATATGAGTGAGTTCCAAGCAGTGTGCCATTCTTGGTACTTGAATCTTTTTATTTTTTATACTTTTAGGTTCTGTTAGGCGTGTTTTGATTTTTCTTTTGGTCTTTCCGATATACATCTTATTGCAGGGACAGATAATAAAATAAACTACAAATCTGATATTGCAATCTGTTCCATCAAACAGATATTTAGTCTTTTTACTTCCAGGGATTTGCCATCTCTGACCTGTTATGATTTGTGAAAACAACTGCAATATCCACACAGGAAATCCCTACTTCCATTGTATTGCTCTTGGGTTCTAAAGGAATTGAAGCAGCTGATTTTACCACCCAATCCTGGATGTTTTTACCTCATGCAAGAACCATGGTGGGATGCTTATTGAATGCTGGGTGTAATTGAAGGATACGCCAATGTTAATAAATTGCAGATATAATGGCAGAAGCTAGATAGGAATATCTTAACATGCATGTAAATTTAATGTCACTTGGTTTTAAGAGCCACATTAATACTGCATGAAAGGCCCTTTTATAGGCACTCTTGATACTCTGAAGCGGGTATCCTCTAGTCAAACGTCTCGAACTCAAAGGTGGTGCTATTGGGCGCGTTACTGGTGGCGATAAGGGTTCTTACCTTATCGCCGCCAGCAATGTCTCCATCGCGTCCACCCCGGTGCCGCCCCGACTCCCCCCCTTCCAGTGCTGATGCCACTCCGACTCCGCCCCGATCTAGGTATCATGTGCGGTCCCGTTAGAAAATGACCCCCTTAGAATGTTAAGAAAATGACTGACATTTTTATTCTATGATTTTACCAGTGGAACTTCTGTTTTCAAAAATTGATCTACAAAAATTGATAATGTTTCAAATATTGATCCTATTTAAGACACAATGGGGTAGATTTTCAGAGGGTTACGCGCATACGTTACGTGCGTAACCCCCGAAAACCTACCCCCCCCCCCCCCTGCGCGCACCGAGCCTATCTTGCATAGGCGTCCGGCATGTGCAAAGCCCCGGGACGCGCTTAAGTCCCGGGGCTTTCCTGGGGGGGGCATCTCGGGGACGTGTTGCGACCTGCGCATCATTGGGGGCGTGCTGGGGGGGGCGTGATGCTGCCGGCGTGTCATCCGGGGGCGGGGCCGCGGGCGAGGTTCCGGCCCGGGGGCGTTCCGAGGGCGTGGCCGCAGCCTCCGGACCAATCCCCGGACCAGAACATGGCACATGGCAGCTGGCCCGGCGCACGCAAAGTTATGCCTGCCTTGAGCAGGCGTAACTTGTTCAATGGTAGGGGGGATTAGATAGGGCCGGGGGGGGGGGGGGGGGGGGGTTTAGGTAGGGGAAGGGAGGGGAAGGTGGTGGGAGGCCGAAGGAAAGTTCCCTCCGAGGCCGCTCTGATTTCGGAGCGGCCTTGGAGGGAACGGAGGCAAGCTGCATGGCTCGGCGCACACCGACCCCGGATTTTAATGGATACATTGAAATCCCGCGTACTCCTGTTCACGCCTGGTGCGTGAACAAAAGTACACGTGTGCGCAATTTTATAAAATCTACCCCAATGGGTGCGCATGTTATAAAATTATGTGTACATGTGTGCGCGCTGGGTAACATGCTCACATGTATGCCCACGCGCTCTTTTTTAAAATCTACCCCAATAGGTCTACTCGGGGTATCTTGCAATTTTTGTGTGTTTTTGGAACAAGATAAAACACAGGAACCTTTGGAAAATGAGGTGTCAAAAATTGTTGCTCTTGTTTAGTGAGGAATTTCTTTATTTATTCTTCCAAGTGTAGATATAATCAGAGCAGGCATAAGATCTTCCACCAATTGGGCATAATGTTGGGAATTGCTCAATTGGGTGACTGCTTCTTTATTGTTAGGGGTGTGCATTCATTTGCAACGTAATGGTAATCCGCAACGTATATGCCGTATTCATTGTATTCGTGGGGATCGTGAAATGTATGGTGAACCCCCACGAATACAACGTATCACTAACGAATAAACCCCCCCTCCTGACCCCCCCCCCCAAGACTTGCCAAAAGTCCCTGGTGGTCCAGCGGGGGTCCTGGAGCGATCTCCTGCACTCGGGCTGTCGGCTGCCAGTATTCAAAATGGTGCCGATAGCCTTTGCCCTTACTATGATACAGGGGCTACCAATGTCATTGGTCGGCCCCTGCCACATAGTAGGAGCACAAGATGGTGCTGGCCGTCCATTGCTCCTACCATGTGACAGGGGTCAACCAATGGCACCAGTAGCCCCTGTGACATAGTAAGGGCAAAGGCTATTGGCGCCATTTTGAATACTGGCAGCCAACAGCCCAAGTGCAGGAGATCGCTCCAGGACCCCCACTGGACCACCAGAGACTTTTAGCAAGTCTTGGGAGGGGGGGGGGGGCAGGAGGGTGTGGGGTTATAGTTAATTTCATTTAAAGGGTTGGGATGGGGGGGGGGGGGTTTGGAAACAAATACATATGTAACTAATGAACAGATTGGGGTCCCCTGAGAAAAGATGCAACGGATTTGGGTCCTGACAAATATGAATACCGAATGGGATTAATCCGTCCCTGCTGCACATCCCTATGTGTTGTTAACGATGCATGATGACTAGTATGCCACCTTTGTCTGTAGGATTTATGACCAGCTTGGTATTAATTCTCAAAGATTTTAAGGCATCCATTTCTGACTTGGACAAACTGCATGCAGGACGAGGTTGGTGACATTCTATTGTCTCAGTGTCACAGAGGTCCAATTCTACATAAGTCTTAATGTGAGGGTCAGTTGTAGCCAGCAAGACTTTGAGGAAAGAATTGAAAGATTATTGTTTGGTGTATCTGTGGTGTTAAAAAAATATAAACATACTTGAAGTAAACAAAAAAAACAATATGGATCCCTTCCTCATTGGAATTTATTATGAACATATGTGGGAACAAATGATAGACCTTTGCAAAGAAATCTTTATTGATCTAGACAAGCCTAAGAATGAGTGGCTGGATGAAGATGTTCTTGCATCAAGCAAGGAGGACGTTAGCCTCAAAAATTTCCATGATGGGTTCCTAGTTCCGTCTCTAAAAAAGTGGATCGATCAGTCTGGCAAGGAATTATGCTGTTCTATAGCTTGATCTTCATCTGAGCCTAAAGAACTATTAGAGGAACTCAGAAATTAGACCTGTTTTTTTGTCTGCTTGCCAGGGATAATTTTATTTTTTTAATTTTATTTGTATTGTTTCCAAATAAACACAAGTATACACTTGTACCAGAAAAATGTGATACATAACATCATAATTATTTGCCAAAAAGAAAAAAAAACATCAGATATCTCCACGCATTCCTTAAGTAGTAAAAGGAGAGACCAAGGATTTTCAGAATGAAATAGAAAAAGGGGGAAATAAGCTAAAAGGAATTACTTCCAGATGTATCCCCTACTTTAACTTAGCAGACGCCCCACGAAATACAATAATAGGAGTGTGAATCTAGATAGGCTCTTGTCTTAACTGAGAAAGCTCAAAGAACAAATATTTAGAATTTGGAAAATAAAGTAAACATTTACATGGATATCTTAGGCTAAATCTAGCACCCTGTGATACACCCTCCTCTCTCATTGAGAGAAATTTCTTTTGTCATTTTTGAGTGGACCTAGTAATGTTGAGATAGTTCCAGACCTAATTGTCTGAATAACAGTTTTTTGAGAAAGTTCCAGAATATCAGAAATATTTAAAGAAGTATTTTGAGGTTGACTCCCAAAGGCTGCATCCTTAGATGAAGGTAATAATACATTTTTCTTATAGCTGGAACCGCTTCATTAGGAAATTTGAGGATTTGAGTGAGGTAATTTCGAAATAAATCCTTCGGAGACATCAGATTTAGGTATGGAAAATTAAAAACCCTTAAATTCAAAATTCTCGAAGATTTATCCATATTCTCCAGTTTCTTAGAGTAAATAATATCTGATTGAATTAGCTTGCTCTGAACTGATTCTACAGATGATACTCTTGTCTCCAAAACTTTCATTTTAGTATCAAAATTTGTAATTTGGGATTGAATAACCAGCGTCTTGATATTAATTTCCTTCAAAACGGGTTAAAGAGTGTATAGCTTTAATGTCAGAGCATTCCAAATGGAATCTAAAGTTATTACTGGCGGCCTGATTAAAGAAAGTTGCAAAGTTAAGCATAAATTGGGTTCACATTCTCCTGATTCTGTGGAGTTCCTGCTGCTCATTTCGGCTTCAGGCACATGTGTAGCTTTCATGGGGCCTGTGGAATCCCGCAACCAGGGACTCTCTGAAGGCAACATCGACATAGCGTCCCTTCTCGGGGCATCTGATTTTTGCTCGTGGATTAGTTCTCTTACTGAAGACAATAAAGAATCCGTCAGATTAAGGTTGGAAGCTGTAAACAGTAGAGATGTGAATCGTGTCCTCGATCGTCTTAACGATCGATTTCGGCTGGGAGGGGGAGGGAATCGTATTGTTGCCGTTTGGGTGTGTAAACTATCGTGAAAATCGTTAAAATCGTGAGCCGACCCCCTAAAACCCACCCCCGACCCTTTAAATTAAATCCCCCACCCTCCCGAACCCCCCCCCCCAAATGCTTTAAATTACCTGGGGATCCAGCGGTGGTCCAGAACGGCGGCGGTCCGGAACGGCCCCCTCAATTGAATCCTGTTGTCTTCAGCCGGCGCCATTTTGCAAAATGGCCGCCGCAAAATGGCGGCGGCCATAGACAAAAACGATTCGACGCAGGAGGTCGTTACGGACCCCCGCTGGACTTTTGGCAAGTCTTGTGGGGGTCAGGAGGCCCCCCCAAGCTGGCCAAAAGTTTCTGGGAGTCCAGCGGGGTTCAGGAAGCGATTTCTTGCCGCGAATCATTTTCCGTACGGAAAATGGCGCCGGCAGGAGATCGACTGCAGGAGGTCGTTCAGCGGCGGTCCGGAACCCCCGCTGAACGACCTCCTGCAGTCGATATCCTGCCGGCGCCATTTTCCGTACGGAAAACGATTCACGGCAAGAAATCGCTTCTTGAACCCCGCTGGACTCCCAGAAACTTTTGGCCAGCTTGGGGGGGCCTCCTGACCCCCACAAGACATGCCAAAAGTCCAGCGGGGGTCCGGAACGATCTCCTGCGTCGAATCGTTTTTGTCTATGGCCGCCGCCATTTTGCGGCGGCCATTTTGCAAAATGGCGCCGGCTGAAGACAACAGGATTCAATTGAGGGGGCCGTTCCGGACCGCCGCCGTTCTGGACCACCGCTGGATCCCCAGGTAATTTAAAGCATTTGGGGGGGGTTCGGGAGGGTGGGGGATTTAATTTAAAGGGTCGGGGGTGGGTTTTAGGGGGTTTTAGTGTGCCGGTTTTCCTGCCCTCCCCCTTCCCCCGATTACGATTTTTTAACGATAAATCGGGGGGAATTGGTATTGTATCGTGGCCCTAATGATTTTTGACGATTTAAAATATATCGGACGATATTTTAAATCGTCAAAAAACGATTCACATCCCTAGTAAACAGTGGTGCGGGTATTGTCAGCACACTGGAGCTTAAGGATGTCTCTTTACCAATGGAACCGGCATTCGCTCCACACCAGTCTCCGAAGCAGCTCCCCCCTCCAGTGCCTGCAGCAGAGCAGACGCAAAGAAACAGCGAAGAAGCCGATATTTCCAGAAGTCTAGCTTTCCTTTTAGTATGTGGCATAAAAGTAACAGAAGAAAAATTTTGAGGAATTCATGGAGAGAACATCCAAAAGTAGACGTCAATCAGCAGCCATCTGGGTCTCCTGCCAGGAATAAATTTTATCAGTTTTATAATCATGTTCATCCCTTCTGAATTTGTAAATTTTCTCGTCAGCCGAAACTGTTCGATGATTTGTGTGTGTTCTTCTAAGATTTTTTTCATAATTCTCAATAGAAGATTGTGCTTGAAGTTGAGCTTTAGTGGACTCAACTGTAGTTTTAAGTGCCTCACTTGTTTTTGTTTTTTTTTTGTTCTCTCTATAATTAGAAGCATCAGATCAAGGTATCACTTATTGAGAATAGCTAACCACTTATTGAGGAATGATTCATTATCCATGAACATTTTCAGCTCTTTATTTACTCCTAAGCCTCTTGGGATCATAGCTTGCTTTATATACTGCAATCATGTTGCTCTGTGAAGATCTGCTCGAATTAGGCATTTATGATGGAACAGTAGATCAGGCTAAGTACTAAATTGAGATTGAAATTTGGAATCCTCAAATAAAGAAGCTTCTTTGAGTATATCTGCAACTTGTTGCTCTGAATAACTGAATACTTGTAAGCCTACTGTTAACATAGTATTGCTTGCAGCCATGTTATCACTCTGTATTAAATTCATAGAAACACATAATACCAATAACACCAGTATAAATACTATGTCAGGAAAATAAGGGAAATAGTAGTAAAACTGTTGAAGAACCCTTAAAATCAAATACATTTCTGTTTATATGGGGGTTCTTCAACAGTATTACTACTACTACCATTTTTCCTCATTTTCCTGACACAACATTTGAACAAAGTTAAATGTGACACCTTTCTGAAATTTTTAATGCTAAATTATTATTTTGCTGAATTTAATGGATTGAAAATAATAGAACACTGAGTATGAATATGCAAAAATTTGAGCATTTTTCAGTTGATTCATTACTACTTTTTAAAAAAGTAGTTACTAAAGGTCCAAAAAGTTGATTATCTCATTAGGCCTTCAATTAGTCAGGTGAAGACAATTTCACAGTTGAACAAATATTCTGACCCTTCTAATTCTCAGGTTATGATTGTTGTTCTGTCTACTTTCTATAACCATAGCAGCAGCATTTGAAAATTAAGATAATTCACTCTTAGAAAGCAGAGGAAGGCTATAAAAGAAACTCTAAATGCTTCCAGCTAAGAATTTCAATTGTCAGAAACATTGTTAAGTAATGGAACTGTTGCACCCGTCAGTCGCAGATGGCTGCGACCGCTCTGCCTTACCTCTTTTCTACCCTTTTCCTTCTCCTTGGGCAAGATGGATGCCTCCGGTGCCGAAACCCTCAGCGTCTCCAACTCAGAATGGGTGTCCCGGTCGGCCATGTTCCTTCCCGTGGCCTCCTAGGGTGCGCACGCACATGTTGCCAATGCCTAAGTACAGTTATGGCGGGATCCTCAGGGGCATCCCCACCACATGACATCAATACCTCCAGGTATTTAAGCCTCTGCTACGCTACCTACGTTGAGTTAGCAAGGACTTTGGTTTAGCTACTCTGACTGCTCTAAGCTACTCGCTTAGATGCCTCTCTACCCTCCGGGGAATTTCGCTCTTGACGAAGCTCTAGGCACCCGCCCCTTGGGGGCCTCTCGCTTCCAACAACCCTTCGGGGCCTCTACTAACTAGACAACCGCTCCTCGGGGGTCTCTTTCTATTTCTTTTCAGGATCTTCTGCACTATTGGTACTCGCTCCTCGAGGGCCTATCAGTCCAGTCTATCCTGCACCACGGACCTTCGGTCCCACCATCTCCATTGCCAGGAAGACATCCGTACTCCGCTCCTGTGAGTACCTCTATGATCTGGTTCTCCTACTCTACCCACCAGGCTTGGCTATTCCCGCACTGTGGGCCCTATCTACCTTGAACACCTGGATGAGACTTCTACATCTGAGACTGTCTGCGCATATTGGCATTTTGCTGGACTCCAGTGCCTTTCCTTCCTGCCTCATACCATTTATCTACAGCAGTACAATAAAGCTTTCCACCTACAAGTGTCTGCTCTCTGAGTTTAACCTATCACTGTGGTTCCCCAATGGGCCCCTCCCCATGGGAGGAGTCATCTCCACTGCGACTAAGGATCTACACGATGCCACAAACACAACAGGAACCTTTGAAGTCAAGGCAAGATCTGGAAAACCAAGAAAAGTCTCTAATAAAACTGACCATATACTGGTCAGATCTGCAAATCAGAAGCCGCAGATCACTGAAAATGATTTGCTGAAAAGATTAGTTGACACTGGAATAGTTGTTCACAGATCCACAGCAAAGCATTGCTTACACAACAATGATCTGCATGGGAAAGTTCTCAAAAGGAAACCTTTTCTATGATCTCATCAAAAAAATTATCTTGTGAAGAATCAAGGTTATGATTTGGATACTTTAGACAACAATTCCATGTAACTTCTATTTCTTAACGATGTTCCTGACAGTTGAAATTGCTAGCTATAAGCATTTAGAGATTTTTATTATAGCCTTCCCCTGCTCTGTAAGAGTGAATTATCTTCATTTTCAATTGTCAGAGAGCTGCTATTTAGAGGAGCTCATGGCTGTTAAGAGTAGAGAGAACATCAATCACAACCTGAGAGTTTAGTAGGGTCAGAATATTTGTTAAACCATGGAATTGAAGGCCTGACTAATTGAAGGCCTAACATGACAATCAATTTTTGGGCCTTATTAACACATTTTAAAAAAAGTAATAATGAATCAACTGGAATGGTGTCCAAATTTTGCTCATGCCATGTTCTCTATTTTATTATTCAATTTGTTAAAATAAGCAATTAATTGTAATTTTGCATTAAAATTTGCAGAAAGATGTTGTATTTAACTTCATATCATCTTGAGGTTATATCAGATTGTGTTCAGAAAGAAGTCAATTTTAAGAGCTATGCATGGGCACACATGTGTGCGTGTATGCCAGCACGCGCACATGGATGTGGCAATTTTATGACATATGCGCATTTTGCACAAATACATGTGAGTGTTGTAAAATTGGCTATGTACACAATCATTTGTACATGATTTGATATTGACACACATAAATGCCACCTCACATGAATAAGTGGGGAGAATTTTAGTAGCTAAGCGCACCAACGCATTATTCTTTTTTCCCAGTTCGCTCCTGGTTAGCCTTAGCAAAGGAGAGGGCTTCCTAATCCACCTAGCTAACTTGCCTTCCTTTTACCCCTGACCCTTAAAACCCTACTGACCAGCCTATTTTTTTTTTTACATCGTCATCCATAGCAGAAGCAAAGTTATGCGGTAGGAGACCTCGGTGTGTGGTTATGCACGTAAATGCTTATGTGAACTTGTTGGGATAAGCGCTGCTTTCAAAATTTAGCTGGATAAATCTGAATTTACCTGAATAATTAGCATGCAATTGCTATATTTATGTATTTCTACATCTAACTTTAAAAATATATGCGTGGAGATTTTCCTTGTGCAATTTACATGCTTAAGTCAGCTTTTATGCAAGTAAGTTTGGAGACTTTCTAACATGCAAGCAGCAATGAATTAACCAGTTTTGCAATCAGACTACCAGCTCGCCCAGGTCATCGAGACCCTTCTGGCTCTTCAGCCTCAACTCCTCACATTTTACCCAGCCCTTTCACCCCATCAATATTTTACTTTTAAGATGGTTACTGTCACTTACTCCACATATACAGCAAGTGTAAATGTATGTGAGTAAGCTGCAAAATGTACATGTATAAATTGCTTATAAAATAGCATCTTTTACTCTAATAAATGTTGGCCCTGCTCTGGAATGTCCAGGCCCATCCCTGTTTTACATGTGCAAATTTACTCATGTCCCCTTACTTACACGTGTATTTTGAGGTTTATAAAATAGCATATATGCGAATATAAGCTTATATGCTTATGTGCTGATTTTTAAACACGCAACTCTTTGAAAATTCACCTTTAAGTGATTAGAACAGAATTCAGTCCTTTCTTAGTGTCACTAAGAAGCTCAAATAATCATTAATATTGCAGGTAAAGCGAATGTTTTATAATGGATACAACAGCAGGAGACCCATTTGAACTTTTCAGATACTAATTGAGATCATTTTTTGCTGTTGTTCTCTAGAGCTTTTCAGAATGGTCAATCACTGTATTTTATAGTAAGATGAAGGTAGACTCTGATATGAAAATATTTTGGAAAAGATCTCAATTTTTTGTCAGACTAAGATTTTTATATTTTGGGGTACGTGTCCATTTCTATTTGCTTAAGACTATCCTAAAACCCAGACTGGTTAGATTTCCCTCCAAGTCAGGGTTGGGAATCACTCTGATAGATCATTATGAGCCAATCATATGAGTTTTTAGTAACTGGTGTGGTAGAATGTATTTTTGTGAGAGGACTTATGTGCAAATAAATGTTATGTGCCAAAACTTATGCTTTGTGTTTTTTGTCCTGAAAACATTTTCTATGTGCATAAATCATGTAAGCCTTTCCATTGGGTCAGATATTGAAAGCTACGCACGGGCATAGATTTGTGCATGCAACCCGGCGCACACAAATCTACACCCGATTTTATAACATGCGCGCGCAGCCATGCACATGTTATAAAATCTGGGGTTGGCGCTCTAAAGAGGTGCACACCCAATTTGGACCCAGGCCCACCCAACTGGAACCAGAAGTGGTGCACCGGACCTGCAAGGCCGTAGTGGGATCCCATCTCTGCACGGCAAAGAGGAGGACCCAGGTCCGGTGCACCATTCCGTGCATTTCCATGGCACACATGGGGAAGCGATCCTGCAGCCATATGGCCCACCGATCTTCCTGTTTTTTTTGGGGGGGGGGATGGAGCAGAAGTGCCGCACACAGCTTCCTATTCCTCCCCCTCCCCCCAATCAGGAAGATCGGTGGGCCGTACGGCCCAAAGATAGCAGGAGGCTGGTGGCATCAGGAGAGGCCAACTGATCTTCCTGCTTGGGAGGGGGAGGAAGCGGAAGCTGTGCGCGGGCTTGAATGTGTATGTGTGGGTGAGAATGGGAGCCTGGGTGTGTGTATGTATGTGAGAATGGGAGCTTGAATGTATGTATGTGTGGGTGAGAATAGAAGCCTGGGTTTGTGTGTGGGTGAGAATGTAAGCTTGAATATGTGGGTAAGAATGGGTGCTTGAATATGTGTATATGTAGGTGAGAATGGAACCTTAAATGTGTGTATTTATTTATTTATTTATTCACTTTTTTTATACCGGTATTCAAAACATATCATATTGGTGTATGTGTAGGTAAGAATGGGATTCTAGGTTTGTGAGTGGGTAAGACAGTCAGCCCTTGTGACATTGTGAGGGCAAAGGTAGCGCCGGCGCCATTTTGAAAACTGGCAATACGGCCCGAGTGCAGGAGGTCGCTCTCGGACCCCCGCTGGACTTTTGGCAAGTCTTGTGGGGGGCAGGAGGCCCCCCAAGCTGGCCAAAAGTCCCTGGGGGTCCAGCGGGGGTCCGGGAGTGATCTCCCGCACTCGGGCCGTATTGCCAATATTCAAAATGGCGCCAGCGCTACCTTTGCCCTGTCACATGGTAAGGGCAAAGGGCCATTGGCGCCATTTTTTTTAGTGCAGCTGATGGCCTGGGAACGGGAGATCACTGCCCATGGCCCCCCTGGACCACCAGGTATGTGTAAAAAGTTTTTTTGGGGGGGTCGGGAGAGTGGGGGAGGCTAAGGGGGTAATTTTAAAGGTTTTTTTTTATCGGCGCGGGCCTCACTAAAAAAATTAGTGATGTGAATTGGAATCGGAACCGATCCCAATTCACATCTCTAACGATCAGATTTCCCCCCCCTCCCAGCCAAGCCCGATCGTTAAAACGATCGGGCACACGATTCACATCCCTAACGTTTTTACTTGAATCGGATAGAGATTAGATTTTAAGATCATATTTTCGACACAGGACTGAGACTTTTCTTGGTTTAAATGTTGGAATATTCCCCGATTTGGCGAGAAGTATCCAGCTCCAAAGAAAATTATTTTTGAGACTGAGACCTCAAGTACAAAAAATGGGAGCTATGTATATTCTCAAATATCCATGCAAATGTTGTGTAAAATATAAAAATGTTTTGTATATATTTTTTCAACCAGAGCAGCTGGAGAATTTCCTAAAAAAGTATTCTTAGAGATAACAACTTCCTCTCCTGTAATGGAAGGCTAAGTACTATTAACCCTCAGTTGGATCCGTAATAAGGAATTCTCCTGTATAGGATCTTGGCAGTTTCAGTATTGTATTATGCTTATTCCTGAAGTAGAGTAATGGATCTCTCCCTGATATGAGAACTTTAAAGCAGAATGTTTAGGGAAAAGAGGATACTGTGTTAAGTTGTAATAATGTTTATTATTTAAAACTGCTATTTACACAATAATGTTTTTCTTGATGTATTTTGGAAAACTGCAAAAAGAAAAAAGAAAAAAAAATAGAAAAAGACATTTAAATGTAAAAGAAGGACTTGATATAAAAAGATAAATTAAGATTATTAAAAGGTCAAGATTCAATGGGGTGCACTAACTGGCCTACTTTTTAGTCCGCACACATCCAATTGATATTTGGACACAAGGTACCCACATATTTTGCGCTTCAATATTAGCTCTTTATATGATAAAAAAAAAAACCCCACTCATTCACACTTAAATGATGATGCACAATACATTTTTTAAACTTTAAAGGTGAATTTTAAAAGCCTTGCATGCGCCAAAGCTGAGTGATATGCGCACAAGTCGGGCCGGTGCACACCCATTGAATTTTATAACCTCTCTGCTACGCGCCCAAGTCAAAAGTTTTTAAAAAGGGGGGCGGTACGGGTATGTGGAGGGAAGACTAAGAGATGTACACATAAATATTTACATGCACAGGCACGCGCCAGGGTCCCCTGCTGCATAACTTTACTATTGCTATGGAGGGTGAGTAAGTAATAAAAAAAACACATCTAGGCTAGTCAGCAGGGTTTTAAGGGTCAGGGCTATCAGGGGGAAAGGGAGACTATGAAACTAGGGGGGGTTGGAAAGTCCTATCCCTTACCTGCATGAACTGGGAATGAATTCAGAAAACTGGTAATGGAGTCAATGTGCGTGCATTTACAATCCCCCCACTTAAATGGTAGAAGCGGAATTTGCGCACATAGGTATGCATCCACTAAAAATTGCACGCACATGTGAGCGTGGTCAGGCTATTTTATAACATGTGTGATATATGTGCGTATGTTATAAAATGGCCACATCCCTGGGTGCGCCAGTTTAAAAGTTGCCATCCCTTCTGGTAGATTCAGCCAGCCATTCTATTTACGTAAATCCTATTTATACCTGCATAGTTCCCAACTAAACTTTTGAAAATTGCTACCTAACGGGCCGATACAGTGAAAATCACAGGAGAGCGGGCAAGCGCCCGCTCTCCCAGCACACACACACAGGACACTCTCCTGTGCGTGCGATACAGTAATTTAATTTATTTAAATTAGGGCCGGCGGTAAAAAGAGGCGCTAGGGACACTAGCGCGTCCCTAGCGCCTCTTTTTGGACAGGAGCGGCGGCTGTCAGCAGGTTTGACAGCCGATGCTCAATTTTGCTGGCGTCGGTTCTCGAGCCCACTGATAGCCACGGTTCCGAAACCGGATGCCGGCAAAATTGAGTGTCCTGTTTTCAACCCGCGAGCCGCGGGCCGATTTCAATTTTTTTTTCTTTTTTTTTTTTACTTTTTTTAACTTACAGGACCTCCGACTTAATATCGCCATGATATTAAGTCGGAGGGTGCACAGAAAAGCAGTTTTTACTGCTTTTCTGTGCACTTCCCCAGCGCCGGCAGAAATTAACGCCTACCTTTGGGCAGGCGCTAATTTCTTAAAGTAAAATGTGCGGCTTGGCTGCACATTTTACTTACTGAATCACGCGGGAATACCTAATAGGGCCATCAACATGCATTTGCATGTTGCGGGCGCTATTAGGTTCAGGGGGGTTGGACGCGCATTTTTGTCGCGCTATTACCCCTTACTGAATAAGGGGTAAAGCTAGTGTGCCGAAAACGCGCGTCCAATCGCAGGTTAACAGTGCGCTCTGCCGGAGCGCACTGTACTGTATCGGCCTGTAAATAATTATCCACAAATATAATCTTTCTTCTTGAGACTGAGGTTATCCCTCAAGAGAACCTGATAGTCTCAAAAGCATCTATGGAAGCAGAACCTCTTAATCTGGAAAGCTTAGATACCTCCATTGGAAATTCTGGCCAAGTTCAAGCCTGTGATTTCCAGCTCTGCAATGCCTGTAGTGATGAGAGAGAAATAGATGTGTTAAGAATAAGATAAGGGAAAAAGAGAAAAGGTTCTGAACTCTGTATCAGTATGAAAATGTATTTTATATTGTGAATTTGAGAAAACAAAGAAGATTCAACGGAACGAGTTTCTGTCAAAAGTACAAGAAAATGGTAATAGCCCATGTATTTGAAGTACATTGGAGAGCGGGGAAGGGGTAAAAAAACATTAGACTGAATTCTATGAGGATTCTTTGGTCACATATTTATGTGGAAACCCATCTAGGCTTTCATTTAATTATGTGGAAGCCTGTCTAGTTTACTTTTCCATAGCCATCCTTTAGGATACCACTTTCACTCGATCCAGTTACTTATTTGTTTTTTTTTAAAGCAAAGGTAGCCAACTCCATTCCTCAAGAGCCACAAATAGGCTTAGTTTTCAGGATATCCACAATGAATATACATGAGATATATTTGCATGCACTGTCTCCATAGTATACAAATTTGTCTCATGCATATTCATTGTGGATATCCTGAATCCAGGCCCGTTGGTGGCTCTTGAGGACTGGAGTTGGCCACCCCTGTTTTAAAGAATAGACATGGATCTCAATGGACCTTTGGAAAGATCAGTCAAAAGTCTCAAATACATTTTGATTTATGGCACCTCTTCCCTAAAGTTATACTCCAAAGAAATATTAGTACAGATTTTTTCCAGGATGGGCATACCTAAAGATATCTTGACAGATCAAGTTACTCTTTTTGCATCAAGACTCATATAAAACATAATCAGACATCTGAATATTAGTCTTATAAGAAGTCTGATATATAATCCACAGACAAAAGACAAAGTAGAAAGATGTAACCATACTATGAAGAGCATGTTGATAAAAGTGGTGAAATAGCCTTGCTTCAATAAGGGGCGGATTTTCAGAGCCCTGCTCGCGTAAATCCGCCCAAAACCGGGCGGATTTACGCGAGCAGGGCCCTGCGCGCCGGGAAGCCTATTTTACATAGGCCTACCGGCGCGCGCAGAGCCCCGGGACTCGCGTAAGTCCCGGGGTTCTCCGAGGGGGGCGTGTCGGGGGCGGGCCCGGTCATCGCGGCGTTTCGGGGGCGTGTCGGCAGCATTTTGGGGGTGGGTACGGGGGTGTGGCTATGGCCCGGGGCGGTCTGGGGGCGTGGCCGCGCCCTCCGTACCCGCCCCCAGGTCGCGGCCCGGCGCGCAAGAGGCCCGCTGGTAAGGTAAGGGGGGGGTTTAGACAGGACCGGGCGGGTGGGTTAGGTAGGGGAAAACGTACGGAAAACGATTCGCGGCAGGAGATCATTTTCCGGACCCCCGCTGGACCCCCCAGGGACTTTTGGCCAGCTTGGGGGGGCCTCCTGACCCCCACAAGACTTGCCAAAAGTCCAGCGGGGGTCCGGAATGACCTCCTGCAGTCGAATCGTGTTGGTCTATGGCCGCCGCCATTTTGCGCCGCCATTTTGAAAAATGGCACCGGCTGAAGACAACACGATTCAATTGCAGGAGGCCATTCCGGACCACTGCCGTTCCGGACCGCCGCTGGACCCCCAGGTAATTTAAGGCATTTGGGGGGGGGTTCGGGAGGGTGGGGGATTTAATTTAAAGGGTCGGGGTGGGTTTTAGGGGGTTTTAGTGTGCCGGTTTTCCTGCCCTCCCCCTTCCCCCAATTTACGATTTTTTGATGATAAATCGGGGGAATTGGTATTGTATCGTGGCCCTAATGATTTTTGATGATTTAAAATATATCGGACGATATTTTAAATCGTCAAAAAACGATTCACATCCCTAATAGACAGTGCAGCACCAAATATCAAATAGCTCTTAAGCCAAGGGATTGCTCAGATAACCTTACCTCATTTTTTTTTTCATTTTCCCCTCTTTCTAAAGATAGATGTGTTCTGGTATGTCATCATCCCCAGAATCAAACTGTATGCAAATCTGCAAAGACCCTTTGGTCATCTAGTTGTCAAAATATCCTTGACCAATGTACTGTGAAACATTAAAATAACATCAATATTGTATTTATTATGGAGATATGTATATTGATTATGAAATAAAATGGCTCAAAATAATAGATGCTATAAAAATAATTAAAGTGTATTGAGGAAATGAAGTATAGACATGTAGGTAAAGATTGCAAAATACTATTTTGATCTATTAAATTTCCCTGCAGAGACATCAGAAGACAATAAAAGTGCAGAGAAAATGCTCAATGCAAAAACCATCATAAGGGCAACATGTACAATCCAGTAATGCCTGCTGGGGTCAGGAATCTTTCTATGTCTTCCTTCCTATTTCTAGATCTTAATTAATCTGATGACACCTTCAGTGTACTGAACTCATCAATATCAAGTGATTTGTTCTCATAACAGTATTTCTCATGTAATGCTGTTATCACAGCTATTTTTTTAGCTGACTAAATGCCAGATTTACAAAAGCTTTTTCCTCATTCTATGTCTATAGAAAAATCAGGCCCTTGTTGATGCAGATGAAATTAAAAAAAATTGAGTTTGATTCAGATTAACTGATCATCTGATCAACAAAAGGGAAGTATAATTAAAGAGAAATCAAGATGTGAGAGTGACAAGAGAGAGGGGGAGGGGAGGAGAAATAGGTTTTCTGAATCATCCATAGACAAATCATGAAGGATGTGTGTTGCTCCACTATAACCTCTTCATCATGAGGTAGGTGGAATTCTCCCTGCTACCCACGAAGGAGTCTATATTGAGCCACTATGCAGCTCAGCAAGTTAGCTGGATACATTTATCCGCCTTACTTAGCTGGGATATTAGGCAATGTGACTGAGCCACTGCATATACGGTATCTGGCTATCTTACTGTTAGTCGGATAAATATATATTGTTAACAAATATTTCTAATCTATCCGGCTAACTTTACGACAGCCCCGTGGCCTAAGCAGAGTCAGCTGGATAAGTTATCCAGCT
The DNA here is from genome assembly GCF_901001135.1 of Rhinatrema bivittatum. Lineage (NCBI taxonomy): Eukaryota > Metazoa > Chordata > Amphibia > Gymnophiona > Rhinatrematidae > Rhinatrema > Rhinatrema bivittatum. The sequence continues at coordinate 113,143,018 of NC_042617.1, read as the reverse complement.
AACTCAACTCCTCAGTGATCCGCCCATTTCCCACCCCCTGAGTTATCTGGCTATAAACTTAGCTGAATAAATCACTTATCCAGCTAAGTGGTGCCCTCTGACCATAGCTGGATATTCTGCGATGTCACTAAGTCCAAATAAGTCGGACTTATCCAGCTAAGTTTTTTCTAAATATTTGGTTCATTCGGAATAAGGTGACTCAGAGGTGCCCCCCCCCCCCCCCCCCGTCTGCTTCTGCCATAACTGCTACCCACCCTTCCCGCTCCAGTTAAAACATCCTGCTATTTTCCTGTACTGTCTATCCGATCCCAAAGAGCAAAGCTACCATCTTCATTGCCCCTAGCTCAAGGGAATCCCTTAATGCCAGATGGCAGCAACTGCTCAGAGCATTGAGTCTACTGGTAGTCTCCATCATTCATTGCTCTGATCACATTGCTGCCATCTGTAAAAAGAAAACAAGGAATAGTCCTCTTTTTCCACAACAGCCAGTCCATTGTTCCTGTTTGTTTCTAAGATATGGGCCAAGGTTCGACTCTGTCCATCACCTGGGTGTGCAGTACAGCTCATCTGAACACTGCTGATCTTCCCCCTACCAGAGCTCCTGCATGCCCCTGTTTTGTCCATCTGCTACCAGTGTGCCATCAGAAAGAGCTAAAAATTATACATACATAAAGTACTTTAATTAATCAATGTGTTAAACCCTCATATGTGGGTAATTTCAAACTTACGCTACAAAGCATTTTAACATTTGTTCACTTGTTGTAGTTGTACTTGTCAATGTGCTTAATCATGGGGTAATACATGTCATTTCTCATGAAGTGTGCCACTGTTTTTAGGAGAGCAAACTTTTTAAAATTTTTAAAATTTTTATTTAAAATAGTTTTTGACATGCACGCCAAAAAGGTTATATATAAGAAAGTGTTTTTGAAAGAGAAACGTATCCTTCCAGATGACGCTAGAGCTGAAGAGCTCAATGACTCTGCTCTGCAAACGCCCGACACCACTGGTGTTTCGGAGACTTTGTCAGGGGCTTATGTCTGTACACGTCTGGAGTTGGAAATAACTTTCTTCATTGGTGGCATTTCAAGCAAGGATCAGCCATTTTCAAAATGATGTATTTAAGCTTACGTGTGACTCATGTTACAACCAATCAGAGAAAAGAAAATTTTCTATTAACCAATAGGAAACATCTAAACAGCCCTTTAAACCAACGAGGACCATTCAATGATGTCATTCATGCCCCGGGGGAATTCTGTTGATAGTTCAAAAATCCATCTTTGCTCTTTAAAATTAAGTGGAAGGTGCCTGTCCGTCCTCTGGCATGCCACGGGACCATGTCCAAAATGGTCCAATGCAACTCTGAAAAAGTGTGGTTTGCTGATAAACAATGTTTCACTATAGGAGCTTTGATGTTACTCATATTAAGTCGACTCCAATGTTCTCTGAACCGGATCCTGATAGGTCTGGATGTATGCCCCACGTACAATAAAGGACAGTCGCACTGAATTAGATAAACTACATTATGGGAATTGCAGTTCGTGGAAAATTTCTTTTTGTAAATGACACCAGTAGTTGGATGTTTCCACGTTTCACCTGTCATGGAGTTTTGACACACGTCACATTGCCCACATATTGTGTGGGTACCCTATGTTAGATGGATCCAGACTGTCAGGTAATGCTGCTTTCACAATATGGTTTCTGATATTCAATCCTCTCTGAAATGAGATTAAAGGTGGTTCTGAAAAAAGGGAGTGTAACTGTACCACATGCCAATGTTTGCGAATGCTCTGGACAATGGCTTGTGCCCAATCTGTGCGTTGCAATACATAGACGTCCTGTGAAACTGTTTTCCTAGTTTGGTATGTCAGCAGCGATTCCCTTGGCGAATATAAGGCTCTTTTATATGCTGCTTGTATGATTCCAAAAGGGTAACCTTGTTCAAAAAAGTGTATTGCTAGGTCGTAAGCCTGATGTTTAAAATCATTTAATGTGGAGCATATGCGGCGTAAGCGAAAGAACTGGCTCAATGGGAGGCCATTTTTTATTTTATTTTATTTTTATTGAAGTTTCACAAATATAACAGAATTATGTGTTCATAGAAATACAGATATCAACTCTCTTACATAGAGTATTAATACAATTTTAGATAGTGGAAATACGTATCCGATAATTATAAGTAATATAGGGGTCCAAGATTATACAAGCAGCTTAAAAAGAAATATTGCATTTACAATGAAATAACCACATAGATTGTACTGAATCCCTGATGTTCCTTTCAGGAATGCGAGTCTAAGTATACTCTTAATTGTACGGGTTAAAAAAAAAATGTAGCTGGAGCCTTTATAAATCACTGTACATTTACAGGGAAAACGTAAAATAAATTTAGCCTCTCTAGATATAACTTCAGACCTCATTTGAAGAAATTTTCTCCTTTTTTCCTGGGTGGCCTTGGTTACATATGGATATATCCAGACTCTATGTCCATGAAACACACGCTCTTGATTACGCAGGAAAAATTTTAATACTGAATCTCTCTCCACTATGAACACAAAGGAGACTACCAAAGTCTCCCTAGTGTCAATAACTGTGTCTAAGGTCAGATCCAGTAAAGCAGAAACATTCAATGGTGATATCTTGTCTTCCCTGTTGTTGTGGTAGTTGTTCTTCCTTCTTTTCTTTAGATCCAGGAATATAATATATCATAGAAATGGCAGGTATCCCCTCTTTGGGAAAATTCAGGATATCCTTTAAGTAACTTCTAAACATGTCATGTGGGGATACTGCCCTCATCCTAGGAAAATTAATTATTCTCAAATTGGCTCTCCTTTGTTTGTTCTCCAATCTCTCCATTCTGTTTGAACAAATCATGTCCGATTTAATTAAATTATGCTGTACTTCTCCAGTTTTTTTCTACTTTTTGTTGAATCTCTTTCACTGTATTTTCTAATATTTGTATCTTAGAGTCTAACTTCTTAGTATTTTGTAGATTGTCCTTTAACATGCCCGTCAGAGCTTTTATAGAACTATCCATTGATAGTAATACTGTCCAGATAGTATCCAAAGTTATTACTGGAGGTTTAGTCAAAGGTAAATTACAAAAAATATGTACCTCAGGTTCGCTTTTCCCTGTGCCATCAGGGTCCCCTTTTCCTCCATTCTGCTGATGTTCTTCGGTCTCCATACCCTTGGAGCCTTGAGTGTTCAGGCTCTCCGAAATGATTATCTTATCCCTGGTACTCGCGGGCTCCCTATCATTTCTCGGGGTAGTTGTTTTTGCTGGGACCTCCTTCTCTTCCAGCCACTCTGCCGTCACCTCTCCAGGAAAACTGAAAATTCTTGATGGTGGCTCTGGGGTGATTGGCACGCCGGGGCTAAGAGATGTTTCCTCAGCCTGTGATCTCGGCGTCTGCTCTCCGTCGAATACCAACGCGGCTCTTCCCTCCGGCGAATGTATCATGGGTCTCGCTAGCAACTCATCGATTTGCGGCTGTCTTTCAGGAATTGGCGTCGATGTTGAAGCAATTCTCACTTTTGCCTTCCTCTTTGTGTGAGGCATGGCATACAGGTAAATGATTTTAGGCAAAAATTAAAGAAATCTCCACAGAGCGAGGCTGCAAGCATCAAACCTATGCAGCGGCCATCTTGGACTCCAATGGGAGGCCATTTTTAAAAGCCCTCGGATGGAAACTTTGATATCTGAGGAAATTATTCCTGTCGATGGATTTTCGATACAGGGTTGTCTTGATCTGTGAGCCATCTTTTATAAGCATTATATCCAAAAAGTCTATTTGATGATTGGCAACTTGAGATGTGAACTTAAGATCATCATCAATAGTGTTCAACCATTGGAGAAATTTTTGTAACCGCTGTTTGTCAGATTTAAAAAAAAAAAACAGGAGGTCATCGATGTAACGCAGGGGTCCCCAACCACCAGTCCGCGGACCAATACCGTCTGCGGGGGCCGTTGGGGGTTTTTTGCCGGTCTGCGGCGCGGCTCTCCCCAGCTGCCATTCATTGGCTGCCGCGGGGAGGCGGGGCGAGGCTGGAGACCCGCCTCCTCAACCTTAAAAGGGAGGAGGCATGACCCGAAAAGCTAGCGCGTCGTGGTGAACTATGTTGCCGGAGCCACGCAGGCAGGAATGAGGAGTATCAGCCACTGCAGGTGCTCCTCCTACTTCCTTCCTGCCCGCCCTGCCCCGGAAGAAAAATGTTGCCGGAGCCGCACGGGCAGGAAGGAGGAGGAGCTTCAGCTGCATGCAGAAAAGGAGCAGCGCGGCCCGAGAAGACCAGGGCCGCTGCAGAGCCCATCCTGCGCCGACCCGTAAAGAAGAGGCCCAGAGGTGAGAGAGAGGTATGTGTGTGTATGAGATGAATTGAGAGATTGTGTGTGAGAGTGAGTTGAGAGACTGTGTGTGGGAGAGACTGTGTGTGTTTACAGAGACAGCATGTGAGAACCTCTGTGTGTGAGAGAGAGACAGCATGTGAGAGTGAGAGCCTGTGCTTGAGCAAGACAGCATGTGGGAGTGAGAGAGAGCTTGTGTGTGTGAGACTCAGACAGCATGTGCCAGTGAGAGACTGTGTGTATGAATGATTGTTTGAGTGAGAGCCTGTGTGAGTGTGTGAGAGAGAGTGTGTGTGTGTGAGTGTGTGTGTGTGTGAGAGAGAGAAAGCATGTGAGAATGAGAACCTGACTGTGTGTTTGAGGGAAGAAAGATGGAGAGAAAAGAAATAGAAAAAAAGGCAATATAAAAGGAATTGGCAGAAAAATAAGAAAGGGAAGGTAGGGGGAAAAAAGCCTGTGACCAACCGATTAGAAAACTAAGATCAGACAGCAGATGTAAAAAAAATAAATACATTACTTTTTACTGATTGACACATGTAATCTTTGCGAATGTGCAAGAGTAGCACTTTCTCTATGCGGATCTCACAATGTACGAAATCAGCATGGAGGAACTGGAAGCCCACGGGGCCTGCACAGAGGAAGCAGCAGAATGGGCTTCAGTGCCAGTAGCCGCAATCAGCACCTCCCCAATAGCCACGCGGCAGCAGTGACAGTGGCAGCAGAGGAATGAGAGAGGCTCTGAGGTTGTGAAGGAGCCAGTGAGAGTGAGAGCATGAGTGTGTATGAGAAAACCCAGGGGAGTAAGAGCGTGTGTGAGAGTGTGTGTGTGTGTTGGGGGAGGGGGGGTGGACGGGGAGAGAGTATCTTACAGCCTGAAAGTGTGCCAGTGACTGTGAGAGCGAGAGATTATGGTTGGGTATAAGAGCATGAATGTGTATGTATGTGTGAGAGAGAATAGACATGTGAGTATGTGTGAGAGAGAGAGGATAACCTCCTAATCCTCGACAATATCAGGGTGACTGGAAATCAAGAGCTCCCATGTATGGACAGCAGGGGCTTTTTAAAATCCTTATTAGTTTTAATTATTGTGTGTTATTTGATATATGTGCTGTTTTGAAATATTTTATTGGTGTTTGGGAAATTGTAAAAAATGTATATGATTTTAATTAATAGAAATTCTATTTATCAGCAGTTTTAAAATATTCTTTTATTAGTATGGTTTTACTATTATAACTGATGCTTTATGTTTCCTGATTTTATTGTTTTATGAGGAATGGTGGTTCTGTTTTTCCATTGTTAATACACAGAGTCTGGCTTCTTGGGGTTTCCATTTCAGTTTTTTCTAATTTGTGCTCCTTTATTTTGTAGTCTGTATTTGGTGAGGGTCTGTCTCTGCTCTGTGTGTGTGACCATGATGAGAGATTCTGCTAGCATGTAGTGTCTGTATAGGGATCTATAGCAATCGGGTTTGTTTTGTTTCCTCAGTAGGTGGTGTATTGGTATTCTAGGACCCAATATAATATTTACCCTTGCTTATTCACAGTATAGATTTTGAGTGTCTTTTTTTGTGGGGTTTTGTGTTAGTTCACAATGTGCCTGGCAGTGGAAGGTGTTTGTGCTGCTGTTACTGTGAGGTGACACCAGAATTTGAAAATATCTTTAAGTATGATTAGCTGTAAGGGAAACATCCAAGCTCCATTGTTTGGGGGAATTTCAGTGGATGCACAGTCAGAGAACTGGAGGTGCAGGATTTGTATTGACATTATGTCCCTTCCTATATATTCCAGACTTCCCTCTCATAGCCATATAGAATTAGTTGTAGGAAGATTTTTTACATATTGGCATTTGCATGAGATTCATGCTACTGGGGTTTTTTGTGATTTAATTGTAGAAATAGAGCAGCAGCAGCTGAAGAGCAAAGACGAGAAGGAGGACAGGGGAGAAAGAAGGTAATTTTATTGAAGAAGAGTGAAGGGGAAAGGAGATCAGCGGGCCCTGGCTTGAGTCACTTGGAGATCAACACGGTCATGGCTCCTGGCACAGCTCCTGGTGGGACCTGGTCTACAGCGCTGTACACCGAGGTTAAAAAAGTGCAAAAAAAAAAAAGCAAATAATAGCAGCAGTGGCTGTGTCCAGTAGCAGCAGTAGCAGTCATCATCTTCAGTAGTGCCCGTCGTCAGTAGCAGTAGCTATCTTTCAGCGTTAGGGGCCCACTACACCTCCGCCTCAAACCCTTGTAAAATGAGTAAAAAACAAACATTGCTCGAGAGCTTCTTTGGAAAGGGAGAAAGACCCAATGATGAGACAGATGAAGACTCCATGACTGCTAAACAAAAAAGAAAGCTGCATTTAAAAGAAAATACAATGAGTCCTACTTAAATTATGGGTTCCTCGCAACAGGCGATTCACAGCCCCAAGCCCACTCTGTCCGATATGTGGCGACCAGCTATCCAACGAGGCCATGAAGCCTTCAAAACTGGTTCGCCACTTACAGACCAAGCACCCTGCATCAAAAGACAAGCCTTTGGAGTTTTTTGAAAGAAAAAAATGTGAACACGAAGGACAGAAGCAATTATTGAAGGCCACCACATCAACAAATGTGTCTGCACTGAGAGCATTATTCTTAGTGGCTGACCGCATTGCCAAGGCTAAGAAGCCCTTCACTATTGGTGAAGAATTGATCCTGCCTGCCGCTAAGGACATTTGCCATGAACTTTAGGAGAGTCTGCAGTTAAAAAGGTGGCACAGGTTCCTCTGTCAGCATGCACTGTCACTAGACGAATTAATGAAATAGCAGAAGACATCGAGGTACAATTGTTAGAGAGGATTCATGCGTCACCATGGTACGCAATCCAGGTTGACAAATCTACTGACGTTGACAACAAGGCAATGATGCTTGTTTATGTGCGATATATTTTTCAGGAGGATGTGCATGAGGATATGTTATGTGCATTATTGTTGCCAGCCAACACCACAGGTACAGAACTATTCAAGTCTTTGGATGATTACATTTTAGGAAAATTAAACTGGTCATTTTGTGTCGGTATATGCATGGACGGAGCAGCTGCCATGACTGGACAGCTCTCTGGTTTAACTACTCAGGTCAAAGAGGTTGCGTCTGAATGTGAGTCTACGCACTGTGTCATCCATAGAGAAATGCTGGCAAGCCGAAAAATATCACCTGAACTTAACAGCGTTTTGCAAGATGTGATTAAAGTTATTAATCACATCAAAGCACACGCCCTTAACTCACATCTGTTCGAGCAGCTCTGTGAGGAGATGGACGCGGAGCACATACATCTTCTCTTACACACAGAAGTCAGATGGCTTTCTAAAGGTAGAGCACTGGCCAGAGTTTTTGAGTTATGAGAACCGCTTCATAGATTTCTTTTAGAAAAAGAATTGCCATTTGCAGCACATTTCAGTAGTAAGGAATCGGTCACAAAACTTGCTTACTTGTCTGACATATTCAACTTGTTGAATGAACTTAATCTGTCATTTCAGGGGAGAATGACAACTGCCTTCATGTTGGTAGATAAAGTTGCTGCATTCAAAGTCAAACTGGAAGTGTGGGGACGGCGAGTGAGAACAGGGATATTTGACATGTTTCAAAAATTAGCAGGGATTTTGGAAGAGACCGAGCCTGAGCCTTCATTCTCCCAGCTGGTGCATGATCACCTATCTCAGCTTTCAGTAGAGTTTGAGCATTGCTTTCCAACCACAAAAGACCCATGAACTAGGAAGGAATGGATTCGCAACCCATTTGTGAACAAGCCAGGTGAATCGACCTTGTCCGTGCTTGAAGAAGACCAACTGCTTGAGATTGCAAATGATGGTAGCCTTAAAAGTATGTTTGAGACTTCAAATCTCCCAACGTTCTGGATTAAAGTCAAGGCAGAATATCCTGAGATCGCCACAAAAGCACTGAAAACTCTGCTTCCATTTCCAACATCCTATCTTTGTGAAACTGGGTTTTCTGCAATGACAACAGACTGGACATAAGGAACACATTTCGGGTGTCACTGTCTCCCATCACCCCTAGATGGGAACGTCTTGTTGCAGGAAAACAAGCCCAGTGCTCCCACTGATCCAGGAAAACAAGCCCGGTGCTCCCACTCATTCTGAACCTAAGGTGAGTTGAGTCACATTCACATTATAAATGTCATAATTAAATGATAAGTATGCACTAAAATCCAACCCCATCCATAACCCCACCCCATATGACCAAAGCGCAGCCCCTACCCCACTCCCACCCTGCCTTGCCGGGCCATGGAAAAATGGTCTTGCTTGAAGCCGATCCCTGGTGCAAAAAATGTTGGGGACCACTAATGTAACGGATCCAAAAACATACATTATCTTATGGGCCGCATAATAAACATATCTTATGTGCTGCATAATAAACATGATCCATTTAACAGTCGGATTTCACTGTTTTGTTTCATCAGAAAACTTCAAATAAAATTATTTTGCACTGTCAACAATATTTCACAGGACAATGTTTCAATCGTGTGACCCAAATGAAAATGGACCTCGCCCAGTCTGCTGGACCCCCATATAATCACTTTTAGGGATCTGGTGTTACATGACATCGAAACGTTAGAATCCTCTCCCTGTAATGGGTTTGTAAATTTTTCATCTCAAAAGAGAGTAGCTTTGAAATCATTATCTTCAAACCAAGAAATAATAATAAAACCCACGGACAAGGGCGGTAGTACAGTAATTCAGGACAGAACACAATATATACAGAGTCTACAGATTCAGTTAAATGACCTTAAATATTACCAACTTCTGGAGGAAGATCCGACAAATGCATTATAAGATCAGATCACATCTTTGTTGATGGAAGTCAAAACACCATTCCTTACCAAGAAGGAACGACAATTTCTTTCCGTACCCTATCCTCGAACACCACTATTATATGGAGTTCCTAAGGTGCATAAAACACTTGTCAATCCACCCTTGAGACCTATCATCTCAAGTAATGGTTCCTTACTCAAACCTCTTGCCAATTTTTTGGACAAATTCCTCCAACCCTGTGTAAAAGTCACATGTTCTTTTGTACAAGACACGACTCATGTTCTAAGAAAGCTCCAAGATGTGGAGTTACCGTCAACACAAGTTCAATTAGTCTCTATGGATGTGATCTCACTCTATACGAATGTGTCTCATTCTGTGGCAATTGATGTTTGTGAGAGAAGCATTATCATCTTCAATTCATCATATGCTGACTTCATTTCTTCTAAAACTTACACATTTGGTTTTGCAACACAATTATTTTTCTTTCTGCCATAAGTTTTACTTACAAACACACGGCATAGCAATGGGGTCCTCAGTAGCCCTCTCCGTGGCCAACCTAGTTATGAACCGTTTAGAAGCACTGGTCATTTACAAATCCCCATTTTTCCACGATGTATGTTTTTGGATCCGTTACATCGATGACCTCCTGTTTTTTTTTGGAAATCTGACAAACAGCGGTTACATCAATTTCTCCAATGGTTGAACACTATTGATGATGATCTAAAGTTCACATCTCAAGTTGACAATCATCAAATAGCCTTTTTGGATATAATGCTTATAAAAGATGGCTCACAGATCAAGACAGCCCTGTATCGAAAATCCATCGACAGGAATAATTTCCTCAGATATCAAAGTTTCCATCTGAGGGCCTTTAAAAATGGCCTCCCATTGAGCCAGTTCTTTCGCTTACACCGCATATGCTCCACATTAAATGATTTTAAACATCAGGCTTAAGACCTAGCAATATGCTTTTTTGAACGAGGTTACCCTTTTGTAGTCATACGAGCAGCATATAAAACAGCCTTATATTCGCCAAGGGAATCGCTGCTGATGTACCAAACTAGGAAAAGAGTTTCACATGATGTCGTCTATGCATAGCAACACACAGATCGGGCACAAGCCCTTGTCCAGAGCATTCACAAACATTGGCATGTGGTACAGTTACACTCCCTTTTTTCAGAACCATCTTTAATCTCATTTCAGAGAGGATCGAATATCATAAACCATATTGTGAAAGCAGCATTACCTGACACTCTGGATCCATCTAACATAGGTACCCACACAATATGTGGGCAATGTGACGTGTCAAAACTCCATGACAGGTGAAATGTGGAAACATCCGACTACTGGTGTCATTTACAAAAAGAAATTTCCCACGAACTGCAATTCCCATAATGTAGTTTATCTAATTTAGTGCGACTGTCCTTTATTGTATATGGGGCGTACATCCAGACCTATCAGAATCCGATTAAGAGAACACAGGAGTCGACTTAATATGGGTAACGTCGAAGCTCCTATAGTGAAACATTGTTTATCAGCAAACCGCACTTTTTCAGAGTTGCATTGGACCATTTTGGACATGGTCCTGTGGCATGCCAGAGGAGGGGACAGTCACCTTCCACTTAATTATAAAGAGCAAAGATGGATTTTTGAACTATCAACAGAATTCCCCCGGGGCATGAATGACACCATTGAATGGTCCTCGTTGGTTTAAAGGGATGTTTAGATGTTTCCTATTGGTTAATAGAAAATTTTCTTTTCTCTGATTGATTGTAACATGAGTCACACGTAAGCTTAAATACGTCATTTTGAAAATGGCGGATCCTTGCTTGAAATGCCACACAATGAAGAAAATTGTTTCCAACTCCAGATGCGTACAGACATAAGCCCCTGTCAAAGTCTCCGAAACACCAGTGGTGTCGGGCGTTTGCAGAGCAGAATCATTGAGCTCTTCAGCTCTAGCGTCATCTGGAAGGATAAGTTTCTCTTTCAAAAACACTTTCTTATATATAACCTTTTTGGAGTGGATGTCAAAAACTATTTTAGATAAAAATTTGAAAAATTTAAAAAGTTTTCTCTCCTAAAAACATGATTAAGCACATTGAGCAAGTACAACTACAACAAGTGAACAAATATTAAAACGCTTTGCAGCGTAAGTGTGCAACTGCTCACATATGATGGTTTAACACGTTGATTAATTAAAGTACTTTATATGTGTGATTTTCTCACATTTTTCTCATACAATTTCTATCAAATATCGCACCAATTTTTCATTTTTGAGTGAATCAGAAAGCGCTAGGCATCCATAGCATTCTGGCTGGTCTTGATGTCACTGGTAAAACAAATGCTACTTCCCTCTGCTTTGGCCAGCTATGTCTGCACCTATGCAAGACACAGTGCACAGGGTGGGGATCATGTGCCTATTGAAAGTTATCACTTTCTACTGCTACGGTTCATGCTGCCTTCAAACATGCTGTGACCACATTCCTCTTCAAAAAACCCTCACTGGACCTTACCTGTCCTGCCAACTATTGTCCCATCTTCCTTCTCCCTTTTTGCTTCCAAACTACTTGAATGTGCTCTTCACCACAGCTGTCTTGAATTTCTTTCATCTTAAGCTATTCTTTGTCTATTCCAGTCTGGTTTTTACTTTCTATATTTCACAAAAACATACCTTGCCAAAGTATCCATCGAGCTGTTTATGGCTAAAAGCAAAGGCCTTTACTCAGTCCTTATCCTCCTTAACCTATTTGCTGCCTTTGACACTGTTGATCACTACCTGGTAGGGGTGTGCATTCGTTTTCAACATATTGTGAATCCGCAATGTATATGCCATATTCGTTGTATTCATGGGGGTTCCGAAATGTATGGCGAACCCCCATGAATACAACGGATCACCAACGAATAGGCCCCCCCCACCCTCCTGACCCCCCCAAGACTTGCCAAAAGTACCTGGTGGTCTAGCGGAGTTCCTAGAGTGATCTCCTGCACTCAGGCTGTTGGCTGCCGGCTGCCGGTATTCAAAATGGCACCGATAGCCCCTGTGACATAGTAAGGGCAAAGGCTATCGGCGCCATTTTGAAAACTGGCAGCCGACGACTCGCGTGCAGGAGATCGCTCTATGTCACAGGGGCTATCGGCGCCATTTTGAATACTGGCAGCCGACAGCCCGAGTGCAGGAGATCGCTCCAGGAACCCCGCTGGACCATCAGGTACTTTTGGCAAGTCTTGGGGGGGGGTCAGGAGGGTGGGGGTTGTAGTTAAATAACTTTAAAGGGTTGGGATGGGTTTTTTTTGGGGGGAACAAATGTATTTTTGACATATGAATGGATCGGGGGCCCCCCGAGAACGGATGCAATGGATTTGGGCCCCTTCGAATACGAATCCCGAAAGGGAGAAATCCGTCCCTGTTGCACATCCCTACTACCTGGCCTGCTCCTTGATACACTATCATCACTTGTATTTCAGACTCTGTCCTGTCTTGGCTCTCTTCTTACCTCTCTCATCACACTGTCAGTGTTTCCTCTGGCTGAGACTCCTCTACCAACTTCTCACTATGAACTGGTGTGCCTCGAGGTTCTGTCTTGGTCCCTTGGTGCTCTGATTTCCTCTCTTGACTTTCAAAACCATCTTTATGCTAATGATTTCCAGATTTACCTCTCTACACCAGGAATTTAATCAGATATCCAGTCCCAGATCTCAGCCTGCTTGTCTGACATTGCTGCCTGGATGTCCCACTGGCACTTTAAACTGCACATGGCCAAGACTCAGCCCCTTATCTCCCCCCCCCCCCCCCCCCCCCCCCCATCACAAGTTAACTTCCCCTATTCCTCCCTTCTCTGTTTCTGTGAATAACACTGTAATCCTTTCAGTTTCCTCAGCCTGTAACCTTGAAGTCATCTTCGACTCCTCTCTCTCCTTCTCTTCACATATTCAAGACATTGCTAAAATGTGCTGTTTCTCTCTATAACATTACTAAAATCTGTCCCTTCTTTTCTGAACAAACTGCCAGAACGCTTATCCTCTGTCATCACCTCCCACTTAGACTACTGCAGCCTACTCGTCATAAGTCTCCCAGGGAGTCATTTTGCTCCACTACAATCTATCTAAAATTCAGCTGTTAGATTTATCTTTTGCTAAAGTCATTACAGTCATACAACACTTCGAAAGTCACTACATTGTCTCCCTATCCATGTCTGCATACATTTCATAGAAACAGAAATGATGGCAGAAAAGGACAGATGGTCCATCCAGCCTGTGCAGCAAGTTTCCCATGGTAGTATCTGCCAGCGGGTCAGGTTACTCCCATGTATCAGTCAGTTTTGCTTGACATGCTTTGCTTATGTACTTAGGCATAGAAGCAGTCCTATTTTTTTTTCTTAATGTCTGAACATCAGTACCCCAGACTATTAAAATATTCATGGCTCATGTTGATTGTCCCTGAATCCAAATTTCTATTTCCTTTCTGCCCCCACCACCCTCCTTCGAAGCTGGAGGAGGTGGAGGCTCTTCTTACTCACCAATAAGAGCCTTCTCTCTACAGCTACTTACTACCTCTCCTCTCTTATCTTTCTCTACACCCCCTCCTCTTCCACTCTGCTCATCAGGCATGTTATTCCTATTTATGCCCTTCTCTGTTGCCAATTTCTGAACCCATGCTTTCCACCTGGTTGCATCATATGCTTGTAATAAACTTCCTGAGCTACTATGCCATGCTCCCTTTTTTGCTTTCATTAAATCCCATCTAAAACTGGCCTTTCTGAGGCTGCTTTTAAATCTTAACCCCTGATTCTATCATTTATAGCTGCATAAATGCTTATCCATTGTCTGAATAAGTGAAATTCCCCAAGTTTCTTTTGCCTTGTATGTTTGTCTTGATTAGACTGAAAGCTCTACTGAGAAGGGACTGTCTGTTATATGTTTTTTGTACATACATGGAGTAGCATTATAGAAATGTTAAATAATAGTAGTAATATACACTCATTAAAGCATTGGTAATCCTGAAGGACACATTTTCAGGATATCCCTAATGGATATGCATGAATTAGATTAGCAGTTCACTGTCTCAAGTTGAAAATATGACCTATTTGCAGCCCTTAAGGACTGGAAGTCATGCAAGAGTCACTTTTGTCTGAAATGGTAGGTCACTGCTGACTAATGTATTCACTAACTTAGATGATGTCTTATACTGTTGTGTGTGTCATACAATACATTGTAACCTTGAAACAGAGACAGAGAGTAAGCTGTTACAGTCTTTTCGCTGCACATGCTGAAAACAGATTATCTATGACATAGTGTACCTTACCTAAACATACAAACACTCTCTGTACTTTGTCTAGCTGATATACAAAATCATACTAAAAGTAAGAGCTTATAGCTAGTTCCTTCTATTAATAACACTGCAGACAAATAGTGTATTGAAACAGTGACTGACAGCACACTCTCATTCTCTCAATTCATTTTTTTAAACTTTTTCTGGAACTCTCAAGTCTGAAGCAAGGAGCTTTGATATTAATCATACATGTAACTAAAAATGATCTCTCCAAGTTTAATTTTTGGTTTAATTTCAACTAAAAAAAAAAATGAAAGAGAAACACGCTATGATAGGCTAGTTAGAAAAATGGTTTCAAGTGATTGGTCCTGTTCCTTGCTCTATCCTCCACTGTCTCTAGACCAGCGGTTCTCAACCTGGGGGTCGCGACCCCGGCGGGGGTCGAACGCCCACAACACAGGGGTCGCCTAAAGCAGGGTCCCCAACCACCGGTACCGGGCCGTTGGGGTTTTTTGCCGGTCCGCGGCTATTTTTTCTGCCAGTCGCGTTTTTTCAGGCTTGTTGGGCGGGACTTGTGCTCTGAATCAGGGCGGACTGTAACAGAGCACAAGTTGGGCGGGACTTGTGCTCTGTTACAGTGATTGGCTGCTGCTGCTGCGATGAAGCCTGTCCATAGCAGGCGCACCCTATCCCTATATTGCAGCAGTAAGCCAATCAGAGCAGGAGCTGCAAGCCTTGTTGATGCATACGTCGGGAGCACATTTTGTGGGCAGACCCAGCCAGCACAGCATCGCACGTGGGCGGAACGGGAAGACCAGCAGCACAGCGTTGGAGAAAAACAGCAAAGGAATCCAGAGTGTGCAGCTACAGCCAGGTATCAGGAGGGAAGGAGTTAGTATGTTGGGAGAGGGTAATGAGTGTGTGGGGGCCGGGGATGTACTGGGGGGAATGAGTGTGTGGGGGGCCA
This sequence comes from Rhinatrema bivittatum, assembly GCF_901001135.1. Taxonomy (NCBI): domain Eukaryota; kingdom Metazoa; phylum Chordata; class Amphibia; order Gymnophiona; family Rhinatrematidae; genus Rhinatrema; species Rhinatrema bivittatum. The sequence continues at coordinate 113,127,640 of NC_042617.1, read as the reverse complement.
GAAATGTGCTTGGAGAGGGTTAGGAAGGTGGGAATGAGTGTGTGGGGCCAGAGATGTGCTGGGGAGGGGGAATGAGAGTGTGTGGGGCCAGAGATGTGCTGGGAGGGAGGGGGGGGGGAATGAGAGTGTGTGGGGCCAGAGATGTGCTGGGAGGGAGGGGGGGGGGGGGAATGAGAGTGTGTGGGGCCAGAGATGTGCTGGGGGGGGGAATGAGTGTGTGGGGCCAGAGATGTGCTGGGGGGGGGGGGATGAGTGTGTGGGGGGCCAGAGATTTGCTTGGAGGGGGCTGGGGAGAGGGGTATGAGTATGTGAGGGCATTAACTGCTATAAAAAAATAAAATGTTTCAATCTCATGTGTTTTGGGCTTGTTTTTTTGGAAAAAAGTGCTTGTTCGTTCATGAAAACCTGGCAACACTGCCGGAGCCGCACGGGCAGGAAGGAGGAGGCGCTTCAGCTGCGTGCAGAAGAGGAGCAGCGGGCCGGGAAGACTAGGGCCGCTGCAGAGCCCATCCTGTGGCAACCCGTAAAGAAGAGGCCCAGAGGTAAGAGAGAGGTGTGTGCGAGTATGAGATGAGTTGAGAGACTGTGTGTGTTTGTAGAGACAGCATGTGAGAGCCTCTGTGTGTGTGAAAGAGACAGCATGTAAGAGTGAGAGCCTGTGCTTGAGCAAGGCAGCATGTGGGGGTGTGAGAGAGCCTGTGTGTGAGACTCAGACAGCCTGTGCCAGTGAGAGCCTGTGTATGTGTGTGTGAGAGAGAAATGCATGTGAGAATGAGAACCTGACTGTGTGTTTGAGGGAAGAAGACAGGTGGAGAGAAAAGAAATAGAAAAAAAGGCAATATTAAAGGAAATGGCAAAAAATTAGAAAGGGAAGCAGATGTAAAAAAAAAACCATTTTATTTTTTTATAGCAGTTAATGCCCTCACATACTCATACCCCCCTCCCCCACCCCCCTACAAGCAAATCTCTGGCCCCCACACTCTTTCCCCCCTCCCTAACCCCTCCTAGCACATCTCTGGTCCCCACACTCTCATTCCCCCCCCTCTGTAACCCCTCCGAGCACATCTATGGCTCCACACACACTGATCCCCCCCTCCCTAACCCCTCCTAGCACATCTCTGGCCCCCACATACTCATTCCTCTCTCCTCAGCCCCCTCCCAAGCACATCTCTGGCCCCTCACACACATTCCCACCTCTCTAACCCCTCCGAGCACATCTCTGGCCCCCCACACGCTGATTCCCTCCTCCCAGCACATCTCTGGTCACCACACTCTCATTCCCCCCTCCGTAACCCCTCCGAGCACATCTCTGGCCCCCCACACTCATTCCCACTTCCCTAACCCCTCCGAGCACATCTCTGGCCCCCCACACACTCATTCCCCCTTCCCTAACCCCTCCAAGCACATCTCTGGCCCCCCACACACTCATTCCCCCCCTCCAAGCACATCTCTGGCCCCCCACACACTCATTCCCCAGCCCCCTCCCAGCACATCTCTGGCCCCCACACTCATTCCCACCTCTCTAACCCCTCCAAGCACATCTCTGGCCTCCCACACACTCATTCCCCCTCCCTACATCCTAATTCCTCCCCTCCTGCTACCTGGCTGTAGCTACACACTCTGGATTCCTTTGCTGTTGCGCTCCAATGCCGTGCTGCTCTTCCCGTTCCGCCCATGTGAGATGCTGTGCAGTGCTGGCTAGGTCTGCCCACAAAATGTGCTCCTGACGTGTGCATCAACAAGGCTTGCAGCTCCTGCTCTGATTGGCTTACTGCTGCAATATAGGGATAGGGTGCGCCTGCTATGGACAGGCTTCATCGCAGCAGCCAATCACTGTAACATGATTCAGAGCACAAGTCCCGCCCAACAAGCCCAAAAAAACACGACTGGCAGAAAAAATAGCCCAATTAAAAGCAACCCGCGAATCGGAAAAAAAACCCGCGAATGACTACAAAAAGAAGCCCAATCTCGTGGTAAATAAGCGAGGTTGGCAACACTGGTGCCAATAGCAGCAATCAGCGCCTCCCCAATAGCCACGTGGCAGCAGTGGCAGTAATTAGATTAATTGTTTGACTCAGCTGGAGGTGACAAAGTATGAAGTGGGATGTGAAATCAGCTTGATCTGGTGGAGAATTAGGATTGCTGTTACACATGAACTGTATTTGGCAAACATTAAATTAAACTTATTAAAGGGAGCCAGGATAATCAATTGAAGCCTGCAGCTGAGGACTGATTCATTATGACTCATGTAGAAATTAGTGCATTTTCCAGATTAGTCTGCATAACACAATTCTCAACATTCAGCATTATTTCTGCCGCATAGAGTTTTATCTGAGAGGCTCTGAGGTTGTGAGGGAGCCAGTAAGAGTGAGAGCATGAGTGTGTATGAGAAAATCCAGGGGAGTAAGAGTGTGTGTGAGTGGGGGGGGAGAGAGTGTCTTACACCCTGAGAGTGTGTCAGTGTCTGTGAGAGGTTATGGTGCATATAAGAGCATGAATGTGTATGTATGTGACAGTATATGTGTGAGAGAGAATGGACATGTGAGTATGTGTGTGAGAGAGAGGATAACCTCCTAATCCTCGACAATATCAGGGTGACTGGAAATCAAGAGCTCCCATGTATGGACAGCAGGGGCTTTTTAAAATCCTTATTAGTTTTAATTATTGTGTGTTATTTGATATATGTGCTGTTTTGAAATATTTTATTGGTGTTTGGGAAATTATAAAAATGTATATGATTTTAATTAATAGAAATTCTATTTATCAGTAATTTTAAAGTATTCTTTTATTAGTATGGTTTTACTATTATAACTGATGCTTTATGTTTCTTAATTGTATTGTTTTATGAGGAATGGTGGTTCTGTTTATAAATGTCATAATAAATAAATATGCACTAAAATCCAACCCCATCCATAACCCCGCCCCCATGACCAAAGCCCCACCCTCGTCCCGCCCTCGCCCTCTCCCCGCCCTGCGAGGGCGAGGCGAGGGGTCACCGCAACATGAGGAACTGTATTACGGGGTCACGGCATTAGAAAGGTTGAGAACCACTGCTCTAGACTGTCTGAGACTCTCCGGATAAAAAAAAAAAAAGTCTATATTCATTAATGGCTCCCCCATAGATTTTAATGGCAATGAAATGAAACAAACAATAATGAAATTAATTTTTCATTGGCATCACTTTCATAGAATTGTCAACAAAAGGAAATGAAAAAATGTCACATTCATTTCGCTTTGAAACTAATGCATATCCCGAGTTGCTATGATAGGGTTGAAGCAGTGGAACCACTGGTAAAATCCTTTTGGGATTTTTCTGTCTCAGATTGGGTAAGGATTTTAAAAATGTTAATGACCATTATCTCAGACTAGTAAAATTTCATAAATATATAATGACTTTCTGAGACTTAAAGTCATTAAGAATAGGGTAATATTTAAAAGCATTTCTGTGGGTAAAACGGTGCTTTAATCATAGAAATGGCCTTTTACAAAATTGACTGCCCAATATGTGCGTAAACTTAGTCATGTACTGCTTAAATTGCATATGAATTTACTCGGACTGAGCGGAGGCATTTCTGAGGACATATTTGGGAAGGGGTTTGGACTTACATGCATTTTTTTGGATTTTCAAAAGTGCATGTGTAAGTGTTCCCCAAAATTTTCCACACATGTAATAGCAGCTAAAATTGTAAGGTTAATTTGGTGGGATAATTTTCAAAACAGACTTGTGGTGTAACTTATGCACAGCTATTCTGTCTAATTTAGGAACGCTGTTGTAAAATTAACTTCATATCAACATAAGAACATAATAACATACGAAATTGCCATGCTGGGTCAGACCAAGGGTCCATCAAGCCCAGCATCCTGTTTCCAACAGAGGCCAAACCAGGCCACAAGAACCTGGCAATTACCCAAACACTAAGAAGATCCCATGCTACTGATGCAATTAATAGCAGTGGCTATTCCCTAACCAGTAGATTTTCAAAGGGGTACGCGCGTAGGATACGCGCGTACCCTCCGAAAACCTACCCCAAACCCCCCTGCGCGTGCCGAGCCAATTTTGCATAGGCTCGGCGGCGCGCGCAAGCCCCGGGATGCGCGTAAATCCCAGGGCTTGCATGGAGGGGCGTGTTGGGGGGGCGTGTCGGGGGGCGTGCCGGTAGTGAGGCGGCATTTTGGGGGCGTGTCGCGCGTGATGCGGCATTTCGGGGGCGGTGCCGCAGGCATGGTTTCGGCCCGGGGGCATTCCGGGGGCGTGGCCGTGGCCTCCGGACCAGCCCCCGGGACCGGAACTCTGAGCGGGGCATCCGGCCGGTGCGCGCAAAGGTGGGGGGCAGTTTAGATAGGGCCGGGGGGGTGGGTTAGGTAGGGGAAGGGAAGGGAAGGTGCGGGGGGTGGTGGAAGGAAAATTCCCTCCAAGGCCACTTCGATTTCGGAGCGCGATTACGAGCGTATCTATTAAAATCCCGTGTACTCTTGTTCACGCCTGGTGCGCAAACAAAAGTACGCAATCGCGCTCATTTATAAAATCCGGCCCTAAGTAAACTTGATTAATAGCCGTCAATAGACTTCTCCTCCAAAAACTTATCCAAACCTTTTTTGAACCCAGCTACACTAACTGCACTAACCACATCATCTGGCAACAAATTCCAGAGCTTTATTGTGCGCTGAGTGAAAAAGAATATTCTCCGATTAGTCTTAAATGTGCTACTTGCTAACTTCATGGAATGCCCCCTAGTCCTTCTATTATTCGAAAGTGTAAATAACCGAGTCACATCTACTTGTTTAAGACCTCTCATGATCTTAAAGACCTCTATCATATCCCCCCTCAGCCATCTCTTCTCCAAGCTGAACAGCCCTAACCTCTTCAGTCTTTCCTCATAGAGGAGCTATTCTATCCCCTTTATCATTTTGGTTGCCCTTCTCTGTACCTTCTCCATCGCAACTATATCTTTTTTGAGATGCGGCGACCAGAATTATACACAGTATTCAAGGAACAGTCTTCACCATGAAGCGATATAGAGACATTATGACATTTTCCATTCTATTATCCATTCCCTTCCTAATAATTCCCAACATTTTGTTTGCTTTTTTGACTGCTGCAGCACACTGAGCCGATGATTTTAAAGTATTATCCACTATGATGCCTAGATCTTTTTCCTGGGTGGTAGCTCCTAATATGGAACCTAACATCGTGTAACTACAGCAAGGGTTATTTTTCCCTATATGCAACACCTTGCACTTGTCCACATTAAATTTCATCTGCCATTTGGATGGCTAATCCTCCAGTCTTGCAAGGTCCTCCTGTAATGTATCATAGTCTGCTTGTGATTTAACCACTCTGAATAATTTTGTATCATCCGCAAATTTAATAAACTCACTCATCGTATTCATTTCCAGATCATTTATATATATATTGAAAAGCACCGGTCCAAGTACAGATCCCTGAGGCACTCCACTGTTTACCCTTTTCCACTGAGAAAATTGATCGTTTAATCCTACTCTCTGTTTCCTGTCATTTAACCAGTTTGTAATCCACGAAAGGACATCGCCTCCTATCCCATGACTTTTTAGTTTTCATAGAAGCCTCTCATGAGGGACTTTGTCAAATGCCTTCTGAAAATCCAAATACACTATATCTACTGGTTCACCTTTATCCACATGTTTATTAACCCCTTCAAAAAAATGAAGCAGATTTGTTAGGGAAGACTTCCCTTAAATAAATCCATGTTGACTGTGTCCCTTTAAATCATGTCTTTCTATATGCTCTACGATTTTGATCTTGACAATAGTTTCCACTATTTTTCCTGGCACTGAAGTCAGGCTCACTGGTCTATAGTTACCCGGATTGCCCTTGGAGCCTTTTTTAAATATTGGGGTTACATTGGCCACCCTCCAGTCTTCAGGTACAATGGATGATTTTAATGATAGGTTACAAATTTTAACTAATAGATCAGAAATTTCATTTTTTAGTTCCTTCAGTATCCTAGGATGCAGACCATCCGGTCCTGGTGATTTGCTACTCTTTAGTTTGTCAATCTGGCCTACTACATCTTCCAGGTTCACAGTGATTTTGTTCAGTTCGTCTGACTCATCACCCCTGAAAACCATCTCTGGAACTGGTATCTCCCTACATCCTCATTAGTAAACATGGAGGCAAAGAATTCATTTAGTCTGTCTGCAATGGCCTTATCTTCCCTAAGAGCCCCTTTAACCCCTCAGTCATCTAATGGTCCAACCGACTCCCTAACAGGTTTCTTGCTTTGGATATATTTTAAAAAGTTTTTATTATGAGTTTTTGCCTCTATGACCAACTTATCGATACCATTACAAATTTATAAACAAATATTAAAATTTCAAAAGAAAAATAAAAGAAACACAAGCTTGCAGCAGTATAGAGTTTAGAGTATAGAGTATAAAGGGACCTCACTCTTTGATAGTAATAAAAGCTCCCAAACAGGCAAACCAGAGGGCCCCCTTCGGCAAGCTACTGGCAGCCACCAGCCCTGCAGCAGAGGTAATGGTATTGAAAAATAGGCCTGGCACTGATAATCTCAGGGACAAAGCTTCAGTCCCACTAGACTGGTTGTGACAGGGAGTAGAGCATTGCTGACCCAGAAGATGTCAATCAACCATAGATTCTGAGGGTTCATAGAGGGGGTCAGCACTGGCATATTTGAAATAAAGCAAAGGTCAGTCTTGAAAATCAGTGATGCTGCTGGCAAAAGAGATTTAGTGTTGGAAGTTGCTGTGAAGAAGATGACCAGCACTGACAATATCCAGGGACAGAAATTCACTTCCACTGGCCTGGCTATGACATCTGGTGGCTTGGATCTGCATAGGGTTGCCAATTGGCTCTAGATTTTCAGGATAGGTTGAGTCTATTGCATACTGGGATTTATTCTGATTTCCCTATTGCATTTCCTAAGAAAATAAAATTATAAGTATCTGCATGCAAGGGAATAAAACCAGGACTGGATCAGCCTGTCTTGAAAATCTGGAGCCAGTTGATAACAGTAGTCCGGCATCAGAATGGCCACTGATCATGCCATGGGTGTCAATTATATTGGGGTTGATTACTGGATAAATTTGCCTAGATAGCTTTACACAGGATATTCAGCTTCACTTTCTTGGCTCCTTATGTGGCTGAATATCCGACTAAATCTACGTATTTATTTATTTATTTATTAGAATTTTTTCTATACCGGCATTTGCGATGGGAATCGCATCATGCCGGTTTACAATTAACAAGGTGTGACAAAAGGAAAAAAGTAAGAACATTAACAAGTGCTAAAAGAAAAAAATAGCAGTTACAATAAAACAGGGACATAATACAACTTGGAATGGTGAGAAGGCGATAGTAAATTAACAGTGAAAAAATAAAGAATAAAATAGATAAGTAAAACCTGCCAATTTAAAAGAGATTGTAACATTAAGGAAAATTAAGTTAACATTAAGGAAAATTAAGGAAAATACTTGCTGAAAATTTAAGCAGGTAGATTTAGGCCTGCTTTTTGTGTAGCCAGGGCTACCCAGTTAAATTTAGCTGGTTAGTGCTGTAGTCCAGGTAACGATCTTACCAACCTGGATTCCCATTGCAATACTTTATATATCGGTTTGCCCGCATATGCATTGCACACTCTCTAGCTCCTTCAAAACTCTACAGCTCAGCTAATAACTGGAATCAATAAAAGAGCCCATATATCACCAACAATGAAAGAGCTGAACTGGCTTCCTGTCAATCCAAGAGTTTAGTATAAGGTGGCTTGTCTGGTGCACAAAATGACAAGTACAAATGCTTTACCAAAGTTGAATTCCATGTTCTACATTATAATCCCTCCTGAGTTTTATGATCCACAGAAAGAGGGTTCCTAGAGGCACCATCTGTATGAAGTGCAAGACTTTCTGAAGCTCGGGGAAAGATCCTTTTTGGTGGCTGCCCCTGATCTATGGAACTTCTTACCGGAAGGTTCTATAATTGACTTGTGAAATCATTTATAAAAATGCTGAAGACTTTTCACTTTCAGCGTGCTTTCCCTGATAGTAACTGAGTGGCAGCATACTCAAAAGATGCATATATAGAACTGTTTACAAGTTGTGATTTGTCATTTTTTGCTCTATATGTTTTGATTTTATTATGAGTGTAACCTGATGTAAGACACTCAGAGCTTTTGTTATTGGGTACAATTTCAAATAAATAAATCATGCTCATTAGTTAAATTTGAAAGCCCACCCCAAGAAGGCCTCTGGCTTGGTCCATTTTTTTATGTGGCTAATTATGTGCAACTTGTTATTTCAACCATAAAAATGTAGCTAGTTAGAGGAGACAAAATTGAAATGGTTATATTAACCCAGTTAAAAGAATTTTAGCTAGGTAAATCTTTTGAAAGTCAATCCCACAGTAACTCCTGCAACCAGAAATCAATATCTGCAGTCATAAAGGACATAGGAAGTGAAGTGCAGTTAGAGCTGTTTCTTGCAGAAAACTTGCTAGTCCAGGCAGGCAGAGGAGCATCTATGTTGGCAATGCATAAGGCCTGTAGAAGCAAAGAGTTTGTGATTCTGTAGGTCTGTACTGGAGAATCACCCCACTGGCATTTCTTGAAGAGGCCTATAAAAAAAAAGGGGAGGTTGATAGCCCCTTCTAGTTATATATTTATTTCTTTTAACTTTTTTCTATACTGTCATTCAGATGGGTACAGTCACAACGGTTTACAATAAGGCACATAAAAATGTTAAAATATATCAAATTACACAGGTGCCATTAAGGTTAGGTAACATAGTTTGTAAACAATACTAATTGGTAAGCGTGATAAATCATGTCCATTTCTTATTGTATCAGTTTTGGATACAAGATTAGCTTTATCATTGTACGTTTATCCTTTATAGATGAACAAGAAAAATGAAGATTAAACTAAAATAACAAATAAAAACTACACACATATTGATTAGGGATGTGAATCGTGTCCTCGATCGTCTTAACGATCGATTTCGGCTGGGAGGGGGAGGGAATCGTATTGTTGCCGTTTGGGGGGGTAAAATATCGTGAAAAATCGTGAAAAATCGAAAAATCGAAAAATCGCAAAACCGGCACATTAAAACCCCCTAAAACCCACCCCCGACCCTTTAAATTAAATCCCCCACCCTCCCGAACCCCCCCCAAATGACTTAAATAACCTGCGGGTCCAGCGGCGGTCCGGAACGGCAGCGGTCCGGAACGGGCTCCTGCTCCTCAATCTTGTTGTCTTCAGCCGGCGCCATTTTCCAAAATGGCGGCGAAAAATGGCGGCGGCCATAGACGAACACGATTGGACGGCAGGAGGTCCTTCCGGACCCCCGCTGGACTTTTGGCAAGTCTCGTGGGGGTCAGGAGGCCCCCCACAAGCTGGCCAAAAGTTCCTGGAGGTCCAGCGGGGGTCAGGGAGCGATTTCCCACCGCGAATCGTTTTCGTACGGAAAATGGCGCCGGCAGGAGATCGACTGCAGGAGGTCGTTCAGCGAGGGTTCCGGCGCCTCGCTGAACAACCTCCTGCAGTCGATCTCCTGCCGGCGCCATTTTCCGTACGAAAACGATTCGCGGCGGGAAATCGCTCCCTGACCCCCGCTGGACCTCCAGGAACTTTTGGCCAGCTTGTGGGGGGCCTTCTGACCCCCACGAGACTTGCCAAAAGTCCAGCGGGGGTCCGGAAGGACCTCCTGCCGTCCAATCGTGTTCGTCTATGGCCGCCGCCATTTTTCGCCGCCATTTTGGAAAATGGCGCCGGCTGAAGACAACAAGATTGAGGAGCAGGAGCCCGTTCCGGACCGCTGCCGTTCCGGACCGCCGCTGGACCCGCAGGTTATTTAAGTCATTTGGGGGGGGGTTCGGGAGGGTGGGGGATTTAATTTAAAGGGTCGGGGGTGGGTTTTAGGGGGTTTTAGTGTGCCGGCTCACGATTCTAACGATTTATAACGATAAATCGTTAGAATCTCTATTGTATTGTGTTCCATAACGGTTTAAGACGATATTAAAATTATCGGACGATAATTTTAATCGTCCTAAAACGATTCACATCCCTAATATTGATTTCGGTTATGTGTGTGGGTGTTCAAATTATTTGTACCTTGCATTTCCCTGGGTACTATTCTTCCTTCTCTTTTTGATAAGCTTGTTTAAAGAGCCAGGTTTTTAGATTTTTTCTAAAGGTTTTGCTGTCACTTTGAAATCTTAATGCCAGTGGCATGGTGTTCCATAGTATGGGTCCTGCCAGTGATAGTACTCTTTCTCTTACTTGTGTTAGTCTTGCTGTTTTGATTGATGGAATAGTTAGGAGTGCTTTGTTGGCTGATCTCAGATTTCTGTTGGGGACATGTACGCGAAGGGCTGTGTTCAGCCATTCTGCTTTTTCGTTATGTATTAATTTATGTATGGTGCATAGTGTTTTCTACTGAATTCTTTGCTCTTGGATGAGAGCCAGCTTGACTCTACCCCTCACCTTTTGCACCACTGGAGCTGCTGCTGAGATCCTTTCCTCTCTGCCCTCTGTTCCCATCAGCATGAATCCTTTCCTGAGCACAAAAATGAGGGGAGGAGATGATCAGCTCAGCTGGTACATCAGCCATGTTTGTGGCCTGTTTAAATGGCAATCTATGACCATACCAGACGAGACAGTTTGTACCGAAGAGGCTAGGCCCAGAGTTGGTGAAGGAGCACAGGAACTAGGTGGTAGGGTATGAACACTGGAATAAGGTAGCACTACAGAAATACTAGTACAAGATAATAAATGATTACACTGGAACTTGATGAGAAGGCAGGAAAAATTTATAGACAGGAACACTGAAGCAATTAGCAGGCAGGAAAATTGGACAAGGTTACAGAACAGGAACAAGGTTACACAGAAACTCAGAAACAATGTCAGGATCACAGGCTAGGTAGGTAGTGTTTCCAAAGGGCAGATGCCAAGAAGGTGATTTAACCAGCACTATATGCCTCCTGGGTATGCCTTAAATACTGATGACAATTGAAGGCATACCCATGCTGGTCCAATTGGAACGCTGCAGAGGCATTTCTAACCCTCTCAGGAAAATAAAAAAGGCTAGGACTCCAAGGAAAACCAGAAGCCCTGTGGCAAGTCCACAGCCTGCAAGTCTCAAGGTGGTTCAAACCCCAGCATGATGGGAAGGTAGCTATAGGCATTCTAGTCAAGGCAACAATGTTTTTGAGATGTGAGTGCCATGATCCCCTGCAAGAAAACTGCTACTGTCCCTGTAAAAGTAGCTTTTGCAAAGGAAAAACTAGGCAGTGGGTTTAAAACTAGGCAACTGAAGAAAGTATTTCCTTCTGATAGCATGTAATACAGTGAAATGTCATGGATGTTCTAGGAAGAGTTCCCATTTTTTCCCCTACAAGAAAATAACATTTTCAAAATCACTCCAATTGACTATAAAGGATGCTGTATAAATGCAATTAATGACTGAAGGAGGAGTAGCTATTCATATTTCAGGGTTCTGGGAAGGAAATAAAGTTGTATATGTCTGAGTGAGCAGATATTTGTAGGTAGGTCTGTGGATGAAGCAGAGGGCACAATGGAGCATCTCCTACATGTCTCCTCAGTCTTCGCTGAGCTCTTTCCTAAATATCTCCTGAGTGTTCCCTTTTTTTGATAGTTGTTACTCAGAAAAACTTAAATATCTCCACATATTAACTTACAGAGGCCAACACTCTGTGGGGTGAATCAAGTCCAAGACGAAGATAATGTTTTAATTGAAAGGGGTATATATTTTGAAAACAGTGCCAGAGGTACCGTTACACTAGGTTTAAGTTCTTATATTGTCCCTTCTCTTTAAGGGAGGGTAAGAGTGGAAACAATAGAAATACTCTGTTTAATTAAAAAACAGTTGAGAAAAAGATGCTTAAGATTCTCACTGTAAGGAAGAAAATTTAAAGGAACCATTCCTGAAATAAATCTCTAGACTCCTTAGAGAATTTAGGGACACGGGAAAAATATGACTTTCATCAATCTCCAAAGGTTAACCACTCAAGTTCTGAATGATCGGTCATAGGAGAATTCTTTCAGAGTTTCTCCAGCATTTTGGTGACTTAGTCCTTGTCCCAAATATATGGCTTTTAGCCTCACACATAATTGCTACAAAAATGACAGTGTAATACCATAGGTGGTAAATTCTGCTTAGTAGGCAGCACCACCCATGTCAGCACTTTGGTTATTGGGGCCAGAATTAGCAAAGATTTAACATCTTATGTTTCATCTAAACTAGCTCCTGTATCTTCTTCAAATCCCTCATGATCTGGTCCCTCTCTAAATCACTTAGAGTTACTGTTCAAGTTCTAGGGTTCTAAGTTACAAATATTACTTTTTGCAGGTAAATAGATGACAGTCACATTCCCTAATCAAGAATTCTTCTGTTTCCTAGAAAGTGCTCTGATTAAAGTTGCTGCACAGTAATCCAACTAGGTTTCCCACCTAATTTCAGTGCTTCTCTCCAAGTTAACAAAATGTTTAATTGTAGTATTAGCAAATGGTCTAAACTTCAGTTTTTTTGTATTATTTCCACTTGTAAGTTTTAGCAGACGGTCCATTCCCTTTTCAGCTGTATTTGCTCTGTGCTACCAAATCTTTATCAAGAAATTCTCAAAGCTACCAGTTTCTTTCTTTTTTTTTTTTTTTAATCAAGTGAATCTTATTAATTCAGGTCCACTCATTGAGACACATTTTCTGTTCATAAAATTATTTAACAAGGATTTCTTAGGAGTCTCTGCCAGCACATGATCTGTAACTTTCAGTTTGAAGGAAGCCAGTGTGAGCTAGAAATGATCAGTTCTAAAATTCAATATTTGCCACAGTTCTATCATAGGCAGATTGTTGGTTGAGACCCAAGTTTCAGATTTGGTGCTTATCCTTATCTTTAAGAGATGTGAGCAAATAACTTCATTTTCCTATAATCATCCTGAATCCCAAATAGAAATAAAGAGGTCAGACAGTCTCAAAAGGAAATCATATTATAGGAATGTGCAATGAATGTCATTTATGGTTCTTTCAGAACTGAATGAAACAGAAATAGCTTCTGATAAAAATTCCATTAAATTATCAGGTATTTTCATAGTCATTACATTTATACAAATAAAAAACAGGCTCCTGGCAGCCTGGTGCCAAGGCCTAACCCTAAGCTGAGCCCAGCGCTGAGGCTGAGCCTGGCACTGAGGCCTAGTCTTAAGCTGAGTCCAGAACTGAAACACAGCCCTGGGCTGGACCTGGTACCAGATCCTAGCCTTGGAGCCTGCCTAGAGTGGGCTGGGCCAGGTCCTGGTCAAGTGCTGGGACGAGGGAATTCCTATTCTGGATTTTTATCTCTTTCCCAGAACCAGTGGCAAAAACAGGCAGGAGCGATGCCAGGTTGTTCCTGCCTGGGTCCTGGCATTTTAATAATGATGAGAATGGCATCAAATTGACATTACTTTTGCACCTTACTCCAGTGCAGCCAGTGCCATTCTGTTGTATGGGCATAGAAATGTATGGTCATACAAAAAAATCGTGCAGGGCCTGGCCTGGGGCTAGACCTGTTGCCAGGGCCAGGCCTCAGTGCTAGATCCCCTCTGGGGACAGGCCCTGGGGCCTGGCTCATGGCAGTTTTTCTGCCTGTGAAAGCCAGCCAGAGCTGCTGTAGGCATCTATTTTTTTAGCAGTCTATTTTTTTCTGGGGGGAGAGCGGTTCTTGTTTAATGTCTTTTGCAATTTGGAAAATGAACTGAACGAAAAAAAAAACCCAAACATTAAATGAACCAAATGAAAACAACAAACCTCCCTGAAATCAGAAAACAAAATGAACCATAAATTTTGCAGCTGCACATCCCTAGAAATTAAGTAACTTTATTGGTTAAAAAGATGTTGTGGGTACAAGCCATAGTTCTGGATTCCATGTCCAGTGGGGTATGTTAGGCCTGGACACTCCTTGGAATGGTGAGAATGGGAAGGAATATGGCAGTCACTATGGCCTGGATTTATCAAAATGCAGTAAGTACTGCATGCAATAGGAATGTGTTTTATGCTAATGCAGCATTTATTGCAATGAGCTAAGTTAGCACCCTTTTCAGATTCTGCAATAAGTGCTGGCCTGTATTCAACCACTGGGGGACCATTGTTAATGGTCCCAGATATATATAAGAGAGAGAGAGAGAGAGAGAGACTGGCCATGATATCATGGCCCATAGGTAGGTATTTGTATCCCTAGGGTAGGCCCACCTAGTAACTCGAGGTGGGGATTAGGTAAGAGTGTAGGGGGTTAGGGGCCACTTTGACATTGTACATGACACCTACGAACAGAACAGTGGTCTCATGAAGATTTGATGACCTTTGGAGTGAGGAAACTCACTCCAAGATGAGATTTGGGCAATGTTCTGTTCGTAGGTGTCATGTACAATGTCAAAGTGGCCCCTAACCCCCTACACTCTTACCTAATCCCCACCTCGAGTTACTAGGTGGGCCTACCATAGGGATACAAATACCTACCTATGGGCCATGATATTATGGCCAGTCTCTCTCTCTCTCTCTCTCTCTCTCTCTCTCTCTCTCTCTCTCTCTCTCTCTCTCTCTCTCTCTCTCTCTCTCTCTCTGCGCACACGCTTAACCGCTGTGTGTGAGTGCCAAGCATGAAAGTGGGCCAATGGCTGAAGTTTTAGGCCCCTACTATAAAAATGAGGGTGTGGCCTGTGAAAGGGGCCGGGCACTGAGGAAAGAGCCGATGAGTTCTCTGGAAGGTCCAGGCCACATGGAAACATTTGGTGCTTCTTCCAGAAGCACTACCATAAGTGTGACAAAGGAATACAAATGCGAGAGAGCAAATCAAATGTGAGAAGGAAAGATCTTCAGAGAGTTGCATCAGCTTTATTAGACCTGAAAAGTGTTGCAGAGGTCAAGAATTACTGGAACAAAGAGAAGAGGTTTTGTGTTTAGAGTTTTTTCAGAGGAACTGTGTTGGGGGGGGGGGGGCTAGGGGAGAGGCACCAGCCAGCTATTTCATTACAGGGCTTGAGACTAGCACTGGCTCCAATGGACCACATTTTGATAAATTACCCCCTTTATTTGCAATCCCTACCAGCAGCACTGAGAATATGTGTTGGAGGAAGTACCCTTCCAGACCTGGGGTTGATATGCCACCCATGTGACAGAAACTTCTGAGAATATAAGGGGATAAAAAAGTGCTATCCAGACCTCAAATAAGGTTGATTTATGAGGAAGTACCCTAAGGTGTATTTCTATGGCTCAGATCTCAGATCTTGTTCAGATCACAAAAAAAGAAAAACAAAAGTCCAAAAATCCTAAACTTTCTCAAGGATACTCCTTGGGTGGTAATGCTACTCCCTGAGTCTTTGGAAGCCCATTTCACTTCCCCTGTGGTCAGCTTTTATAGAGGTTATTCCCAACGTAAATGAGGCCTGTTCACCTTTACACAACTTCTGGCTTTTCTCACTTTTTCTCCACAGGAGTCCCAATCACACACATACCACTCTCCTTACTTTCTTGTTCAGCCTCCCTTTCTCAAGTTGAGGACCCAAGAGGGGTGCTGAATAGACGTCACCTTCTAACACATAAATCTCAAATGTCTATTCACACTTTAGAAGCTGTTTGGATTTCAGATACCTTTCTTCCAGAGCAATTCCAGAGACAATGCACCCCTTGGTCCATTGGAGCCAGTGCTAGTCTCAAGCCCTGTAATGAAATAGCTGGCTGGTGCCTCTCCCCTATCCCCCCCCCAACACAGTTCCTCTGA